>NC_141622.1:14020657-14380657 GCF_047967505.1 Dipteris shenzhenensis
GACTCTATTCAATTGTAAAGATGTAGAAAGAAACACGAGCCCTTGAATATTTTTATCTTGTTTGTGTTGACTAATGATAGTGTTTTTTAAACTTATGTAAATGTTACAATACATTAGGATATTTACTTATGATATTTATTCAATTTTTATTATTATTGTATTAGCAATTCTAAAAAAATAAATTGTATTAGCAATTCTAATATGATCTGCTCAGCCCTACCAGACTTGTTGTAGAGAATACAAAACTATTACAAGCCATAGAAGCCAAGATCACACTAGAAGATCTCATAATTAGTATCTCTTATCTTCTCAACAATCCAATCTTCCACAGACTCCACGTCCATATCCTCAACATAATTACAATGAAGGAAGAAATTCAAGCAATCATGATGGACAGGCCACAGAGTCTGAGATCACACTAGAAGATCTCATCATTAGTATCTCTTATCTTCTCAACAATCTGATCTTCCACGGACTCCAATTTCGTATCATCAACATAATTACAATGAAGGAAGAAATTCAAACAGTCACAAATTGTTTCTTTATACTCTCTTTGGGAGGCCTTTATTGTTCTTTCAGCATCCCGATCAAATCGACCATACTGAGTGCTTCGATAACGTAGGTTTCTTAAGAAGTCCAAGAGACCTTGTCATGCTTTTATAATACATTGTATAAGTCTTTTGCTCTCTGCTATCTTCTGAGTCTCCTCCCTCTCTGTCCGCCTCTGTGCATCGAATTCCTCTCTCTCCATCCGTGTCAGTGGAGAGCCTTGTCAAATTCTTACATCTCTCCTTGCTCCTTGGTCAGCAACCCATTGTTTGGGACTGTCGATCCATGTCTTCGACGATGCCAAGGACATCCATGGTGGGTGGAGAGATGATAAATTAAGAGTGATAAACGAAGAATGTGCTTGTAGAAGGACTAGGATGGACGAAAGGAGTCTAATTATATTATCCTTGTCTTCAATCACTTTATTTCATAGATTTAAATCGATTCAAAATCTATCATCTCATGTGTCTCTCACATTTACGGTATTTTATTTTTTACTTTACTCAATGGACAACTCACCTCTCTAAATTTATTAAATCGGTTTTACTTTTTTTGAAGTCTAACGTATTATATACCATCTCACATGTCTCACATTATGGTCTTGCATTAGGAAGTCTAACTTATTATATTAAAAAAATATCTCATGATGAGATTCTAATGATTATATCATTCTTGTGTTCCATCATTTTATTTTATAGATTTCAATGTACTGATCACTGTCTTACATGTCTCACATGTCTCACATTACGGTCTTACATCCCATCATTTTGTTTTATAGATTTCAATGTACTCACTGTCTTACATGTCTCACATGTCTCGCATTATAGTCTTGCATCTGTTACTTCAGATAATCTAGTCATCTCAACCTCTACCAATTCTTTATTCTAAATCTTTCATCTCACATTATGAGTCTGTAGTAAACACTTCTTCCACTTTGCTCTTCTTACCTTACTCCTCTCCTCAAGCATACTCCTTTCATCTCACATTATGAGTCTACACTTCTATAAACCCCTTAGGAGTAATTAGTCTTCTATATCTTGCCTGCAGCAAACACTTCTTCCACTTTTCTCTTCTTACCTTATTCCTCTCCTCAAGCTACTCCTTCCATCTTGGTTGCCCCCGTAGCCTTACCTCTCTCCTCAAGCATACTCGTTCCATCTTGCCTTACCTCCTCTAGTTACCTTCCTCACTCTCGTTACCCTCCTCCTCTCATTACCTTCCTCCTCTCGTTTCCATGGATCTTTTTGAAGTAATCGATTTCATCGAGGAAGCCATTAGCAGCACCAAACTATGGATTGCCGAGAACCAGGGAAAGAGAGAGGAGAGAAAGCGAAATCCAGCTCCGTTAACCCAGTATGAGAATGATGACTTTGCTTGTCAGAAGGACTTAGAGGAGGAGGAGAAAAGAAAAATAAGTATGGCTAGTGATGAAATAGATAAATTGCAGTCATATAGGAGAAAGCTGACAGACTTTCAAAGTGAGACATCTTCGCATGTGGCTCGTTATGGAATATTTTCACCCCAGGAAGCACAAGCCATTCGGAATAAACAAAGTGTTATGAAGGATAAAATTCATCAATCCTTACTTCTCTTCTATAATTTTAACTACATCGATGAGGATGAGATGAGCTCAGCTCTTGAATGGGTTGAATTAAGGATAGAGAGAGAAAATAGGTTTGCCTTCCACCAGTGAGAGGCTTATTGTAACTTTTGGTGTTTTTAAACACCTTTATAAAAATTGTGAGAGTTTTCTACTTCCACTTGTAACTTTTGAAAGTGCTTCCTAAACACTATTATAAATATTAAGAGAGTTTACAATTGGTGAATCTTATTTTTTTGTGTAACTTATCTCAGGTTTATTGTAACTTTTGGTGTTTGTTAACACCTTTATAAATATGGTGAGTTTCCTTAATACTGTAACTTTTGAAGTTGTCTATTAACACCATTAAATATCAAGAGAGATTGTAACTTTTGAAGGTGTCTATTAACACCATTAAATATTAAGAGAGTTTACAACTGTTGAATCTTATTTTTCTTGTAACTTATCTAGGCTGCGTTAAATTTTATAATTTGAGTTTCATCTTCTTTAAAAATACATTTAAAAATGCTTGTTTTTATGTCTTTATATGTGCTTTGAAGATTGGGTTTTTCTTAAATTTTATCCGAAAACTAGTCCAAAAGTATATGTAAAAATGAATTTGTACATTGACAAGTCCAAAATTAATGAAATAAGTGTTTATACAAAAATAAAGTGAGGTGAGGAGAATGAGACAATATGTAAAATAGTTTTGCCAATATTAATGATGGGCTATGGTTCAATCTCATCCTCAATGAGATCAACCCTTACCAAACTATCTACTTCAAAATCCAAACCAGTGTTGAGTTCTATAAATACATTCAACCCACTACTACTTGTGCTCTTCATGTGCTCATCAAAATCAACATCACCAATGGTAGGCTCATCCTCACAGGTAATGGCCTCAATATATGTATCTCCTATCTCATGGTCCTCCTCCTCTCTCTTATCATGGTCATCATCACTTCCATGGCCATGATCATCTTCCATATGCTCCATATTAGTAAATGTACTATACATCACTTTGGAACATGGCATAATAGGTATGACATGCCACCACCTATTATTATCCACCATTGGTTGATAGACAACCTAATTCAAACACAAATAAAATGATGTTATTTTCCTTGCATCGAAGATATCAAATATTTTAAAATGAGTATTTTTATATGTGTATACAATAACTGTTCACATTGTTGTAGTAGTACTAGTGTGTCCTTCTTACTTTGCCAAAACTTTCTGGAGTCAATAGTTGCAAAGCCACTTGCATGGTGTTTGATCGTTGCATTAGGGCCTCTTTCCACCACGTCCTTAAACCACTTTATATCCAAAACATACACAAAGAAGCGTTGAAAGTCAAGCTTAATAATATCTTGGATTATGCCACAACAATCATACATGGCTCCATTGGCGAAAGATTACGATTCACCAATATCACTAGCCATACACTGTAAGAGATGCTTTTGGGACCAAACGGGTTCACACCATCTATACCCAATCCAAGTCTCAAGCTCCTAGGTTCTTCCTTGAAGCTTGGCTATGTGTCTTCAGTATGCTTCCACGTAGGAGTATCTGTAGGAGTTCTCCACTTGCCATCGGTGGATCGATGGGAGGAATGACATGAGCTCTGCAATGGATTTGCACTTGAACATATGTTGGATGTGAGGGATTGTGGGAAAATGTCGCAAAACCTTATGAGGCACATCCAAAGTTTTGAGATTTGCTCTATATCTTGCCTCTCCACAAGTAGGACACTCTCTTGCATCCTTATGTTGTCCATGAAATAGAACGCAATCGTTGACGCATGCATGGATGCACTTGTAATCTAATCCTCCAAGAGAGGTCACATGTTGCCTTACCATATCTCTTGAGGTCAGCAATTTATTCTCCCTTGGAAGCATTTTACACAATAGCCTGCACGTGAAGACCATAAATGAGAAAAAGCATTCGAGTAATCAAGCCACTAGCATAATTCACCATGTTTGCAAAATAGACTTTAAGGCTTACTCAATTGAGTAATGCATTCAAACTTACGTTGCTCCATCCATAGATGGTTTGCAAGTTTAGTAACTCAAGGGAGGCACGTAGAACAGAGAAGTGCACCCTGTAAGAAAACAATACAACGTCTGTGCTCAACAGATAATAGGATCTCGTATGCAAGAGAGAAAAACAGATAGTATGGAGAATCAAAAATTTGATTACTATAAAACTGATACAATAGATGGTGCTGCCTCCTAGCCATGCGCTCCTGTGAGAGAAGCTTCAATGGCATGCTGGAAAAAGTCGAGGACTGAGGCTGGATGCTAAGAAATCAGGGTTGCTATAGCCAGTGATGATTATGGGCTTCACGGGCTTGCTCTTATATAGCCACCAGTTGTAGTCGGTTAAACCCAATTGGGTGACTGACCCAGTCCACCCAAAACGACTGACTGGGGGTCAGCCGACCACTCGATAGAACTGCTCGGCCCAGAGCCATCCGGGATCATTTGGGAATCCAAACAGCCCCGCAACCCGAGAGTGGGCTGCCCACGAAATGCTCCATCTACCCTTAGTGCGGTCAGTCATGGGATGCTTTCCAGCACTTGCATGTAGCCTAGTTGGCAGTGTACCAATTCTATCTGAAGCCGTCCAGCCATCAGGCCACACATGGCCCCCATCTGGTGTCCAAACCAGGACCTACCGGATAACCGAGTTACTCAAATGCTTTCTCCTCATATGGAGGGCTTACAAGTAGAGTTAGCTGGTTCCCGCGTAGTTACACGAGAGTGAAGCATTGATATCTAACACCTCCCCTCAATGTCCACCCGTAAGTGAACTTACTTTTTCAGTCCAATGCCAAGCCGATGAAGATGCCTCTCTAGCAAGTATCTTCCAAGAGCCTTCATGAAGATGTCCGCAGCATTCTCTATAGTCAGACACTACACCAAGTTGACCTCTCCATCCATGATGAGCTCATGTATAAAGTGATATTGAATCTCAATGTGTTTTGTGCGAGCGTGGAACACAGGGTTCTTTGCAATCGCCATGCAACTCTGATGATTGTCACATGATAACTGCGTAGGCTTGTTTTGCACTACACCCATGTCCCTTAAAATCCTCCTCAACCACACTGCCTTACAAGAAGCAAAACATGCTGATTTGTACTTAGCCTTGGTAGAAGAAAGAGAAACTGTGGGTTGCTTCTTGCTGACCTATGACATAGCTCGAGCAGATCTAAGTAAGAAACAGTAACCTGTCATTGATCTCATGCTGTCCACGTCTCCTGCCCAATCCGAGTCATAGAATCCGATCACGATCAAGATGTTGCCCTTGGTATAGGTGATGCCATAATCAAGTGTGCCTTTGATGTATTTCAGCACCCGCATCCCTGCCCTCCAATGGTTCTCCCGAGGCTTATTGGAAAACCTGCTTAGTACACCAGTCGCAAAGCTGATGTCCGGCCGCGTGTTGCACAAGTAAATCAAGCTGCCCACAAGCCTTTTGTACTTCTCTTCGTCCACCAGTGGTAATGAATCCTTGTTTGAGAGCTTTACATCAACCTCCATAGGGGTGCCAACTGTCTTGCATTCAGCCAAGCCAAATGCCTTCAGTATCTCTCCAGCATACTTCAGCAGCATACTTCAGCTATGAGATGAAGATCTGTTTTGGCTCTTGCTAAACTTAAATCCCCAAACAGAAATGCATCAGTCCGAGGTCTGTCATTTCAAACTCTCTTCCTAGCAAATGCTTTGTCTGCGAGATCTTCTCTTCATGGTTCCCTGTTATGACTAGGTCGTCCACGTAAAGGACCACGATCATACACTTGCCTCCTTCTCTGTAGTTATACAAATTTGCATCAGATGGGCTCCTCCTGAACCCATTTTGCAGAAAGTAGGCATCAATCCGCCGGTACCATGCTCGTGGGACCTATTTCAGCCCGTAAAGTGCCTTCTTCAGTTTACAAACTTTACCTTCTAAACTGGGGACGAGCCGGGGATCAACCGGGGATCACAAAACCTGGTGGTTGTTCCACATATACATCCTCCTTGAGATCTCCATTCAGAAAGGTGGATTTTACATCCATCTGAAACATGGGCCAACTTTCTTGTGCTGCTAAAGCCAAAACACTGCGAATTGTGGTTAGTCAAGCTGTGGGAGCAAAAGTATCCTGATAATCAAAACCACGTACCTGTGTGAATGCTTTTAACACAAGCCGAGCCTTGTACTTATCCAATGTGCCGTCGGACTTGTACTTGGTCTTGTACACCCACTTGGTGCCGATGACCTTGCGTTTTGGTGGTCGATCCACAAGGTCCCAAGTGTTGTTCTTCATTATGGAGCCATACTCCGACTACATAGCCTCCATCCACCTATCATCACCCTGTGCCTCTTCAAAACACTTGGGTTCTTCAGCACGGATCACCTCTGTCATCAAAAGCATAGTTGACCAAGTGTTTCTGTGCCCTTCTTTGCTCCTCTAATCTCTTGGACCGGCAGTGTTCGGATGGTTCCTCCTCAATGGATGGAGGTTCTCTGCCATCCAAAAGCTGCTTTACCCACTTTAGGAATGGCCGTTGCCGTTGTGGTTCCACAGGCTCTTCTTTCTCTTCTTTATCTTGAATCCTCCCAAGCACTGTTGGGGGAGTTCGGTCTGCTGTTGGTGGTTGTACTAGATAGATATCCTGGTCCTGGTTGTCTGGGAAGGAAGCATGCTATGTGGATCACGGATATCCACAAGGAGAGATGTGGATCAGAGGATTCCACAAGTGTTGACTATTCAAAGGTCTCTCTCTATATAAGAAGCCTTTCATGTATTGTTGAATACACATTGCAAGAGATATAGATTTGCTATCTCCCCCTCATGTCTTATTCAGTGTGCTTTGAGCCTCCATAGTTCTTATGCTCATCTAGTCACACAGGTTTAGTGGCGATCACATGTTGTCTCTTTAACAAGGTGGTGCCTGAGAAACCTCCGTCTTGAAGTCCCCCTTCCTTTTTAAATTTGTTCAACTCAGGAACAAAACATGTTTGTTCCGAAGTTTCAATTTTGGATTTCCCCATCGTCTCGTCATATATTTGGGCATACTTGATTGCTTCTTTAAAGGTCTTGGGAGAATTTCCTCTCACCTTGACCTTATAGGTGTCTTTCATACTGAGATTAGTAAACCCCTTATCTTTTGGAATTCATTGATTACTTTCAGGTTTAGGACTACCTTCCTATAGTTTGCTATGTATTGGACTAGAGTGTTCTTACCCATAGTACGATTGTCCCAAGCCTCCCACTCTCTTTCTAGCTCATTTTTAGGTAAAAACTCTTTTAAGAAGGCTTGTTGAAATTCATCCCAATACCTAGGGGTCCAATCATTTTCCCTGAGGCTCATCCACCATTACCAGGACATATATATATGATGCTTGAGAGTGGCTCATTGTGTCAAACGTGCTAGTTTTGCAATAATGGGTTTGTGCTGTTCATATTTACCTGCAGCAGTGCAACGATGGTGCTGTTTTTCAATGCAAACAAAAGCCTGGATGACTCGGCAGCTGTCCTTGACGGAATGAAGTATTTCTTTGAGGTTGTTCCTAGATGGGATCTCCCCTATCTAAGGTCATCTGCTCATTGTTGGTGGGCAGGCAAGCCATGTATGCTTAGATGTGATGGAGAAGGCCAAGGAGGGATGTTCAAATAACATCACACTACCCCCTCCGCTTCAGCCCTGGGAAAATGCCATTAAATCTTTCAAAGCACCACTTCAAGCAAGAGAGGGTGAAGGGGCAGGTGAGGAACAATATGAGCAAAGAGCAAAAGTGCAAAAGACGATGCTTGCTGGAATTGCCAGCTGTGCATTGAGCACAGCATGTATTGAGCTAATATAAGAGCCGGTTTTGTTCCACTGACATTTGTCCACTCAATACATCTGCTACTTCCTTCAAAGGCCTTCCATGTACTTCACTTTTGTAGGTAACCCTACTGAGCCGGCAGGAGAAGGCTCCAGGGAGCAGTTGGATGGCTCTATGACCCACTTGGATGGGGAAGTGATGAACTAGGGGAAAACCCGAGGCAAGCCAATGCTGCTGAGGTTCCATGGGGCATTGGATAGGAGAGTCAAGTCTCCTGCGCTCCCAACCTCAAAGATTCAGTGTAAAAGTGTTGGTACAATGGGTGGGATTGTGGATTCTAAAAAGGAAAGCGACCAAGTTCTAGACATTTTGCAGGTGCTGAGGGAGGACGTCAGCGTGAAGAGGACACAGGGTGATGGTTTGTTAATTACTCCAAGTGTCTCATCCGGACATCTCAGCAACAAATAAAGAATGATAAGAATGCCAAGAAATAGTTTCTTGCAAAGGAGAACGAGGAAGACAGAAGGAAAACGAGCAATAGGAACTTGAAGCACCGATTGCACATGACCAGAGGGTGAAGCAGGCCAGGGAATTGCATGGAGCGAAAGAGCAGAAGATATCACACCAAGGGCAGATCTGGTTTAAGCAGAGACTCAGATCTGTGACGTGGGAGGGTGCCAAAGTTCCACATCCTCAGATCTATGCCATGGGAGGGTGCCAAAGTGCCCCCTGCATGAGCCCATTCTACATCCATCCCTTTCTAGGTGCTCTCGAATGCAAAAAGAAAGCAGGCACGAGGACTCAGAAGCACTTGGACTTGAGCAGTATCCATGCACTCAGCAGGTGCAGACCTGAAGCCCCAATTTTTGCAAACTCTTCACTAGGCTGCCTACAGGAACAAGGAAGTTCATAATTACTGCCATCTGTGTAGTCTCAGGCGCTTGGCATTTAGTGAAGCAAATATTCCCATAGGAGCAGGCCCTCAGCCTTAATGATCTCAAAAATGCTCTCCCTATCTCTCCAACTCTAGTCATTATACTTTAATAAGGCTTCCCTACTTAGTCTACCTCGAAAAGAAGCCCTAATTCTCATACGTGTTACAGCAGGGCACACATATTTCATTTCTCGGGATCATTCTGCAAGATGTTCCGAACTATTCCTGCCATTCTCCTGCCACTCTAGAAGGTACTGCATGCAAGAAGCAATGCAACATCTTCATTTTTGCTCGCCATATTTGATCAGGGGGTGAGACTGCTGCACAGTAGTGTAAAAAGCCTGTTAGACCCTTTACGAAATGTCGTAAATAAAACTAAGACCAAGCATGCTTGTTAGCTCCCCAAATTTCCACCTTAACTTTTTTAAAGTATCTACAACGAAAGCCTGCAGCCTTTCCACCTCCTCACCTTGTTTTTATATGCTAAGTATGTCATTTCCAAGGTATAAATGTGATTGTCTGGGGTGCATCCTGATTGAAACGATACCGGAAAAACCACCGGGCGTCGAAGTTCTGGCAGTGAACAGATGAAAAGGACTAGTTCAGGAGACACCACAGAGAAAGCTCTTCGATGGAAGGACCAGGAAGAAGTCCGAATAGCAGCATTGAAAGAAATCTAGAAGGCACAAGACAAAGATGCAGATACCAAAGTTTGGCAACCAGTGGATCCGCAGGAACGGACCAATCCAAAAAATCCAAAACCTAATGTGATCAATAGTCTGGCAATAAGTCTAAAGCCAAGTCCGGGTCATAGCCCGATGTTGAGTCCGAGAAAGGATCCAACTGTAGATCCGAAAGGGAGCTGGGGGATGGAGAACCAATCAACAATTCAGGAGTAGGGGGCAACTAGCCGAAAGAAGGACGAAGAAAGCCTCTCGGCTGAATTGTTCCATGCCTTGAAGCAAGTGTCTATAAAGATCACATTGGATCAACTGTTGAGTTTGGCTCCCATGTTCTGTGAGAATTTCTTTAAGCAACTCCATGAGGGAAAACAAGAGCAAAAGAAACTAGTCATCATTGGAAGAACTACCAGTGTTGCAAGTAGAACCGGATGATGTGGACTAGTCGCGGCAATCAAAGTGCAAGGGAACATTGCTAGATGGGGGCTCGAGTGTGAATATCCTTCCGCATAGTATGTATGAGAAGATGGGTTTAATGGAGATGGGTGAAGCACCTTTTTAGGTCAAAATGGTTGATTAAAGACGAGTTCAACCACTAGGTATTGTTCGAAATCAGGCATGTCATGTAAAGTAAATTTTGTGGTCCTCCAGATGGAAAAGGAAGATTTCTCCTAAGGTGAAACAGGATTGGGGTGCCTCTAAGATCACAGTCCGAAGCGGGAAAAAGAAACTCCGCCTGGACATGGTCCCGAAGGTGGTGCTGGAAAAGGAAAATAGACCATTGATTGTGCAGTGCATCAATATGCTGTTAGAGATAGACGATGACAAGGAGCAATAATTATTGGATGCAAATCCATCCATCGTTCCACTCTTTGAGGTGGATGTCGGCCATATAGTGCAGCAACATGCAAAAGTGGCGGCAGCTCATGCCATCGTTTAAATGCCTGCATTTCCTGTTGATTGGGAACATTAGGAAGAACTGGTTCTTCTTCATTTCCTATAATGAACTCCCAATAGCCTTTTTCCATAAGGAAATTCGTCATTCTAAACTTCCATGCTTGGAAGTTGTTCTTGTCAAGCTTTTCAGTGACAATCTGTGAAAGAGAATCAGACGCCATTACAGGAAACACTGTAAAATATTCTGTCACTGCAAAAAACACAACTTCTGCCTCACACGGGCAAATCTGCAAAACTGACGAAAGTGGTATTTGACCACACAGTTACTTCCTTGTGACGATTTTGCATCAACAGGCAATAAGGATGATCGTGTAACTCCCAATATCTCTGCGCACAGGCATACGATGCAATTTCTGCGGCAACTTTTCACCGACCTGCAGAGCAGTGGTCGCACAGCAAAAACAGGGCCTTTTTCATAGTGCTTGAGGAGAACTTCCGCCTCCAAAACGGGCCCCGAAATGCTCTCGAATCAGAAAAATAAAGTCACCAAGGGCTTTGCCCTTACTCGCAGCATATACTGCCCTCTTGCCACACCGCGAAGGGCATCTCAATTTGAGACAACGCACTCTTGCACTTTCCGGCTGTGCTACCTGTAGAGATTTTCTCCCAAACTCGAAAAAGGAAAGCAACACTGGTCCTCTTACCAGGACACCGTGAACTTGGTTTGCTTTCTTGAGCTCCTTACCACACGAACCAGGCTCTGATACCATGTGAAGAAAGTGGAAGAGAAGGAAGGAGTCTCACTTGTAGCTTTCTCACATACACAATGGGGGAATACACACAAAGGTGGAGGCTGAAAAGAGTTTTCCTCTTCTTAGTTGTGAAAGCCAAAAGAACTCTTGTACAAAGAAATAGAAGAACCCTATATGCGGGTCTCAAACCAAACTCAGCTAACTAAGGTGGCATACTAACTAAGCCACGAACTAGAGTACATAAGGATAGCTGTCATCCAGCTATTATTCATGGGTGGTGTACCAACTGCATTTGCAGCTAACAAGTCGGTGACATAAATGGACAACGATCACCCTGGCATATCAATAGTGGAGCTCGATATCTCAACAGTACTTTGGTATTGTATAATAGGACTAAGTCACCTTCCTTGATGTATTTCGCTTTCAGATTTCTATCAAACCATGCCCTGCATTTTTCTGTTATCATGGCATGGTAGGCAGCTAGTCTTGTCTCTGTATGCTTCTCCAACTAGTAGACCCTTTCTTTCAAGAATTCATGGTCTCCCATGCATTCCTGTACTGCTAAGTGTAGACTTGGTATTACAAATTTGAGTGGGACCACAGCTTCAAGGCCGTACATCAATTGAAAAGGTGTATTCCCTGTACTAACCTTGAATGTGGTTTTGTATGCCCATAAGGCTGCATTCAGTTTCTCTGCCCAATCAAAACGATGTGGTTCTACTATCTTGGTGAGGATAATGCATATTATTTTGTTGGTGGATTTGGCTTGTCCATTCCCTTGGGGGTAGTAAGGTGTGCTTTTTCTATGGATGACCATGAAGCCAGACGAGTTTTTGGATCACCTCATTGACAAAATGTGTGCCTCTATCCGACACAATTTCAATGGGGCATCCGAATCGGGTGATCTCATTTTCGTATAAGAATCTTGCTGTTTCTGGCATCTGCCTTTCTGACTGCTTTAGCTTCAGCCCATTTTGTAAAGTAATATGTGGCCACAATGATGTAGCATGCCTGTGTTCCTTTTGTTGCTGGATGTATGGGACCCACATAGTCAATCCCCAATTTTTGAAATGGCTTTTGTGCAACAACTGTTGTTAGGGGATTGAAGTCTTTTTGTTGTGGTTTAGTAGTCCATTGGCATACATCACAGCCTTTTACATATTCATAAGCATCTGTCCACAATGTTGGCCACCAGTAGCCTATGAGGAGAACTTTTCTGGCTGTGGCTTTCCCTTGGAAGTGTCCTCCGGCAATGCCTTCATGGACTTCACTCAGGATTGGCATGATCTCACGAGGCATTACACATCTTCTCAATATCTGGTCCTTGCCCATCTTGTACAGTTGTCCTGCAATGAGTTGATAAGGTGCAACCTTTAGAATCAATTTTCTGGCATCTACTGCTTTCATGTCAGGGGGTGGTCTTATTGCCATCAAGTACCCAATGATATCTCCACACCACTCTGGAACATCATCTATTTGAAATAGTGTGGCATCTGGTAAGTCGTCTTCTACTCCAGTGGCATCTTCTCCCGACTTGACACAAGACGTGTGATCGGCAATGTAGTGTTGGGCACCTTTGCGGACCACTATTTTGAAGTCGAATTCTTGAAGCAAGAGGAGCCATCTGGTTATTCTTCCTATTGCACAAGCACCGTTCATAAGATAAAGCAATGCTTGATGGTCGGTGTAGAAGAGAAAATCATTTGCCAGTAGATAGTGCCGAAATTTCTTTGCACTATACACCATTGCTAGGGCTTCTCTTTCAGTGGTTGTATAGTTGATCTCTTCATCATTGAGTTGTCGACTGGCGAAGTAGAAGGGGTAGTCTTTCTTATGTTCATGAGGTTGACAAAGCACACTCCCAATTGCATACTTGGATCCATTAGTATGTACATGAGAATTAATATCCCAATTGGGAGATGTAAGGATGGGTGTTGTGATTAGGTGCCACTTTAAAAGCTCAAAGGCTTGGTCGCACTCTTCGGTCCATAAGGATTCCACTAATAATTTGTAAAGTGGTCTGGCTATCATGGCATACCGTAATATAAATCTTCTATAATAGCCGGCATGTCCCATAAAGACATGTACACCTTTGGAATTTGTAGGAGGCAATTCCATGATGATTTTGATTTTGTCCATGTCAGTTGCAATCCTATGTTGAGAGACGATGTGTCCCAAAACAACTTCGTGGGTGACCATGAACTGGCATTTTGTTGGATTTAGGGAGATGCTATACTCCCTGCATTTGATTAGTACTTCTTTAAGACATTTGAAGTGGTCTTGTTTGTTTGAATGGATGCACAAATCATCCAAGAACACCTGTGAAAACTTATTTAGAAATGACTTAAAAGCTATGAACATGACTCACTAGAATGTAGCCGGGCATTACAAAGGTCGAATGGCATGACTCTATATGCAAAAATACCCCATTTTGTAGCAAATGTTGTTTTTGATTGGTCTTTAGGAGTGATTTGCACTTAGTTATAGCCACTAAAGCCGACACCTTTTCCAACACTATTTTTGTTAAGGGTAGGGGATAGTGATCCCTAATTGTGGCGGCATTCACATTTTTTAAGTCTATGCATATTCTGAGCGTCTTGTTGCATTTCGGTATAATGACAATGGGTGAAACCCAATCAGTGTGCTCTATCTCATATATGAATCCGGCATCTAGGAGTTTTTCCAGCTTGTCATAAACCATGGTGCCATATTTAGGATTTGTGCGATAAGGTTCACATACCTTAGGGTGAGCACCTTCCCTTATAGGTATCATGTGTACTGCCACTTCTGGTGAAATTCCTTTCATCTCTTTGTATGGCCATGCTAGGCAGTCGCAGTATTCCATTAGGAGTGCTTTGAGTTTGGTTTCATATTCTTGACGAAGCTGTTTCCCAATGAAAACCAATTTTTCTTCCTCCCCTTCAAGGGCGAGGATTTAGAGAGATGCCATACTCCCTGCATTTGATTAGTACTTCTTCAAGACATTTGAAGTGGTCTTGTTTGTTTGAATGGATGTACAAATCATCCAAGAACACCTGTAAAAACTTATTTAGAAATGACTTGAAAGCTATGAACATGACTCGCTGGAATGTGGCCGGGGCATTACAAAGGTCGAATGGCATGACTCTATATGTAAAAATACCCCATTCTGTAGCAAATGTTGTTTTTGATTGGTCCTTAGAAGCAATTTGCACTTGGTTATAGCCACTAAAGCCATCCAAGAAGCTATATATTTATGAACCTGCCACCTTTTCCAACAGTGTTTTTGTTAAGGGTAGGGGATAGTGATCCCTAAATGTGGCAGCATTCAGATTTTTTGAGTCTATGCATACTCTGAGCATCTTGTGACAATGGGTGAAACCCAATCAGTGTGCTCTATCTCGTAGATGAATCCGTCATCTAGGAGTTTTTTTAGCTCATCATAAACCATGGTGCCATATTAAGGATTTATGCGATAAGGTCCACATACCTTAGGGTGAGCACCTTCCCTTACAGGTAACGTGTGTACTGCCACTTCTAGTGAAATTCCTTTCATCTCTTTGTATGACCATGCTAGGCAGTCGCAATATTCCATTAGGAGTGCTTTGAGTTTGGTTTCATCTTCTTGACGAAGCTGTTTCCCAATGAAAACCAATTTTTCTTCCTCCCCTTCAAGGGCGAGGATTTAGGGAGATGCCATACTCCCTGCATTTGATTAGTACTTCTTCAAGACATTTGAAGTGGTCTTGTTTTTTGAATGGATGCACAAATCATCCAAGAACACCTGTAAAAACTTATTTAGAAATGAATTGAAAGCTGTGAACATGACTCGCTGGAATGTGGCCGGGGCATTACAAGGGTCGAATGGCATGACTCTACATGCAAAAATACCCCATTCTATAGCAAATGCTATTTTTGATTAGTCTTTAGGAGCGATTTGCACTCAGTTATAGCCACTAAAGCCATCCAAGAAGCTATATATTTCTAAACCTACCACATTTTCCAACACTATTTTTGTTAAGGGTAGGGGATAGTGATCCCTAATTATGGCGGCATTCACATTTTTTAAGTCTACGCATATTCTGAGCATCTTGTTGCATTTAGATATAATGACAATGGGTGAAACCCAATCAGTATACTCTATCTCATAGATGAATCCAACATCTAGGAGTTTTTCCAGCTCATCATAAACCATGGGGCCATATTTAGGATTTGAGCGATAAGGTCCACATTACTTAGGGTGAGCACCTTCCCTTATAGGTATCGTGTGTACTGCCACTTCTAGTGAAATTCCTTTCATCTCTTTGTATGGCCATGCTAGGCAGTCGCAGTATTCCATTAGGAGTGCTTTGAGTTTGGTTTCATCTTCTTGATGAAGTTGTTTCCCAATGAAAACCAATTTTTCTTCCTCCCCTTCAAGGGCGAGGATTTAGGGAGATGTCATAATCCCTACATTTGATTAGTACTTCTTCAAGACATTTAAAGTGGTCTTGTTTGTTTGAATGGATGCACAAATCATCCAAGAACACCTGTAAAAACTTATTTAGAAATGACTTGAAAGCTGTGAACATGACTCGTTGGAATGTGTCCGGGGCATTACAAAGGTCGAATGGCATGACTCCATATGCAAAAATACCCCATTCTGAAGCAAATGCTATTTTTGATTGGTCTTTAGGAGTGATTTGCACTTGGTTATACCCACTAAAGCCATCCAAGAAGCTATATATTTCTGAACTTGCCACCTTTTCCAACACTATTTTTGGTAAGGGTAGGGGAAAGTGATCCCTAATTGTGGCGGCATTCACATTTTTTTAGTCCGCATATTCTAAGCGTCTTGTTGCATTTAGGTATAATGACAATGGGTGAAACCAAATCAGTGTGCTCTATCTCATAGATGAATCCGGCATCTAGGAGTTTTTCAAGCTCATCATAAACCATGGTGCCATATTTAGGATTTGTGCGATAAGGTCCACATACCTTAGGGTGAGCACCTTCCCTTATAGGTATCGTGTGTACTGCCACTTCTGGTGAAATTCCTTTCATCTCTATGTATGACCATGCTAGGCAGTCGCAGTATTCGATTAGGAGTACTTTGACGAAGCTGTTTCCCAATGAAAACCAAATTTTCTTCCTCCCCTTCAAGGGTGAGGTTTATTGTGCATGTTTTTGCTGGTCCCTCATAGATTGGAGTTTCTCCAATGCTATCGATTTCTTGAACTTCAGACTCTGAGTGGTCTTGGCATTGCTATTGGCGCACTACCACTTGTATAATTCTTGAAGTATTCCGACACTTCTTGATCGACCTCTAATGGTGTTGAACTAGCCAGACATGTGTCATGTGAACTGGGTGGCATAGTTGCATTTACAAATTTGTTAGGCCCTTCTTGACTGGCTTTTTTTGAAGTCTCTTGATCGAGCTTCATCCATACATGTGGCTTATATTTCCAAAACTTCTTACATTGGGAACTATGGGGTAACTTTTCCAAGTAAGGGTTCATTTGCTGTGCATACTCCTTCCAGTCCCTCAGGGGACCATTCAAGAGGCAGTGGTTCTGATTTTGAGGGAGCTGACTTTGCAAGGTACAATCTGTTGAGATATCGAGCTCCACTCGCGATATGCCAGGGTGACTGTTGTGCATTTATGTCACCGACTTGTTAGCTGGAGATGCGGCTAGAGATGCGGTTGGTACACCGCCCACGAATAATAGCTGGATGACAGCTATCCTTATCTACACTAGTTCGTGGCTCAGTTAGTATGCCACCTTAGTTAGTTGAGTTTGGTTTGAGACCCACATATAGGGTTCTTCTATTTCTTTGTACTAGAGTTCTTTTGGCTTTTACAACTAAGAAGAGGAAAACTGTTTTCAGCCTCCACCTTTGTGTGTATTCCCCCATTGTGCATGTGAGAAAGCCGCAAGTGAGACTCCTTCCCTCTCTCCCACAATCTTCACATGGTATCAGAGCCTTGTTCGTGGTAAGGAGCTCAAGAAAGCAAGCCAAGTTCGTGGTGTCCTGGTAAGAGGACAAGTGTTGCTTTCCTATTTCGAGTTTGGGAGCAAATCTCTGCAGGTAGCACAGCCAGAAGTGCAGGAGTGCACTGTTTCAGATTGAGACTTTATTTTTCTGATTTGAGGCCGTTTCGGGGCCCGTTTTGAAGGCGGAAGTTCTTCGCAGGCACTCAGAAAAAGGCCCTATTTTTTGCTGTGCGACCACTACGCGGCTAGTCAGTGGAAAGGTGCCGCAGAAATTGCATCGTATGCCTGTGTGCAGAAATATTGGGAGTTGCAGATTCATGCCTGTTGCCTGTTGATGCAAAATCGTCACTAGGAAGTGACTGTGTGGTGAAATACCACTTTCGTCAGTTTTGCAGATCTGCCCGTGTGAGGCAAAAGCTGTGTTTTTTGCAGTGACAGAATATTTTGCAGTGTTCTGTAATGGCATCTGATTCTCTTTCACAGATTGTCACTGAAAAGCTTGACAAGAACAACTTCCAGGCATGGAAGTTTAGAATGACAAATTTCTTGATGGGAAAAGGCTATTGGGAATTCATTACAGGAAATGAAGAAGAACCTGTTCTTCCTAATGTTCCCAGTCAACAGGAAATGCAGGCATTCAAAGGATGGCATGAGAGAGCCAGGAAAGTTATGTACTGGCTGTCTATCAGTATTTCGGACTCCATGATTGTGCATATTCAGGATGCAAATACGCCAAAGGAGGCATGGGATACTTTGGCAAAAATGTATAGCACAAATACGCAAGCCAGGAAAATGCAACTCAAACAGGAGTTGCACAATGTGCAGAGAGAAAATTTGAGCATAAATGACTACCACTTGAAAGTGAAGAAAATTGCAGATGCACTTGCTTCCATTGGGTCGCCAGTGGATGATGATGATTTGGTTTCTGTGACCTTGAATGGTCTAGGAAAGGATTATGCACGGTTCCGGACATCCATTGCCGTCCGTGAAAACTTTCCTGATTTTGAGGAGTTGATTGCTCTTCTAATTTCTGAAGAGCAGAGAAATGGGGGTGCATCTTCTTCAGCAGGAACTTCAAAAGAAACTGTCTTCTACTCAAATGCTGGCAGAGGTAGAGGCAGAGGTAGAGGAGGCCGATCTGCAGGCCGTGGTAGAAATCAGAATATGCAGCAAACGCAAGAAAACCAGTCCTATGCAGGAGGACGTGGGAACTCTAGAGGCAGGGGGAGCCAAAGAGGCCGTGGTGGATGGCAGAGAGGCCAAAATGCAAATAGCAATATTGAATGCTACTATTGTGGCAAAATGGGTCATATGGCTAAGGACTGCTATAAAAAGCAGAATGACATTATGAATGGAAAATTGCAGCAAGGCAATTATGCATCCTCTAGTAGACAGGGTGATGACAGAAATGAGCATTTGTTTATGGTGCAGCATATGACAAATTCTGTAACAAGTGCAGAAGAAAGCAATGATGTGTGGTATGTTGACTCAGGTGCATCAAACCACATGACAGGTCACGCTGAATGGATGCAGGATGCAAGAAAAATGGAAAAACCAGGATTTGTGGAGACTGGTGATGATACTGCACATCCTATTGTGCAGATTGGCAAAATTCCTTTGTCTATGCAGGATGGGAAAAAGAAATACTTGTCTGATGTATTTCATGTCCCGAACATCACCAAGAACCTGGTTTCTGTTGGTCAGATGGTTGAGCAGGGCTTGCAGGTCAGATTTAATCCTCATGGATGCTTTGTTGAGGATATGAAAAATAATGGTCGCTTGATAGCAAAAGGAAAGAAGAAGGGCAGGATGTTTACATTGGATGCAGACATGCCTGAATTGAGTGCAGCAATGTTTGCACATGGGACCGGTGTAGTTGCAGATATTGATATCTGGCACAAACGCATTGGTCATGTTAATATACAGCGACTTAAATCAATGCAAGCCCAAAATATTGTTGCAGGATTGCCAAAATTCAAGGTTGTAGAAATGCACAAGATTTGTGAAGCCTGTCAATTTGGGAAACAGGCAAGGAAACCTTTTCCTAGGCATGTTCAAGAGAGTAAAAAGCCATTGGAATTAATCCACTCTGATGTGTGGACTACAAAAGCTGCATCTATTGGAGGCTGTCACTATTTTGTCACATTTATTGATGACTTCAGCAGAAAACTGTGGGTGTATTTTATGAAAAAGAAAAGTGAAGTGTTTGGGCACTTCAAAGCTTTCAAAGCTATGGTTGAAAAAGAAACAGGCCTGCAAATAAAATGCCTAAGGTCAGATGGAGGGGGAGAGTACCTCTCAAATGAGTTTGCAAGGTTCTTGCAGGAGCATGGTATAAAGCAGCAATATTCATGCAGTCATACCCCACAGCAAAATGGAATTGCAGAAAGAAAAAACAGGCATATTGGAGAGGTGTCTCGGGCTATGCTAAATGAAATAGATCTACCAGATTATTATTGGGCTGAAGCAGTTGCTACAGCAGTCTATATAATGAACAGGACTCCCACTGCAGCAATACATGGCATGACGCCAGAGGAGATGTATACTGGTAGGAAACCAGATATTTCTCATTTGAAGATTTTTGGTTGCATTGCTTATGTCCATGTGCCAGATGAGTTGAGGTCCAAGTTGGATCCAAAAGCTGAGAAGTGCATCTTTATTGGTTATTCTCTGCAGCAGAAAGGGTATAGATGCTATAACCCTTCTACACATAAATTCACAGTGAGCAGAGATGTTGTTTTTGATGAGATGAGTAGCTGGTATAAACCAGTAAATGTGATGATTGATGTAGATGCACAAAATGGTAATGCTGCACAGAATGCACAGCAGCAATCACAAAATATCAGTGGACCTGGAGTGTCCTCTACCAGTGGTTCACATACTTTGCCATGGACAGGCAGATTGAGATCAGGAGAATCCCCTCAAAGCAATGTAGATAGTGGTATGCAGGTATCACGAAAAGGAAAAGAGAAGGTAGATCAGCCCATGTTTGATGTGAATGCAGGTCACTCTTATGTGGATGGTGAATCCAGTGGCTCAGAACAGAGCATTGATGATGAGTTGGGTATTCCTTCTATTGTTACACCTGGAGTAAGGAAGACCAGGGATGTTTTTAGAGCACCTAGAAGTGAGCCTATTTTGCGCAGGTCTACCAGGGTTAGGTATCCTGTGGATAGGCTGAAATATGATGGATTTACAGCCATTCACTATGCCTATATGGTCAAAGTGATACAGGAACCAGAACCCACTTCTTTTGAGCAAGCCATGGGAAATGAAAAATGGGAGAAAGCCATGGATGAAGAAATGGATGCCTTGGATGCTAATGCTACATGGGAATTGGTGCCTTTGCGTAAAGGCAAGAATGCAATTGGCTGTAAGTGGGTTTATAAGATCAAGCACAATGCAGATGGTTCTGTGAATAGATACAAGCCAAGATTAGTTGTCAAGGGGTATGCACAGACATATGGCATTGATTATGAAGAAACTTTCAGCCCGGTTGCAAGGATGGCAACCGTAAGAGCAGCCATTGCTATGGCTGCATCAAAGGGATGGTCTTTACATCAGATGGATGTAAAGAATGCCTTCTTGCATGGTGATTTGCAAGAAGAGGTCTTTATGGAGCAGCCAGCAGGTTATGTTCATGCTACTCATCCTGAGTTTGTTTGCAGGTTGAAGAAAGCCTTGTATGGCTTGAAGCAAGCACCTAGAGCATGGTCTGACAAGATAGGACAGTATCTTGTCACTATTGGCTTTTAGATTTCCAAGGCAGATTTCTCACTCTATGTGAGAAAAACAGAGAAAGGGATTATGCTGCTGGTCATTTATGTTGATGATTTGATCATCACAGGTGATAGTGATGAAGATATCCTTCATGTGAAAATGCTATTGAGGCAGAAGTTTGAGATGAAGGATTTGGGAGAGCTGCGTTATTTCTTGGGCATTGAGGTGATTAGATCACCAAGTGGGATACAGCTCTTGCAGAGGCAGTATGGATTGGACATGCTGTCCAAATATGGGATGACAAGTTGTAAGCCTATTTCAGTTCCTTTGGAGCAGAATGTGAAGCTGAGCACAGATGCAGGTGAGCTTCTGGGAGACCCTACTATGTACAGACGCATAGTAGGAAGTTTGATTTACATGACTATTACCAGGCCAGATTTGAGCTATGCTGTTGGGTTGGTAAGTCAGTTTATGCAGGCTCCAAGGAAACCGCATTTGGATGTGGCTAGATGCGTACTCAGGTATGTGAAGTCCACATTGCAGTATGGACTATTTTATGAGGCTGGGGTTCAGATATAGTTGCATGGATACACTGATGCTGATTGGGCTGGTAGCATTTCTGATAGACGATCTACCAGTGGATATGTGTTCTCTTTTGGGAGTGCTGCAGTCACTTGGAGCAGCAAGAAACAGCCTACAGTTGCCTTGTCGAGCACAGAGGCTGAGTACAGGGGTGCAGCAATGGCTGCATGTGAGGTAGCTTGGTTGCATAAGCTACTCTATGATATGCATCAATCTACAGATGGGCCAGTTGTCATTTATTGTGACAACATGAGTAGTATACATTTGGCAAAGAACCCAGTCTTTCATGCCAGAACAAAGCACATTGAGGTGCATTATCACTATGTGTGGGAGAAGGTTTTACTAGGTCTCATTGATCTAGTTTAAGTCAGCACAGAGGATCAGGTAGCTGACATCTTCACGAAAGCATTGGGCGCAGAGAAGCTGCGCAAGTTCAGAGACCTGCTTGGTGTGCAGGATTTGGGATTGAGCTCGAGGGGGAGTGTTGAGATATCGAGCTCCATATGCCAGGGTGACTGTTGTGCATTTATGTCACCGACTTGTTAGCTGGAGATGCGGTTGGTACACCGCCCACGAATAATAGCTGGATGACAGCTATCATTATCTACACTAGTTCGTGGCTCAGTTAGTATGCCACCTTAGTTAGTTGAGTTTGGTTTGAGACCCACATATAGGGTTCTTCTATTTCTTTGTACTAGAGTTCTTTTGGCTTTTACAACTAAGAAGAGGAAAACTGTTTTCAGCCTCCACCTTTGTGTGTATTCCCCCATTGTGCATGTGAGAAAGCTGCAAGTGAGACTCCTTCCCTCTCTCCCACAATCTTCACACAATCCGACGAGGACTCGTTTGAATTCATTGAAGTGCTTGACCTTGGCTTTTCTGTGATTTCCTCCTCCAGCTTTCTTGCAGGATCTTCTCCTGTTATTCAACTTTGGAGGTTTAAATTTTGGGAGCTCGACTGCCATTAGGGCATGCAGAATGGCTAAGTCATTATCAAAGATTTGACCTTCAATTTCAGCATTCGTAGCCTCTGTTTCAAGGTCCCAAGGAAAATCTGAGTCATCATTAGTATGGGTACCTTCTTGAGGTTCATTATCCCACTCGAGGTTAGCCATAAAGAATGGCATCTCTAGATCGATTAGTTCTACTTATGGGAGTGGAGGATCTACCTATAGTGCCTTCACATCCATCTGTGAGAAGATGGTGTCTAATGAATGGTAGTTGTCGATGGTTGCCAATGTCTGTATCCAATGATTGACATTGCTTTGTGAGTCACCTGCTGTGGCATGCTATTGGAAGGGAACAGATTTGCTTGAGATTGTTGTTGAAGATGTGTCATCCAATGCTCTAAGAACAATTGGTTTTATAGCTCCTGTTCCCACATTCACCCTGAGTGCGGTGCCGTGATTCTGGATTGTCAATCTATCAGTTCCCCAGTCATGGAGGACTGATGCTTCTTGTAACCAAGGACGTCCCAGTAAGATTTGATAGGATTTTTTGGGGAGATCTAAGATTGTGAATTAAAGGGAAAAGCGGACTCCTGCGATCTTTGTGGACACGCCATTTACTTTTCTCAAGGGTTTAGCCCGTGAATCATCGACAAGGCGTATGTTGAAATTATCCTTTTGCATTGGTGTCAGATCCCATTCTTCATAGAGCTCCTTTGATAGGACATTTACAACACCTCCACCATCCACTATGGCTTGGAATTCATTATATGCCTTGTGAATCAAAGGCATAGTAATGTTGTGTATGTCATCTCTCTCACCCATCCGCACAAGGATATCTTCAATGTCATTCATAGGTGGAGGGGGATTTGCGAGTTCAATCCATCCTTTGAAACTCTCCCAGAGATTGGGACAATTTCGTAGAAGGATTTCGATGGGAATTGACACAGGGCAACTCAAGATGCTAGAGACTGCGGCCCCTTCAAGTTGACATGGCGGTACATTATGTTGTGGAGTCTATTGTGGGAAAAAAGGCTCGAGTACAGTATCAATACTTTGTGGGGCCAAGTCATGGATTGGGTCTTGAGCTTGTTTCTCAGCCTCAAATTGAGCTTATTCGTTTTGTACCCATTGTTGAAGTGCCTGAAAACGAGCCTTCTCCACCTCTGCATTTGGGTATGTAGCTTCTTTTATTTGAGGCTCAAGAGTTGATGCGGATGAGCTCTGCTACTCATTGCTTGGTGGAGGTGGAGGCACTTGTGCTTTCTTTTTTAGAATCCGCTTTGGTTGGATTGGAATGTTAGGGTCCTTTGTGGCCCCTTTTTGTTGGCATGTAATTACATTTAGAGGTTGTGATTTTACACTTGCCGGCGGACCCAGACTTTGATGGTCCACCCCAATGATGCCGAGAAGAGATTTTAATCCTCTTGAATCCTAAGAAAGAGGTTAATGCCAAAGTCATTACAACCATCCTCAGGTTTGATGCAGCCTTTTCCTTGGCTTTATACTTTGCTTATTTTGATTAAACCCAAGAAGCTAATACTTTTTTTTAAATATAGTAATGTTATAGCAAATTTTTCGCAAAATATACAAAGCGTTTCATATATGCTCGATCCTTGTATTTCGGAAGTGCTTAGCAACAAAGAAGAAACCATAGAGGATGTTTGCAAGTGGTTGAAGCACGTTCCTATGAACGAGGCACGAGTTATTTTTACAGCATATTATGAGAAGTAAGCATCAAACCCTACTTGTTTTTTCTATTGCATTGCTAGAATTGTCTCAAACACAGTAATTATTCTTTATTGATAATGCAACTCACATTGGAGTCTGGTAGTCGTGGACATCTTTGCTAAGAAGTGCTTCTTTGCCAACTCAATGACATCCGTCCATGGCACTGTGTTAGAGTAAGTATAGACTACACTTATTGTCACTTCTTGACATGTAGATTGATATGCAATGCACATATTCACTGTTGTTATATGTTTTGATGTGCAGATCACCTCGAAAGTTAGTAGGTGCTATCGACACAGTAATGTGGCAATGTGACTTGGCACAACAAATAGAGGATATAACATGTCAGGTATCACATCAAGAGGATAGCCACATCTATAATTGTGGATGGAGGGTGGGCTACAATTGCTTTTTGGTACTTGGTCAAATTTTTGAGATACAAAATGACACCACACTGTCAACATATATGGATTTGTATCTCTATGCATTTATAACATGTACCATTGGATCAATCATTAAGGGCGACATTATGGACCCTCCCACAAGGCAAATAGATAATGGCTCAAAGGAGTGCGAAATGAATGCCATCAAAGAGTCAAAGGGGATAGAAGACCTCAACTCTACAAACATGGCTTTATTGGAAGAATTGGGAAGCTCTTTTAATGTTAGGGTTATGATTCAACATAGATCTCAATATCTTGAATTTGGGGGAGAGGAGATTTCAATCCTCTCTAGAGCTTCAAATGAGGTCAATAACAACGTTATGATGGCTATTCTCAGGTTTGATACAAACTTTTTCTCTTCTTGATAATTCAATATTTTGATTAAATCTAATAAACTAATATTCATTTATTTGTTGGTGCAGTATAGTTATCTCACGATTTTGTAGAGCCGTACAAAACCGTGTGTATATGTTGGATTCCCTCCTTTCTCCTATACTTAGCGATAGCAGAAAGACGATAGCCGATGTTTGTAAATGGTTACAGCCTTTACATTTACATGGCGTGTGAGTCCTATTTATGGCATATCACGAGATGTAAGTATCATGGCAACCTTTATTTTCATCTTATACTGGCAACATTGTGTTAAATAATAATGGTTCTTAATTATTCGTGTAGGGAACATTGGAGTCTGGTGGTTTGGGACCTTGAAGACAACTATTGTTGGTTTGTTAACTCGATTGCAGGCTTTCATGGCTCACTGCAAACGTAAGTATTCTATTAATCTATTGTTACTTCTATATTATGTACCTTATGTAATAGACACACTAAGTTTTTTTAATATGTCATGATGAGCAGGTCGATTGAGAAGTTGGTATCTACTATCAGAGAAACAGGATAGTACAAAGACTTGCTAGATTTCCAAAAGCGTTTAGTAGTAGAGTAGGAAGATGGGCATAGTTGTGGGTGGAGAGTTGCCTACAATTGCATGTTGATTTTCAAAGAAATTTTCTCACTTAAGCCACAGATCTCATCGGAAGACTCTTTGGAGCTCAAATATTTAGAGAAGGATATACAATTGTGTAGGGCTGAAATCATTCGAGACCTAATTGCTGCCATTAGAATACAACATGCAACTGAAGCAATATCAGAGCTTGCATTTAAGGAAGAGGAGACTGAGTCTACTGTGAAAGCACTGCACACTACAGAAGAAGTAGAGACTCAGTGTACACCTATAGCACCACAACCTCCATTGGAAGCATCAGAAGAGTTGCCACAGCCTCCGCTTGCATTTAAGGAAGAGGATACTGAGTCTACTCTGAAAGCACCACATACTATAGAAGAAGTAGAGATTGAGTGTACATCTAGAGCACCACAGCCTCCATTGGAAGCATCATAAGAGTTGCCACAGTCTCCACTAGAAGCATCAGAAGAGTTGTGATGCATGTATGATGTTGTGTTTGTATATATGCATGAGGAGCATATTCTCATGATGTTGTTTACTCCACGAATATTATGGTTGACATTTATTTGTTGCAATGTATGAATCATGATGTAGTTTTTGTTGATTATACACCAATTTTTGACTTATTACTTAAGTGGCATTTAGTCATGATATTTTTATATATCTATTTCATGCACACAATTTTATGATATGAATATGTGATGATGTGATTATTAGGAAATATAACCTTCTGTGATGAGAATTCTGATATGAATATGTGATGATTGATATTTGTAATATATTTCATGGCAAAGTATCAATTCCCAATGCTCCACTCACTTAAAGTACAACATTCCCAATGCTCTGCAAAATTTTATTCAGTTGGACAGTCTCCACTCACTTAAAGTAGAGCATTTCCAATGCTTCTCTCACTTTATTCCAACCCTTATCCTTATCATAGCGAACACATCGTGCTTTAGTGCACTTGTATTCTTCCATCGTAGTCCTTCCACAAACACTCTCTTATTTCTTACATCCTAGTCCTTCTGATTAGCTTGTATTTTTCTTTCACTTTATGTCTTCCCTCACTTTCTATCACTCTTGAAGGAGGGGCAGCTCACTGTGCATCCCTTGCTATCACTCCCTCACTCTCCTTCTCCCACTTTCCCTCTAAGACAATGACTAGTTACTACCCGACTTCATTTGTTGAACTCAAATTCTGTCTTAGATCTCTTTTGTATGGACCAATGAAGGGAAAATCATTCGAGGAGGATATGTTACGCACATGGCTGCTTGATTTGAACTCAGCAAAAGAGGTGAATATCCTTAGCTTTCTTTTTCGCTTCTTTTAATCACGTACTTCTTATGCGAACGAGTTAAATTTTCGTATAGGATATGGCGGTGGCTAGAAGCTATATTGAAAAAAATGGTGAAGATGAGGAAAGCCAAGAGAGAAAAGAAGAGTTGTTGAATGCTTACAAGTCGGCGGAAGATTCAAAACAAGTTGTGAGGAGAGTCTGTGAGGAGATTTGTGATGCCAGCCCTGGTTACACATGGCCTGCAAGTTTAAAGTCTGCTTGTTTTCATGAAGCCAATGCCATAGTAGGCACTTTTGAGGACATATGCTCTCTCTAATGACTTAATGAAATACTAGACATCGAATTCTTATTGACGAGCGGTGTATCCATTGCATCCACACCCTCCCAGCTCATGTGTTGAGACATGGCTAGTCTTTTCTTTAAATCCACCATAGCTCCCTTTCTTACCAAATTTTTTGACTTCATAACAGGTTGATCTTTATGTAGTAGCTTCTCCTTGCTCACAATAGGTGTATTCCATAAAGTTGAAGATAGTGATTTACTAGTCACCATCTCTACTGACTACTGATAAGTGTATTTGTCTTGCACCAAATCATCAATTGTATTCTTGATAATCTCATCTGCATCACCAAACAACTGCTTGCCCTTCTCCTTACGAGATAGAGTTTTTCCCTTTTTAGGAGTAACATGACTGCAAACACTGCCCTCAACAAGAACATCAAAAGTGATGATCACAAGTATTACTGTCAATACTACATAGTTTATGGAAATGCTATTCTGTACTGATTGATCGCAGACACATGTCAGCAACAACATTGTCATACTATATGGAAAGACAATGGCGACCTAACTCTTCATAAAGCCTTGCCATCCCAAAGCAACCTACAAAGACATCGATGATGCAATCACCAGGGTCTGTGAATGTTTTGAGTATCCACCTACAAGAAGCACTAAAAGGGATCAGAGGATGTTTGACAATCCATATTTGTTTTCCTTGAAGGAACTTCAATTATACCCCATAAATTCAATCTGTGCTTGTATAGGATCTTACTCGTGCAAGTAATCTGATCTTTTTGCCCCTCCTCGTAAGTAAGTTGATGCAACTTGTGTCACAAAATGATCTTTCTGCCCCTCCTCATAAGTAAGTTGATGCAACTTGTGTCCTTTTTGCGACATGTTTACAGTCACACTCGTGTAGCACTGATGTCTTTGCTGAAAAAAGCTTATTAGAGACATTTGCACCTGCTTGTCGATCCATGTGTGGGAGGTCAGATTTTCCACGCCAGAAGATACCCATTTGTAGATTGCGAACCTAATGGATGATGGCACCTCAAGTTAGATACAAGCAAATCATGCTTATTAGACCAATATAAACAAACATTTAGGTGATTTAATGTACCTCCTCTCCATCATCACGTAAATAACCAAAGTCAAGAGCATTGTATATGATCGATGGAGCTCCAAACTAGGACTTCTTCGCATGTGCAAATATATAGCCCCAATGTTCTGGGAGAGAGCAAGTCACGTACCACCCCTGGTCTGCTACGAAGTCATTGGCAAACTTTGCCACCCTTGCAGAGAGCTTGAGGGAGAATCTATTCCACTTTGGGCATGTAGTACTACTTATGAGTTCCACTGCCAAACTTGTGGGAAAATCTGCCCATACCAAGCGAACCACCTCGACACAAGAATTACCATTGTGTGACAGACCTGGTGCTTTCACTTTTCTTAAAAATTCATGAACCCTACAATGTACAATTCAATCTCCCTAGATCAATGACTTATATTCCAAAATAGATTCTTAAATGTACGCATTTCTTAAAAAAAGAAACACTTACAGCTTTGGTGCATTCGACAACTGAATGATATCCTCTGTAATTACATCCATATATGCAAACAACTTTACATCTGCATCAAATCCTAGCTTAAAAGCTTCAGTTTGGCTGCAAAATCAAAAAATCATAACCAAGAAAGAGAGGAGTGATACTCACTAGATAAACTCGGTTGTTGATTAATGGAACTAGTTCTTGAAGCATGAAAATCGAGTCGTTGCTTTGTTCTCAGCTCTCGAGTCTTAGAGGACTCTATATTCTCCGATAGAACCTGCTTGTAAGAATTACAAAGGACAAGACTCTAGGTTATACTATATTTTCGTTAGTGTTAGTTGTTAACTATTACATAAGTATGAGGGGTAGAGGTCTCACAGGTCTTTTCTTGATAGCTAACTCTCCGTCCGTTGATCTAGGTCATAATGTGATATCCACATAATGGTTCTCTGCATCCAATTCATCCTCATCCATATTTCCTTCCATGTTCTTCTCAAAGACTGAGCAGCAAATGTTGCAAACTTAAGTATATGGTAGATACCTGCATATATAGACATTGGTCTAGATGCCTATGGAATAGGAACTTTGGAGTATTACCTTCACGTCTATTTTTCTCAATGGGATGTACTTTTCCCAGTGGGTAATCCAACCACCAAGGACACACATTAATCTCCCAAATCGTTATGCCCTTATCTTTCCAAGATAAGGGATACATGCTTCCCTCTTTCTCCATGTTTGTCCATGCCATGACCTCATATGGCATCCTTGCAGATGAATTGGTATCATGCAAAGACCGTATCCACCTATTATGTATGAAAGAATGTAGACATATGAGTAAAACATTAATCCTAAGAGAAAGGAAAGGGTTGCTATTGTACCACCTATACACCAAATGTAAGGATGACTCCTACATTTCTGGCTGCTTATCTGCTTCAAGAGTAGACTTCATATCCTTCCAAAGCATAGGGAAGGCTTCTTGGAGGTGAAGTCATCTTTGCTCTCGAGCAAATGTCTCAAACCCATCGGGCAATTCCAAATCATGGCTTCACAAATTGTTGATGATGGAAATCCCTCGCTCAAACAAGTATTGCCAATATGTTTCCTTTTTCACATGTAGTTAAAACTTTTGAGCATCCCCATACTTAGCAGATGCAACTGGATCATTTCCACATGCCATCATCAATTGTTGTAGAAGCTCTTTTTTCCTATTAATATCATGGCAAAGGAAAAAAATATTAGCATCACTATGGAGTAATTGTGCAAAAACATTAATTGACATTACCTATTAGGATTGAGACGTGATGAGGCTAATATATGCACTTTGTCCTTAGTCGTGGCACCCTTTTGATTCCAATCATAACTAAATAGAAGCTCGAAGAAGCCATCACCATTTGCGGGATTGGCAACAGGTACCATCTTGTATGCTCGATCACGAAAGATGACTTCCACATTCTTAATAGCCTTACTAAATTTATTAGTATACTCCTCCTCATCTTCGATTGATCAAGATTTTGAGTAGCTTTCTTGATCGCACGTGAAAAATCATCCTTCCATGAAAACAAGAAATCAAAACATTGTATGCTCGATCATGAAAGATGACTTCCACATCCTTAATAGCCTTAATAAATTTATTAGTATACTCCTCCAAACTCCATCTTCGATTGATTAAGATTTTGAGTAGCTTTCTTGATTGCACGTGAAAAATCAACCTTCCATGAAAACAAGAAATCAAAACATTATCCTTTTTGGGACACCTTTCATAGAGCAAAGGGATATTTATAGTTCGTGCAGATACCTTCCAAACAAGTTGTGCCAAGACAATAGCTGGTGCTGTGTACCATGGGTTACTATTCTTCCTTTCTATTGCCATCTCCACTATCACCCATCTCTTATCCTCTTCACTCAATAACTCAAGAAGTGAGGATTTATCTGCCATGCCAAATTTTTGAAAGAGGAAGACCTCGTGCCCATATGAATGCTCTACATGCGCTCGAACAAGTCTACAATACCAACAAATATTCACATGGGGATTACTTTCTAAAGAGGAGAAGTTAAAGACATAAATACCAATAGACTTAGTTTCTAAAGAGAAGAAGTTAAACTAGCTATACATAAAAGTATTATAAAAAGTTATCTTACTCATTGGTTGATTTTAAGGCAAGAAGTAGCTCTCCCTCTTGAGATTTCTGCACCTCTATGAATTGGCATCTCACTTGGATATGGCGAGTTGGCATTATTGAATAAGCTACAACATATCAATTCCACAAGTAAGCATGACATAATCATGTGCAATGCAAACTATAATAGAACATTTCCTTATGCATGATAGATTTATCAAAAGAGTACCGTCTTTGATCCGAGAAAACCATGCCTTCAACCTATGATTTCCATCCCAAACAAGGAACTTCTTCCTCTTCAAGTCTTGCCACTCATTACTTAGTTGGTTGTCGAAGTCCTCACTTATTTGATTCCAAATAGGTCCCCATTCTTGACGATCAAGTGCCGTAACATAGAAAAATTGATCACTTCCTGGCCATTGCAAGGATACTAGAAAAGGTGCACTATTTATAGCATAGCCTCTAGAATCAAAACTATCTCTCAAAATAGTAACCTCAGACGTTGATGTTCAAATAGCCTCATTAACAACCAATCTATAGAGAGGAATAAGAGGGGGTTCAATTCTTCTTTGCATCCAAAACTGATCAAGGACATCTTGCAAAAGTCCAATTTGAATCTCCTTCCCAAGTACTCTTACATGTGTTGGAGCTTTTTCTTTTGTCTTTTCTGCACTCTCTTGCTCTCCTTGGCCTCGAGGCTCTTCTTGCACCTCCTCTTGCTCAAGACTAATCACGGGATGAGACGATGACTCTTCTCGAGTGATAGTAGCCTCAGTTTCTACAAGTGTCTCCATGTGTGGGTTATTTATATCATTTTGTGGAGTACGAGACGTACACTCGTCACTCACAGATCTTCTTGATGGTCCAGATCTCAATGCATAAGTTTTAGTTCCTTTGAATACATATCACAACCAACAAGGATGAGTTATATATTGCTCACGTCCATCATAGATATGCCAAGGTTATCAGTACCAAAAAGTTTTAGAATTACCTCTTGTAGTTGATTCTTTTGCCTTGGTGCCATCTTGTCAGGATAAAAATGCTCACTACTATGAAACCTGTATATACAAAATGTTTCAAATCCTTAAGATAGTAGAATATAAAATGCATAAGCATATACAAATGATTCAAATCCTTAAGATAGTGAAATTTGTAACCCTTGATACATTGTAATGCAAACCCTTAAGACAATTGAGATACATATCAATTCCTTGAAAGAAGTTCTCGATACCAATATCTTTAAATGAATGCTAATCCTAATTCAATAATAGGAAGCAGAAAAGCTCCAACTAAACTCATTGTCCCCGAGTGACCCCCATGAAGCATGTTTCTGTAAAGATCCAGCTCCGTTTTTCCGATCCCGCTACCTTGTCATCTATGCGGGAACACATTAATAAAATGCAGGGCCTCCATCAAGATATACTTCACGTTGGGAAAGAGCTCTCCTCAAAAGATATGGCTATCACACTTTTGTCTCGTGTGGTCTTGGATAGCCAGTACTCTGCCTTCTACTCCTTTCTAATCATGTCTCGCTGCCTCAACACCATTACCTAGAAGGAGCTTGTACCTATGGTCTTGAATCAGGAAGAGCGATTCCTGAAGCCCTCTAACAAAAAACAAGCCAATGCAACTGCTACAACCGCAGTCTTTCCGATCCCGCTACCTTGTCATCTATGCGAGAACACATTAATAAAATGTAGGGCCTCCATCAAGATATACTTCACATTGGGAAAGAGCTCTCCTCAAAAGATATGGCTATCACACTTTTGTCTCGTGTGGTCCTGGACAGCCAGTACTCTGCCTTCTACTCCTTTCTAATCATGTCTGGCCGCCTCAACACCATTACCTGGAAGGAGCTTGTACTTGATCTTTGTGGACCCATGCTGGCTGTCTCCTCCTTGTCTATGATTTCAACCGCTACTCTTGGATTTACTTCCTCTCCCACAAGCATCAAGGCTTCAGTCAAAACAAGTGATGCAACAAAACAACAAGTGCTGAGCCCCCCCCTTTTTTTCGGTTTCATAGAGTATGGGGGTTACTGAGCCCCCCCCTTTTTTTCCCTTCGACGAAAGGACACAACATATGGTTTTTCCAAATGGATGAAAGTATGCCCAAGTTCATGGGCTGATCACAAAATATACGTTAGCAATCCAACTCCATAAACAACATAGCTGTATATACATACACAAGTTCATAGCTGTATATACATACACATGAGTTCCAAGTAAAGGACAACGAAATCTGAGGAAGAGGGTCAAATGGATGCAAAGCAAGAACTAAATTACCGACGAATGGATGCAAAGCAAGAACTAAATTACCATGAGTTCCAGGTAAAGGACAACGAATTTCCCATCGGCATATTTGCAAAGGAGGTAACGCAAGCTGAATTTCCCATCTATGAATTTCCCAACGAATTTCCCATCGGCATATTCGCAAAGGGGGGGGGCTCAGTAGCCCCCCAGACTCTATGAGACCAGAAAAAAGGGGGGGGCTCAGCAGCCCCCAGACTCTATGAGACCGGAAAAAAGGGGGGGGCTCAGCAGACCCCAGAGTCTGCGCTAGCGCAGACTTTGGGGGGCTGCTGAGCCCCCCCCTTTTTTCCGGTTTCAGCAACCCCAGACTCTATGAGATCGGAAAAAAGGGGGGGCTCAGCAGCCCCCCAGAGTCTGGGCTAGCCCTTTCAACCGAAAAAGAAAGGTTTGGCAACTGTTTGGATGCCAATTGGTTGAATGAGATTTGTTATGTATGAAGCCAATCTTCTGCAATTCCAGCCATCCATCACCTTACAATACAAGATCTCATTCGATACGCTCCATAATTGTAACTGTGAACTTAAGAGTAGAGAGGAGATGAGAGTGGAAGAGCAAGACAAAAAGATGTGTATCCACCATCTAGAGAAATACAAAGAGTGTGTGTTATATAGTAAAAAGCCAGTGTGGCATTCACAAAAGCATCTCACAGGAGTACCTAGTAGACATGAAGTAGCTGCTATCAGCTTGCTAATCTACATCATGAATTTCTGCAAAAAACCATGTGCATACTTTGTTTGTTACATGCAACAATATGTGATGTTTGCCAAAATTCAATGCCAAGAGAGAGTTTGACAAGCCAAAACAATCATGTCCAGTGTTTTTGAAGGTTCATCTTAAGTCCTCATATTCTTGCTTGTAAGTACGATATCATTCACATTATCGCTCGCAAGTATGATCTCTCATCCGAAATTATCTTTCCTTACTCCTAGTACGTATGATATCATCAGCATAATAAAATAGCACAATCAAATCTTTCCCCTTTTCATAAGATACAAATTAGGCTCAATGGTTTATCTTCTAATACCCTGCACAAGGTGCTTGCTCCAGCCAACAAAGAGCTTGGAAACCTTGTGCTTGTCCAGAAACAACAAAATCTTGGGGCTTCTGCACATAAACCTCCTCCCAAAGATCCCCCTTTTTTGCAGCTGTTGAGCAGGCATGTCTATCAAATGGGAGCTCATCCTGAGACTTAGATTCCATGCATCGTCACCACTGCTGCAGAAAGTATGGCCCATCTAGTGCAACAGACCTCATACCCCTCATATTTCAATTTTCCATTGAATTCTAAGTAGATAGAAACTCTAAAGTTAAGCAACCCCAAAAGTTTAAAGAAAGCAATATCCAAAGAATATGAGTAAATAACATCATTAAAATGTAGAAGTATAGTACCACTGCTACTCGCGTGAGCTTCCCTAGAGGATGATCCTGAACTCCCGAGCGAGTTCCCTCAAGGCCTAGTATACGTGTGCAAGCACTCACAAAATGTCTAGCATAGTCGTAAGTATGAAAACTGCAAAATAACAAAGCAAAATAGTCGTTAGATAACAGCCCCAAAGTCTATGAGACCCGAAACTCTATGAGACCCGAAACTCTATGAGACCCGAAAATAGTCGTTAGCAGCCCCAAACTCTATGAGACCCGAAAAAAGGGGGGGGCTCAGCAGCCCCCTAGAGTCTGCGAGCGCAGACCCTGGGGGGCTGCTGAGCCCCCCCCTTTTTTTCGGTTTCATAGATAGGGGACGAAGGAGGGAGGAGAGAGGTCGACCTTATCGATAGGATAGAGGGAGGGAGGAGAGTGGAAAGGTGGAAGGAGGGAGGAGAGAGCCAAGATAGGGGACGAAGGAGGGAGGAGAGCTAATATCGATAGGATGGGAAGGAAGGAGGAGAGTGGAAAGAGGGAGGAGAGAGCTAATATCGATAGGATGGGAAGGAAGGAGGAGAGAGCCGAGAGTGGAAGGAGGGAGGAGAGAGCCGAGAGTGGAAGGAGGGAGGAAAGAGCCGAGAGAGGGGACGAAGGAGGGAGGAGAGAGGTCGACCTTATCCCATGGTGCTTGCGTATTATACTCATCGTATCACTGAATTGCCCTTCATCGTTAAATTGATTTGGGTACCTTGGTTCGCAATCACCTACATTTTCTACTCATCATAGACTCGGTTAATCGGGCCGTATTCAACAGGATATTTTATTTAAGTTAGAGGGGAAGATCAGTGCAAAGCAAGAACAAAATGGCGGAGTTGATCTACCGAAATTACTATCATCCTAGGTGAGAGACCCATTCGACAATGCAATTAGTTTCTTTGTTCTCTGTGTGGCTTGAAGCTATCAATGATGAAACAAAACAGTGGCTCATCCCTCGATACCATCGCAAGCAAGGATGTCTCCAAAGCGTCATCAGTGTGCGATCGGCCACAGCGTGCATCGATGATGTACCCACTGTCTTCCTGCTAGATAGCCCACGTTGTTTTGAATGCTAGATAGCCCACATTGTTTTGAAGGAGTCTCTCCTTCATCTCTCTCCAATCATTAATCGTCCCTGTAATAGCATGTGGCTTTTAAGGCTTAAGATTGTGGCATCCTGACATAATCCAAGTTTGAATCTCGGCCGCCACCTTTCTCACCATCATTCCAACTCAATGGGTTGTAATGACGGCCACATGGCTACTTCTCATTGTGGTGTCAGGGCATCATCGACATTGGAATTAGCTCAAACACCACCTGTTTCACAATCCTCTACCCATTCTCTATCCATTTTCAATATTTGCACTCTGCTTTCTCGTGACCACGCATCCTGATACTACTCTCTTCTTGTCATTTTCTCCTCTTCATTCTCTCCCACCATTACTTTCTAAGTCTCTTTGGTTGCCTTCTAGCTTTGCATCACACTGCATTTCTCTCTTTCATCCCTTCTTATTTTCATGATCCGTATTGGGTTATCATCCCTCTGCTCTCAATGCCACGTTGGATTACCATCGCTTTTCTCTCAAGATTGTCCGTATTCTCTGACCTCCTCTAATAACCACTTTCTTTGAGCTCCCTCTGTCTTTAGTACCTTTTGTTGTGTCATCCAAAATGGCTACAGAAGAGGCTTCTATTGAATGGCTTATTGAAGGAGTGAATCTATCACACTCTATCCTGCTCAAGGATGGAAGAAGGATTGTTAGTAAACCTTTCCTTGAAAGCCTTCTTCCCCATACGCACAAGCTCATCTGCCTTAAGGCAGTCATTGAAGGTGAAGCAACAATGAAGGTAAAGTTTTCATCTAAGTGGGATATTGATGGTCAAGAGCATTAGTACTGGATGCCTCCTTGACAAAAAGGTATGCTCTCATCCACAATACAATCATGGTAGCAAGTACTATTAGTGATCTTGAAGAGCCTGGTTCATCATCACGTTGTGTTGCTAGTAGAGTTTACTCCGAAGAGTTTGGCAAAGAAGGAAAGAAAACCTCTCAACCATCTCCTTACGTGGATCTTGAAGAGTTAAATCCCATTGAGAAGCCTGGTATGTACCACAATTCTTATAAGTCGAGGACTGATGTTGACATTGAGATGATGCAGACTTCACACATTGACCTTGAAGGCTCAAATGAGGACCATTCAAAAGATGAATGTCAGATTAGCAAAAGCATCATACCTTGGATCATGGAGAACAAGCAAGCCAATATACTCAAAACGCAGATTGCAAATATAAAGCAAAGGAAGCAAGTCACTGAATTACCAAGGGTATATAATGGAAGTATGCTATTGGAATTTCCTCCAACTTTTGGAAACATCAATGGCATGAATGGCATGGAGCAAAAATTTGATGGCCACATATGGACTAAACCATCAACCACCAACATGGCTATCTCATGTACAGTAAGGCTTAGCTACTGTGTTGGCTCATTAGAATGCCATAGAATTACTTGCCCTTATTTTGCAAACAATAAGAAGTTTAACACATCCTTTTTTAGAGGCTACCTACAAAAGAAGATTGCTCTTGGACTCTTGACTAAAGAGGAGAGGAACAAGATTGTTTGTCACTATTGTCGTAAGCCTGCTTATTGCATTGATACTTGTAATTGCATAGTATATTATGTAATGCCATTTGATGAAACAATGACTAGATTGATGGTCCATGTTGGTGAACATCAGCACCCCGTACAGCCAGGAACATCTAAGGCAATGATAGAGAAAACAAAGAAGCTTGTTGTAGATGTTTTGAAGGTGGATAAAAATGCTGGACCATGCAAAGCTCAAATGAGTGTTGCCAAGGAGCTCTTGAATTCATCATTGATGAGAGGAGACAATAATGAAGGGGTAAGTGTGGGAGATCTAGAGTTGACCAACTTTCTTGAGTAATTGGTACCACTAGTTGAGAATCAACGGTATGTTTGTTTGTAGCTAAGTAATTTTTAATTTACTTAACTTTAGAATGGTATAAAGACCTTCTAAATAGTTGACTTATGATGTTACAGGTTCAAACGGATTGTTGCACAAGAGAAGAAGGCAAGGTTACCTGTTGGGGAAGGTTATGACAGCCTTCTTTTACTAAAGAAAAGGTCTATGTATTCATTCTTCCATGGAAGTCGTTTCCAAGGGCAAGGCTTGCCAGATGAAAAATGTTTTGTTTTTAAAATGTCAACCAATGGTCCAGCATCTGGTGTGGATCTTGTTAATCGCATGAGAAGAGGAGGAAATGGTGATTTGAGGAATTCATGGGTACAATTTGATCACACCCATCGAGTGATTGGGTGGAGCACAATGGCATGTCATGTTTATGATCCTAGGTATAACTTCCCTCCATCCTTATGTATCCATGTTGCTATCATCAAGAGAGTTGTGATATAATATTTAATAATGTTGGCTTTGTCTACCAGTGTGCAGGAATTAATGACCATCGCCACATGTGAGATGAAAGATGAAGATGCTGCAAGCCAAATCCTCTTTTGGGAGATGTTGAATGCCACAATGAAAGAATGTGGGTATCCCCATGCAGATTTTCATGGTTTCATGTTTGATGAAGCTGGAGCAAATTGGATAGCTGTGAGAACTATTTTCAATGGGGGTCCAAACAACATAATTGTTGGGAGAGAGTGCTCATGTCTCTTCCATTGGGAACAAAGCTTGCATAAGCACACAAGGAAATTCATCAAAGAGGATATGAGGAACGAGCATATCACCATGTGTGAGAATTGGAGATTATGTAAGACAAAGCCAGAAGCGACCAACCAAGCAAAGCTCATTCGGAAGTGGTGGCATGCAGGACACGTCCGTGTGGCCGACATTTCTTCAATGGACATATGGTTTAGTTGATGGGATGTGCGGATTGCCCATTGGGGGAATCTCATGAGCGCGGTATGTATTTTGTAGATAAATGTAGTAAGCTAAATAAATGTAATAAGCCAATCTAATTACCTCCCTTTTTACCACAGGTAACAAGGAGTTCCTTGGAGGAGGCACACACTCCAAGGTCAAATCTAGCTGAAAGCATGCATGGTAGTTGGCTAGCAGGAGAAGGGTTTAAGACAAAGATACAATTATATGATTGTTGTGTCTCGAACATGGCAAATGCCCTATTACAAAGTGCCAAACAATATGCATATATGATTGGAAGGCATGTTGGGGATGGTCCTAACTTGGAAGCCTTGATGCAAAGAGTGGCCTCAAGGAGTACACCTTCACCAGCACAAGTTGCACAAATGGTGCATGAAACAGTTGCAGGGACACCAATGTATGAAGAACCAAGACCATTACATGGGGATAAGGTAACAGTCCAAAGAAAGAGAAGCAAGTCATCAAGTATACATTTAGAAGACACCTCACACAAGCCAGGGTATGTGATGGAGACCAGAGATCATAAGCAAAGAGGGCGGCCGAAAAAAATTAGGTTCGAGACAGAAGGTGGAGATTGGCATTCAATAAAACCGCAAGGTAATACCCAACCAGTGGATGTTGAGGTTTCCACAATGGAGCAAGGTGGAGTTCAAGGGGAGTCTACAAAAACATCATGGGAAAAACATGGCAATGTAGGGGAAGCTGAAGGAGCTCAGAATGAGACCATTCCCACAAGAGAACAAGCCCCAACGGCTCCACCTATGAGACAAGGAGGCCTTCCTAGTGGCCTCTCTATTGTTGAGGTGCCTATCCACCGTACCTTTTGGGCAATTCGAAGGACCTCCAAAAACTCTAAAGTGAAGTGTCTTGGATTCATAGATGGAAAGGTTAAGTGTAATCGATATATACAAAGCAGTTCACAAGGAGTGATGGCACCCTGTTTCTACTCTGAACGGTGGCATCCAGGGGTAGGAGGACCAAAAGCACAATGGATGTGGTTTTGTAATGATGATATAACTCATACATGGCACCTAGATCATAATATCATGCATGTTCATGAACGTCCATCTGTGTGGAAGGTGGATGTGGAAACAAACATCACAAGTGAGGAGATAGGCAATCTCATCAAGGCTGGGGTTTTAGACTGCAAATAGTGGATCAACCCCATGTAAATTGGAGGACACCAAATGTACCTCAAGGATCAGCACCAATGCCAACTAATTTTTGTGATGCACATGGAGGGTCGGCATCCATACCAAGGAATTTAGCTCAACACACATTGGTAAGAACCACAAAATGGAGGCATGGCATATCTAAGGAGGCTACAAAAAGAATAGCTAGTGCTCAATCTATGCACGCTGTTGTCATGGGAGAAATGACAGTGGAGCTTCTTCATCATAGTATTTTCCATTTGAGAACAACAGGGTCTGACAAGGCTCGGATGTCTTACGATGTGCACATCAAGACTGAACCCATGTGTACATGTCCAAATTTTCAAAAAAGAGAGTTGGGTCAAAAACCTTACCTGGCATGCAAACATATCTATTACATCTTCATCCGTGTATTGGGATTGGATCCAAATCAACACATGCTTATTCATCAACCAACCCTTTCCACTATGGATGTTTCATCAGTGCTTAGTCGGTTGGTGTTATGATAGCCCACTTTTTGATGTGACACTTTTTTTTGCTCAAAATTTGTTGTGTTGAGTCAACACAATGTTCTTAATGTGGAACATTTTACTAATTGCTTTGGCCTTTTCAAATAATAGAACTACATGAAAATTGGCATATGCTTACTTGAAGTTTCATTAAACCTTTGTTGCCTTAGCAACAATCCATAGACTTGAATGCATAATACATATTTGTTGGTATTGTGATGGCTCATTTTTATATATGATATCATTTATTACTGACTTGCAATATAAATTACTTGGATTAATAGCTTTGTCTTTTTTAGTCCATAGAATTGCTAATTGCTTTGGTATTTCCTAGGATAAATCCATAGATACAGGATAAGTAATTACTTTGTTATTTTTTGATTAGTAGGTCTTTTTTTATGGGACTCTAAAAAAGCTCACAAACTTTGATAAATTTCCAAAAAAGCTCGCATTAAAAAGCTCACAATAAAATTTTCCCCGTACTACCAATGGATTCGGAACTTCAAAACTTTGGAACTTTGAAACTTTCAAACCGGAATCACTACTCTGCATTTGGATCTTGCATCACTTCGGAAATTTGGATCTCAAACCACAGCTCCACATTTGCATCTCGCATCACTTCAGAACTTCGGATCTTCAAACCTGCAAGTAGCCATTGAACACAACTTTGCCACCATGCATTGCACCTCCAAAACCTTTACTACAACCTCCACATAAAGTGTTGGAGCATGATATGGTTTCAGAGTTGACCCAATCGATGTTTGCCTTCAACAACAAGGACATGGCTCAACACACTTGTGCATCAGTTACTAGGCATTGGATGAAGCCACAACGGATAGTTAATCCCCCGTGCCCAAGATCGAGTATAGTATAAAGCTCTTGAATGAAACAACCGAAAAACTAACTTGACTTGAAAGGCAGTTACCACTAGGTCAAAATGCTAGAGCCGATATATCAAAGATTGGTTTCTGCACCGAAAAGGCACACTATGAGTTCACGGTCATGTATTTGAGCTCACCAATGGCCCATTGACCTTCAATTGAATGATGATGTGGATGTGCTTAGTAATTGTGTATTTGTGTTTTTGGATGATATTCTTTTCGAAGACCATGGAGCAATATAAGCAAGTCCTTCGCCAAGATGGGGCTCCTCAAGGCCAACCACATATGCCTGAATGCAAGGCAATCAAAATTTTTGTTGAAGAAGTCCATCACCTGCAGTGGATTGTCAAAGCCTCAAGAGTTGGTTGGATCTGTGGCCAAGGTCAGAGGGATCATGGAATGGGAAATCTCAACAAACATGCAAGAATTATGGACATTTACGGGCATCCTTAAAGCAAATTGCAAACACATCAAGGGTCTTTTGAAGATCACCATACTCTTTGACAAACTTGCTCAACAAGATCGCGATGACTCTGGTAACTCTCACACCTTCGCCAAGCTAAAGGAGGCAATGAATATACTCCCTTGTCTAGCTTTTTTAGGTGCACAGGATACCGCAAGTCTATTCCTCTAGCATCTACACCCAATGCCCAAGATGATTTCGGCCATCACATCAAATACATACACCAAGTTCACCAATCATTTGCAATGGGCCTTGTTTGACAATTTCCACACAAAGTTGTCTTTTTCCCACTCTTTTCATCTCGAATTAGACACACAGATGGAGATTTACAATCAAATCGCCTTCAAAGTGCTAAAATGATAGTGTGTGAGCAGCAGAACCTTTGGGAGGAGAATTTATCACTTGTATAGAGACTTTTGAATGACACAATCAAAGTCGCACTCCATACAAGGTGGGATTCATATTATGCAATTTTGTGCATCAGTACTTGTATTGGCTTGTCGAGGATTGTTTCCCAAATTTTGATATGATGGTCTTCTCATCTGGTTAGCATTCTCATTTACCCCTACTTGATTGGCTATAGGTGGTTGTGCCGTTGCTACAGCAACTTGCATGTGAGGAGGCAATTGCCCCCTATAATTCGGATTGTACCAACAATTGGCACTATCATGATTTCGTTTGAGGCAAAACTCACATTGAGCTTTCTCAGATGAACCGGCTTCTGATAGCCCCATACTTTTCCAATGCTTTTAATCTTTTTTGCTAGCTTTTCATCCCTTGAGGAAGCTTTTGCCTTTTTCTTTGACTTGGAGCTCCCCTTGGACTTTCCCTTCTTGGATTCCTTTTTCCTTTTTCTCTTGGACTTCATGTCCTCATCATTTGAAGCATCCAAATCATCTTCCTCGGACTCTCATTCCACATCATCATCCTTACTCTTGGTGTCAAAGTCTTCGTCCGAATCTGAATCCTCTGCCTCCTTTTTCCCCTTCTTTGATTTGCTTTTGGTCATACCAAATCTCCGTTCTGCACGTTGTGCCACTGCGACCATGTTGTCAAAGTTGTTGGCTCTTGCCAACATGTCCCTTCCTACCATAGCACTTCTCAATTCCTTTTTGAACCCTTTTTTGAAGTAAGCCACCAATTGTTCCTTAGTCAGTCTCTGTGTGGTGGCTAGCCTCTAGTTCAGATTTTGAAACTTTTGGGCATAGTCTTCTACCAACAGATCCTTTTGTTTCAATTGTTGAAGTTTCTTGAGGATTGCGTCTAGTGTTTTCTCTTGTCAGAATCTTGACAAAAAAGCTTATTTCAGAGCATCATAGTCCAAAAAGTGATTCATACCATATTGAATGAACCAACTCCTGGCCTTGCCTACCAAGGTTACTGCCAATTGTTCCTTCTTGACCGTATCACCAAGCTGACCTTCGAAACCACTTGCAACCCATCAGGTCTCAAATTGCCGAATGTGACTATCAGGGTCTTCTTTTGTCTTGCCACTAAATTTAGCAGAGCGGATTGCATATTGACTGCTAGAATGATCGGAACTACTGGTTTTGCTCTCCTTGGGCAGGTTTGCTCTCGAGAGTGGATCAAACAATTGCCTTTGCACTCCTACACACAGCCCAACTGCGACATGGTATCCAAAAGTTGTTCGAATGAAGGTTTCTGATGGAGACCATGTGAGATTTTTTGCATTAACTACATCTTGGTATTCTTAACCTCCTCCCAAACTTGTGGAGGGATCCTCATAGGACGCTGTGTTCCAAGGAACCCAGTCTTCATCTTTCAAACTTGGAACCGTTTCATCCAATTTTGGCTGGATTATAGATGGTTCTCCTGCCTCTCCCTGCATTCCAACCATCTCGCCAGATCCGTCCTCATTTGCATCAAGACGACCCTTGCTCAGGCCCTTGTAAAGTAGAGATGACTGATACGCCGAGGAGATGACTCAGTTTCCTCCGTGTCCGACATCCGCTACCACTCTCCATGAACATTCTGTAAGATTGCTCGATTCTTTCTCCCTTCGGTCTTTAGGTTAAATTATCTGTGCCCACCTCAATGCTCCTTGATTCCCTGACCAAGAATTCTTGCCTTTCTACTGCAAATCATGGATTAATTCCCACACATTGTTGATAATCTCCTGAAGTGCTTCACAATTCCCACCGTTCACAATTGTTTGTTGGAATTTCCTTAACAATTGGAGAACACAGTAGAGAATATTGATTTCTCCTTGCAAGTGTTGAAGGTTCTCATTCCACCGACTAGACTCTACGTGTGCTTTTTCTACCACATGCGCTTCCCTTCCATAGCATTTGCAGCCATATGCTCTTTCTTATCATGCTTGCATTTGAACAATGGTTAATTGCTTTGCAACATCGAATTGCTTATAGGCCCAAATTGTGTTGACTTAATCTCTTTGATCACTAACTGTTTTAGGATTCGATTAAGTCATTCTGATTGTCCATCCCCTTGTAGGCAAAACACTATGGCTTCGACATGTTGACTATCTACTTCATCTTTCAACTCCTTCGCCACATTCGGTCAAAATGCCTAATTTATTTGTAGGATCGCCACTGTAACAAGTAGGGATTAGATCCCAAAATCTACCTATTAGTAGTAAACATACGGTATCTTCACAAATGCATTCAGAGCTTCCGAAAGAGAACATATCAACTCAAGATTGAGTGCAATAGAGATGATCAATTGAAGTGAACAACTACATATTTCTTATATTGGAAAGGCTTTTGTAACAATAGCATATAAAGTAGGCATAGAACTAGGCAAAATAGAGTCCAATCAACAACACCATATCTGCATTGCATGGCCGATCCATGAGTCGAATGACTAACTAAATACATATGGTAGTTGCTTGCTAACTTGCAGACGTGCCTCATCAACAGTTGCACAACTAACTCCCATTAAGGTTTTTCCATACATCCTATATCATTGTTAAAGATATATAGTTCTTAAATATGTTTAGGCTACACTCGCCCACATTCTCCCATGGCAACCATCTAATTGCTCATCATGGCTAAACAATGATGTAAATGATTGCCTAGGCTAGGCTAGGCTACCAGTAAGCTGAGTGCATGTGCCACTACTCCTCCCCCCTCTTCATATTGAATTATCATGATCTTGGCTCTGATGAGAAAAAGAAATTCTAGCATGGCAACCATCTAATCGCATGTCATGAGATGATGATGTAGATGACTACCTACTCTAGGCCGGGCTACTAGCAAAGTCCAGTGGGTGCATTGTGTGCTCTTAGCAGTGATAGGCACCAAAGAGTCACACAAATGACACAAGAAACAAAGGGGAAAAGAGTGAGAGGGCAAATATTCTAGCTATAGAAAGTCCTTAAGGGAAGAGAAACAATTCACTGCACCCAAGAAAATTTCTCTCCTACCCCTTCCATGCTCTCTCCAAGTCCCCATCATATTTCTTCCCTCGTTTACAATTTACTGCAACCATAGGGATCATTGCACAAGAAATTGTTGAAAAAACTGTTGTTATTGTAGTAGTGAAAATGGTTCCAATAACCAGCATGGTGATTTAGAACTATGATAACTCCAATAAACAGTGTGGTGGTTGTAAGGAAACTATGCTAAATTGTAAATGTCTACATTTTCCTTAGCTTGGAACTAAAATAGCTCCAAAAACGTGTGTAGTAGTTCAGAAATTGTTGCATAAGGAGTAATACGACTAAAATATCTCCAAAATAACACTATTTTCCTTGGTTTAAAACTAAAATAGCTCCAACATCTAGTGCAGTGGTTGCAGATATGGACCTTGAGGGGTCCCGTTAGAGATTGACATGCCACGGTGTTCTTCATGCCAATGTATTGGTCTCTCCATGCCAATATCATTGCTTGAACTAGCACGGTGGTCAGTGCAACAAAAGATTGTGTTACGCAGTGATAGATGGCAAAGGTGTGCAATGACAGGTGGCAAGTCAAAAGTTTTATGTTGTAGTCAAGCCAACGTGGTTGAGCTCAAACCAACATGGTGGTTAGTGCAACAAAAGATTGTGTTTCACAGTGACAGATGGCAAAGCTGCGCAAGCAAACATGGCAAGGCAAAGGCTGTCTGATGTAGTCAGGCCAAGCAACAATCTCTGTGCTCATGAGTAAATGCATATAGTGCCATGTGTCAAGCTTTGCGCTATTTACCATGATAAGATTACGTCTCATTATAACGCTAGTGCGCATTCATGATGTCAGGAAAATTTTTGGTGAGAGCACGGGTCTGCGCAAAATTCCAATATTCACCCAGAAGTTCATCGCATCACGGCCCCAAAATGGCTCCGAAAATAGTTTCGCGATTGGCTACACCCAAGCAAACGTTGACCCCTTTGGATTTCACTATGGGAGATATTTTGCAAATGATATCATTTGCAAATAAGAACATAGCGTAAGGTCAAGTTTTGGGGTTTGAACATGTGGATTAGTGGTCATTTGCATAGATGAGGATTGTGAAAGTTACTAATGATGGTATGGATGATAACGCAACATCATGGGTGTTGAGATATCGAGCTCCACTCACAATATGCTAGGGTGACCGTTGTGCATTTATCTCACCGACTTGTTAGCTGCAGATGCGGTTGGTACACCGCCCATGAATAATATCTGGATGATAGCTATCCCTATGTACTCTATTTCGTGGCTCAGTAAGTATGCCACCTTAGTTAGCTGAGTGTGGTTTGAGACCCACATATAGGGTTCTTCTATTTCTTTGTACTAGAGTTCTTTTAGCTTTCACAATTAAGAAGAGGAAAACTGTTTTCAGCCTCCACCTTTGTGTGTATTCCCCCATTGTGTATGTGAGAAAGCCACAAGTGAGACTCCTTCCTTCTCTCCCACTATCTTCACATGGTATCAGAGCCTGGTTCATGGTAAGGAACTCAAGAAAGCAAACCAATTTCACGGTGTCCTGGTAAGAGGACCAGTGTTGCTTTCCTTTTTCGAGTTTGGGAGCAAATCTCTACAGGTAGCACAACCGAAAAGTGCAAGAGTGCATTGTCTCAGTTTAAGACGCCCTTTGCGGTGTGGCGAGAGGGCAATATATGCTGCGGGTAGGAGCAAGCCCTTGGTGACTTTATTTTTCTCATTCAAGGCCATTTCGGGGCCCGTTTCAGAGGCGGAAGTTCTCCGCAAGCATTGAGAAAAAGGCCTTATTTTTGTTGTGCGACCACTGCTCCACAGGTCGATGAAAAGTTGCCACAGAAATTGCATCGTATGCCTGTGCATAGAGATATTGGGAGTTACAGAATCATCCTTGCTGCCTGTTGATGCAAAATCATCACTAGGAAGTGACTGTGTGGTTAAATACCACTTTCGTCACTTTTGCAGATTTGCCCTTGTGAGGCAGAAGCTGTGTTTTTTGTAGTGACAATATATTTTGTAGTGTTCTGTAATGGCGTCTGATTCTCTTTCACACATTGTCACTGAAAAGCTTGATAAGAACAACTTCCAAGCATGAAGTTTAGAATGACAAATTTCCTTATGGGAAAAGGCTATTGGGAGTTATAGGAAATGAAGAAGAACCAGTTCTTCCTAATGTTCCCAATCAACAGGAAATGTAGGCATTTAAAGGATGGCATGAGAGAGCCAGAAAAGTTATGTACTGGTTGTCTATCAGTATTTCAGATTCTATGATTGTGCATATTCAGGATGCAAGTATGCCAAAGGAGGCATGGGATACTTTGGCAGAAATGTACAGCACAAATACGCAAGCCAGGAAAATGTAGCCAAGCAGGAGTTGCACAATGTGCAAAGAGAAAATATGAGCATCAATGACTACCACATGAAGGTGAAGAAAATTGCAGACGCACTTGCTTCCATTGGGTTGCTAGTGGAAGATGATGATCTAGTTTTTGTGACCTTGAATGGTCTAGAAAAGGATTATGCACAGTTCTGGACATCCATTGCCGTCCATGAAAAATTTCCTGATTTTGAGGAGTTGTTTGCTCTTCTAATTTCTGAAGAGCAGAGAAATGGTGGTGCATCTTCTTCAGGAGGAACTTCAAAAGAAACTGTCTTCTACTCAAATGCTGGAAGAGGTAGAGGCAGAGGTAGAGGAGGCCGATCTAGAGGCCATGGTAGAAATAAAAATATGCAACAAACTCAAGAAAACCAGTCCTTTGGAGGAGGACGTGGTAACTCTAGAGTGTCACAAAAATGCTAAAAGTCATGAGAGATATACTCTCCACCATTATTAGTCCGTAGGCATTTAAGCATTTTACCTGACTGAAAAAGCCAACCATTTTTGAAATAACTGGAACACATCGCTCTTTCGAGCTATAGCGTAAGTCCATACTTTCCTAGTTGCATCATCAATGAATGTCACATAGTATTTAGCCCCACCTAATGCATCTGAATGCACCAAATCAAGCCTTTCAAGCTCTTTCTTTTCACTTCTTTTATGGGCTGATTTAGTTTTTTTCCCATAGAGACAATGCTCACAAAATTCAAAATAAAAAAAACTCAAATGTGGTACATAACCCAAACAACATAAGAGTTTCATACCATTCTGGCGCATGTGCCCAACTGCAATGCCATAGAGAAGTCCTTGGCTGCTCAGTTATTGCAACAACATGATCAGACACCCCTGATACATGTAAGGGATATAAAGTCCCACACTTGGCACCCTTGGCCAAAACCATAGAGCCCTTCTGAATTTTCCAACTCTGAAAGCCAAAAGTGGTCTAAAAACTAGCATCATCTAGCTGACCTGCTGAAATAAGACTCTAGGTCAATTTATGCTCATGTCTCACATTTTTCAAAACAAATGCAAACCCATTTGCAAAAGAAAACTTTATGTCACCTGCTCCCACTATATCACATGCATAGTTATTTCCTAGATGCACACAACCTGTCTTTCCATGATCATAATTGAAGAACCATTCCCTATGGGGAGTAACATGGAATGAAGCACCAGAATCCAAAATCCAATCCTGGGAATATGCATCATCTGAAGTGGTGAGCAAGTTTGCAAGTAGACTAGACATGAAGAGAATGTCATTGTCACTATCATCAGTGACTGCATTAATCTCCTCAATCTTTATTTTTGATTTTTCCTCCCTTAAACTCTCTTTCTTTTTATTTGCATCCCAATTTGCATTCTTTTTCTTATCCTTTTTCTCTCTTTTCAGCTTGTAGTAATCCTTTTTCATGTGGCCCTTCTTGCCATAGTGGTAACACTCAATGTTCCGTGCCGTGGATTTGCTACAAGACTTTCCTCTTTCTTGGGACTTCCCCCTGAACTGTGATTTGACCCTTTGTACATTTAAGGTTGTATCCTACTTGTTGCCATCCATAAACTTTTGTCTAATCTCCTTGGCCAATAAGCTACCCATAACATCATCAAACTTTAGTACTCCACTAGGTGCAAAGTTACTGACAGTTGTACCGAAGGTATCCCATGAGGATGTTGTGAAGATAGTGGGAGAGAGGGAAGGAGTCTCACTTGTGGCTTTCTCACATACACAATGGGGGAATACACACAAAGGTGGAGGCTGAAAACATTTTTCCTCTTCTTAGTTGTGAAAGCCAAAAGAACTCTGGTACAAAGAAATAAAAGAACCCTATATGTGGATCTCAAACCAAACTCAACTAACTGAGGTGGCATACTAACTGAACCACGAACTAGAGTAGATAAGGATAGCTATCATCCAGCTATTATTCATGGGCGGTCTACCAACTGCATCTGCAGCTAACAAGTCGGTGACATAAATGCACAATGGTCACCCTAGCATATCACGAGTGGAGCTCGATATATCAACACTCCCCCTCGAGCTCAATCCCAATTCCTGCACACCAAGCAGGTCTCTGAACTTGTGTAGCTTCTCTGCGCCCAATGCCTTCATGAATATGTCAAGTACCTTTTCCTCTGTGCTAACATAAACTAGATCAATAAGACCTAGTAAAACCTTCTCCCACACATAGTGATAATGCACCTCAATGCGCTTTGTTCTAGCATGATAGACTGGGTTATTTGCCAAGTGTATATTGCTCATGTTGTCACAATAAATGACAACTGGCCCATCTGTAGACTGATGCATATCATAGAGTAGCTTATGCAACCAAGCTACCTCACATGCAGCCATTGCTGCACCCCTGTACTCAGCCTCTGTGCTTGACAAGGCAACTGTAGGCTATTTCTTGCTGCTCCAAGTGACTACAGCACTCCCAAAAGAGAACACATATCCACTGGTAGATCGTCTATCAGAAATACTACCAGCCCAATCAACATCAGTGTATCCACGCCACTGTATCTGAACCCCAGTCTCATAAAATAGTCCATACTGCAATGTGGACTTCACATGCCTGAGTATGCGTCTAGCCGCATCCAAATGCGGTTTCCTTGGAGCTTGCATAAACTGACTTACCAATCCAACAGCTCAAATCTGGCCTAGTAATAGTCATATAAGTCAAACTTCCTACTATGCGTCTGTACATAGTAGGGTCTTCTAGAGCCTCACCTGCATCTGCGCTCAGCTTCACATTCTGCTCCAAAGGAACTGAAATAGGCTTACAGCCTATCATCCCATATTTGGACAGCATGTCCAATCCATACTGCCTCTGCAAGATCCGTATCCCACTTGGTGATCTAATCACCTCAATGCCCAAGAAATAACGCAGCTCTCCCAAATCCTTTATCTCAAACTTCTGCTTTAATAGCATTTTCACATGAAGGATATCTTCATCACTATCACCTGTGATGATCAAATCATCAACATAAATGACAAGCAGCATAATACCTTTCTCTGTTTTTCTCACATAAAGTGAGAAATCTGCCTTGGAAATCTAAAAGCCAATAGTGACAAGATACTGTCCTATCTTGTCAAACCATGCTCTAGGTGCTTGGTTCAAGCCATACAAGGCTTTCTTCAACCTGCAAACAAACTCAGGATGAATAGCATGAACGTAACCTGGTGGCTGCTCCATAAAGGCCTCTTCTTGCAAATCACCATGCAAGAAGGCATTCTTTACATCCATCTGATGTAAAGACCATCCCTTTGATGCAGCCATAGCAATGACTACTCTTATGGTTGCCATCCTTGTGACCGGGCTGAATGTTTCTTCATAATCAATGCCATATGTCTGTGCATACCCCTTGACAACTAATCTTGCCTTGTATCTATTCACAGAACCATCTGCATTGTGCTTGACCTTATCAACCCACTTACAGCCAATTGCATTCTTGTCTTTAGGCAAAGGCACCAATTCCCATGTAGCATTTGCTTCCAAGGCATCCATTTCTTCATCCATGGCTTTTTGCCATTTTTCTTTTCCCATGGCTTGCTCAAAAGAAGTGGGTTCTAGTTCCTATATCACTTTGACCATATAGGCATAGTGAATGGCTGTAAATCCATCATATTTCAGCCTATCCACAGGATATCTAGCTATGGTAGACCTATGCAAAATAGGCTCACTTCTAGGTGCTCTCAAAACATCCCTGGTCTTCCTTACTCCAGGTGTAACAACAGAAGGAATACCCAACTCATCATCAATGCTCTATTCTGAGCCACTGGATTCACCATCCACATAAGAGTGACCTGCATTCACATCAAACATGGGTTGATCTACCTTCTCTTTTCCTTTTCGTGATACCTGCGCCCCACTATCTGCATTGCTTTGAGGAGATTCTCCTGATCTCAATCTGCCTATCCATGGCAAAGTATGTGAACCACTGCTAGAGGACACTGCAGGTCCACTGATATTTTGTGATTGCTGTTGTGAATTCTGTGTAGCATTACCATTTTGTGCATCTACATCAATCATCACATTTACTGGTTTATACCAGCTGCACATCTCATCAAAAACATCTTTGCTCACTGTAAACTTACAAGTAGAAGGGTTATAGCATCTATACCCTTTTTGCTGTAGAGAATAACCATTAAAGATGCACTTCTTAGCTTTTAGATCCAACTTGGACATCAACTCATCTGGGACATGAACATAGGCAATGCAACCAAAAATTTTCAAATGAGAAATATCTGGTTTCCTACCAGTATACATCTCCTCTAGCGTCATGCCATGTATTGTTGCAGTGGGAGTCCTGTTCATTATGTAAACTACTATAGCAACTGCTTCAACCCAATAATAATCTGGTAGGTCTTTTTCATTTAGCATGGTCCGAGATACCTCTCCAATATGCCTATTTTTCCTTTTTGCAAGTCCATTTTGCTCTGGGGTATGACTGCATGAATATTCCTGCTTTATGCCATGCTCCTGCAGGAACCTTGCAAACTCTTTTGAGAGGTACTCTCCCCCTCCATCTGACCTTAGGCATTTTATTTGCAGTCCTGTTTCTTTTTCAACCATAGCTTTAAAAGCTTTGAAATGCCCAAACACTTCACTTTTCTTTTTCATAAAATGCACCCAAACTTTTCTGCTGTAGTCATCAATAAAAGTGACAAAGTAATGACAGCCTCCAATGGATGCAGCTTTAGTAGTCCACACATCAGAGTGGATTAATTCCAATGGCTTCTTACTCTCTTGAACATGCCTAGGAAATGGTTTTCTTGCCTGTTTTCCAAATTGACAGGCTTCACATACCTTATGCATTTCTGCAACCTTGAATTTAGGTAATCCTGCAACAATATTTTGGGCCTGCATTGATTTAAGTCATTGTACATTAACATGACCAATGTGTTTATGCCAGATATTAATATCTCCAACTACAGCAGTCCCATGTGCAAACATTGCTGCACTCAATTTAGGCATGTCCGCATCCAACATAAACATCCTGCCCTTCTTCTTTCCTTTTGCTATCAAGCGACCGTTATTTTTCATATCCTCAAGAAAGCATCCATGAGGATTAATCTAACCTGCAAGCCCTACTCAACCATTTGACCAACAGAAACCAAGTTCTTGGTGATGTTTGGGACATGAAATACATCAGACAGCTATTTCTTTTTCCCATCCTGCATAGACAAAGGAATTTTACCAATCTGCACAATAGGATGTGTAGTATCATCACTAGTCTCCACAAATCCTAGTCTTTCCATTTTCCTTGCATCCTACATCCATTCTACATGACCTGTCATGTGGTTTGACGCACCTGAGTCAACATACCACACATCATTGCTTTCTTCTGCACTTGTCACAGAATTGGTCATGTGCTACACCATAAATATATGCTCATTTCTATCATCACCCTGTCTACTAGAAGATGCATAATTCCCTTGCTGCAATTTTTCATTCATGATGTCATTCTGCTTTTTATAGTAGTCTTTAGCCATATGACCCATTTTACCACAGTAGTTGCATGCAACATTGCTGTTTGCATTTTGGCCTCTCTGCCATCCACCACGGCCTCTTTGGCTCCCCCTGCCTCTAGAGTTACCATGTCCTCTTGCAAAGGACTGGTTTTCTTGAGTTTTCTACATATTTTGATTTCTACCACGGCCTCTAGATCGGCCTCCTCTACCTCTGCCTCTACCTCTTCCAGCATTTGAGTAGAAGACAATTTCTTTTGAAGTCCCTCCTAAAGAAGATGCACCACCATTTCTCTGCTCTTCAGAAATTAGAAGAGCAAACAACTCCTCAAAATCAGGAAATTTTTCATGGACGGCAATGGATGTCTGAAACTGTGCATAATCCTTTCCTAGACCATTCAAGGTCATAAAAACTAGATCATCATCTTCCACTAGCGACCCAATGGATGCAAGTGCATCTGCAATTTTCTTCACCTTCATGTGGTAGTCATTGATGCTCATATTTTCTCTCTGCACATTGTGTAACTCCTGCTTGAGCTACATTTTCCTGGCTTGCGTATTTGTGCTGTACATTTTTGCCAAAGTATCCCATGCCTCCTTTGGCATACTTGCATCCTGAATATGCACAATCATAGAATCCGAAATACTGATAGAAAGCTAGTACATAACTTTTCTGTCTCGCTCATGCCATCCTTTAAATGCTTGCATTTCTTATTGATTGGGAACATTAGGAAGAACTGGTTCTTCTTCATTTCCTATAATGAACTCCCAATAACCTTTTCCCATAAGGAAATTCATCATTCTAAACTTCCATGCCTGGAAGTTATTCTTGTCAAGCTTTTCACTGACAATCTGTGAAAGAGAATCATACGCCATTACAGAACACTGCAAAATATTCTGTCACTACAAAAAAAATAGCTTTTGCCTCACACGGGCAGATTTGCAAAACTAACGAAAGTGGTATTTGACCACACAGTCACTTCCTAGTGACGATTTTGCATCAACAGGCAACAAGGATGATTCTGCAACTCCCAATATGTCTGCACACAAGCATACGATGCAATTTCTGCAGCAACTTTTCACCGATCTGCAAAGCAGTGGGCGCACAGCAAAAACAGGGTCTTTTTTTGAGTGCCTGTGAAGAACTTCCGCCTTCAAAACGGGCCCCAAAATGGCCTCGAATCAGAAAAATAAAGTCACCCGAGGCTTTGCCCTTTCCCGCAGCACATAGTGCCCTGTCACCACACCGCGAAGGGCGTCTCAATCTGAAACAATGTACTCTTGCACTTTCGGCTATGCTACCTGTAGAGATTTTCTCCCAAACTCGAAAAAGGAAAGCAGCACTGGTTTTCTTTCTTGAGCTCCTTACCACGAACCAGGCTCTGATACCATGTGAAGATAGTGGGAGAGAGGAAAGGAGTCTCACTTGCGGCTTTCTCACATACACAATGGGGGAATACACACAAAGGTGGAGGCTGAAAATAGTTTTGCTCTTCTTAGTTGTGAAAGCCAAAAGAACTCTAGTACAAAGAAACAGAAGAACCCTATATGTGGGTCTCAAACCAAACTCAACTAACTAAGGTGTCATACTAACTGAGCCACGAACTAGAGTAGATAAGGATAGCTGCCATCCAGCTATTATTCATGGGCGATGTACCAATCGCATGTGCAGCTAACAAGTCAGTGACATAAATGCACAATGGTCACCCTGGCATATCACAAGTGGAGCTCGATATCTCAACAGATGGCAATGAACATAAGAGAAATATTGCCTTAGTCTCCACATAAAAATTCATCTCCTAGGCCTCAAGCTGGCTAAAAATAATATTGATTTCATTCAATGAGAAGCAATGGAGACCCCTTCCTTCATCTACAGCTGAAACAACCTCTTCATGAGGTAAACTTTATTGAGGCAGTTTCCTTCTCATAAGTGGCACATAATTTCTTCCACAAATCTTCCGTAGTCTACTCACTTATTACTGTGAAATAAAATGACTCTGCAAGATGAAGTATAATAATAGACTTTGCTAATGCATCCAACTCATTCCAATCATCCTCAGACATATTTGCAATCCCTGCCAAGGGTTTAATCTGCTTCTTTTGAATAAGCACATCTCTTATCAGTTCTTTTCACAAAGAAAAGTTTGTCCCATCAAACTTTTTAACGTTGAAAAACCCCTTTTAAGACATGGAAGAAGATGCCATGATGCAAATGAAACAAAATCCCAAATGCTAGTACCTGCAAGAGAGAAATCACACCAAATACTAGGTGCACTCAATATGTCTACCTTAATGAAGGGTAGTGTCACCAAAACTTAAGGCTCAAAGCATCAAAATGCATTTGAATCATGTGCATATACTATGCATCCATATGAGCAAATCTAGCCCAAAAGAAAATGTCAATCCACAATGACAAAACAATGGCAAATATAATGCCAATAAGAGCCAAATGCCTCAAGCATAAACACCATCCATGGGCATAAGCATCAATAATGTCTCATCCAAGAGATCATAGCACAACTGTGCATCCACTGCAATATGTCAAAGCTGTCCCTCAGCATAAAATAGCATATGTGTGCGAAACATCCATCAATAAAGCATCCCACAAGGCAATGTGGGCCTATCAATGCATCCAACAAGGATTGCAATGCATCCAAATAGCCTATAAAGCATCCACTACAACCCAATGCAAACCACAAATGAGCGCACATGGCTCAGACTGCCAGAGTGATTTGCAATAAGGTATATCTAAGAAATCACAATCCCACGACAATGATAGCTAGTGAAAATAGAACCTGGGATGTCCCAAAACATGGGCGTCACTCCATAATTGAACTCAGCAAGACAATGTGCAAATATCTCTCTTTTGGCACAACTCCAAAATCTCATCCAAGGGTGGAGTAAGAGCTAGTCAACTAGGCCTTGCATTTACTTGCAAAAAATAAAACTTAGGAAACTTAACCTTAGCCAAAATGCCACATGGCAATCAATGAGAAGGTCTTGGAAACTTTGAGAAATTTTATTCAAAGAGATGATGGAAAAACACAGAGAATCACAACTCCCTCAAATCTTCATGGAATGGCAAGCAGCTTTGTAGACATACGTTTCAGGCAAGAGTCTCGGATCCACTGGGACAGACAGCTCTACAAATGGAGGCCCAGATGTTGAGTTTCCACTCACACGGAAAATGACGGAATGAAGACATTGGAGTAGACAGAGCTTCACTATAGCTTTATAACTTCACGGAATCGGAAGTAGCTTCATAGGTAGAAGTTTTGGACTACTTTGAATCCAGTGGGAGTGTCTAAACTGCAAATGGTGGCTTGGATATTGAGATTTAACACATGAAATCCATGCAAAAAATTGAATTTCGTCACTTTTTACAAGAGCTGTAACTTTTCACTGAACACCCATGCTCTGATACCAGATGAGAGATCTCAACAACGGAAGATAGTGAGGGAAAGGGAGAGCCAAAAGAAAGAGTCACACAAGTTTTAGTGGGTGCAGAACACCCTAATCTTCTATGTCATCCATATATATGTGTGTTTGAGTATTGTACATAACCAGGGTTAAGGTATAGTGTCCTTTAATCCCAACACATTAGAATCATCAAGTTGGCTCATGCTAGATTGAATCATATTCTGTAAGGCTTGGAGGATATTATTGTACACAACTATAATGCATGTAGGGGGACACCTTTTGCTACTAGCCTAGAATAGGTGGTGGAAAATATATTCAGCATCACCCCAACCAAACTCTTGCATTCATTCAAGACTTTTGTGTAGGGTATCTATATTGCAAGGTTGGTGTTCTAAGGTGGATGTCCTATTAAGTTCTAGTAGGGGAGTAGCCATCGTGAAGTCCAAGGAATCTTGTAATGTTCATTATAGTCCATTCTATAAATTTGTATACAATGGGGTGGTAAAAGAGTGTCAGGATGTCCATATCATTGTCTAGGATAATGTCTTCATAGAAATATACCATTGCAATTAATGGATGGGCTTCGATGGTGGTATGGGAAAAAAACTCTTTGAGGTCATGCAAAGTGAGTGTGTTGTCAAAAAGGATGTCGTGGGGGAGGTTGGCGGTGGAGATTGTGTGCGAAAAATAGTGAAATGTCATGGATTGTGCATGAGGTGAAGCAAAGGATGGAGGCATGGGATGATTTGACCACATTCCTCTTATGGAGGGGTTGATGCATGGGCTGCATGTAGATTTTGGTGCCCTCTAAGAAATTCACTTAGGAAAGAAGGGAACTCATTTTGGGGCCCTCTAAGAAATTCACTATTTACCTATTTTTATTGCACTCAAAATATGGAAAATGCCATAAAATACGGATACTTACTGCAAAAATGTCAGTCTAGTATGTAGGCTTCACATTAAATGCATATATAAGATCCTTGATTTTTTGTGCAGAATTTGGTGATTCTGACATTGCCAACGTGTTCGGAGCGACGGGCCAAAACCCCCAAATCGACCATGGAGACACCAAAAACTGACACTCGGAGGTTGGGAGGCCCGAAAAAGGCAAAAATGTGATTTGGCCTGCTGGCATTTTTGTGCAAATCGCGTTTTTGTGCAAATCTCCCATTCTGAGCATTTTTGCCCTTTTTCGAGCCTTCAGGCATGGGTTTTTGATGTCTCCAGGATCGATTTGGGGGTTTTGGCCTGCTCCTAATGCACTAGCAATGTCAAAATCATAAAATTCTATGCAAAAAATCATCTTTTGAAGATCACGTATGTTAAACATAATAAAAGAAAAAGATTTTGAATATGACTTATTTCATATTTGTACATGGTTTTTCGTATTTTTCCAATGTTATGTTGGCCCTCTTCTGATTGGTCAAGATCCTATTTGCAAAAATGTGATTTGGTCTGCTGGCACTAGGCCAATAGGCCAAATCGTGTTTTTGTGCAAATCTCCCATTCCGAGCATTTTTGCCCTTTTTCGGGCCTCCGGGCATCGGTTTTTGGTGCCTCCAAGGTCGATTTGGGGGTTTTGGCCCGCTCCGGACACAATGGCGATGTCTGAATCATAAAATTCTATGTAAAAAATCATCTTTGGAAGATCACGTATGTCAGACATAATAAAAGAAAAAGATTTTGAATATGACTTATTTCATATTTGTACATGGTTTTTCGTATTTTTCCAATGTTACATTGGCCCTCTTCTGATTGGTCAAAAGCCTATTTTTCTAAACCCAAAAAGGCCCCAAAATGAGCTCCCTTTTTTGCTAATGATTCGTTTGGAGGGAGATGATTTGCTATTGTCATTGTTGGATTGTTGCATACAATCAGTCAATGAGTGTATCCTATTGCTACACTTGAAGTTTCAAGGCACTTTTCTCCTTTTGGACATGGGTATTTTTCTCTTGATCTAGTCGCTTGCTATTGTAAGACCTCGTAGTTTGTCTGGAGGGTATCATTCTTGGAGTGCTCCAAGGCCAAGGACTCTTGGGTTTGTTGTAGTGCTTGTTCTAGCTTCTTGTTGCTCTCTATGGCCTAGAGTCCACTCTCATCCACCATTGTTAGCTCTACCTTTTGCTTTTGTAGGTCCATTTCTGCTTGTTGAAGCTTGTTGTTGGTTAGGGTTTAAAGGCTTTTTATCACCTATAGATATATCGATGTCATCGTTTGTAGTATAAGTGTAGCTTAGGACATTGGGTCATATTCCTATGAGAGATGTAGGCTTAAGTGTGGTAAGCAAACATCGTGCACGTCTATATGAAAGGAACACGCATCATCATGGTTGGGGTAATGAAGACTTTTGCCTCCATTGGATGTTGAAAGGTTTAGAAAGAGTTTAAGGGTTAGAGGGAGGTTCAGGGTTCAAAAGGAGTTGTAGCATTTAGAAATAGTTTAAGGGTTAGAAGGAGGATTGAAGGTTCAAAAGACGTTCCAAGGTCTAGAAGAGGTTCCAAGGTTCAAAAGGAGTTTTAGGGTTCAAAAGAGGTTCCAAGGTTAGGAGGATCCAAGGTTCAAAGTAGAGTACATGGTGGAGAACTCATCTCCCTTGTAGATCATGGAGGTCAAGGGTTGAGGGACTTTCCTAAGGGAGAGCATTTAGGGGGAGCATAGGAGTGGGAGAGGAATAAGGAGCAAGAGCCTGGGGCAGAGGTAGGAGGAGAGGGAGGAGATGAAGGTGTAAAAGCATGGGGGAGGAGGAGAGGGAGAGGATGAGTTGCAAGGTTGGAGGAGAGGGGAGTAGGAGGAAAGGTTTAGACATCCTTTTGGACATGAAATGCAAGGGAGCATGGACACTTGGAGACAATTGCTTGGAATACCAAAGTAGAACTCAACACAATTCCCTAAAGAGTGTGGGATTCATTCCATTATGCAGTATTTATACGACTTGGAGAGCTTCTCACTCTGCATGTAGAAATTATAAGACTTTCTCTATCTACATGTAGAACTTGCATCTAGAAGTTGCATGTAGGAGGTTGCAAGTTGCATGCAGGAGTTGCATGTTGCAGATAGGAACTACATGTAGGAGTTGCATGTAGAACATGCATGTAGGGGTTGCATGTAGGACTTGCATGTAGAACTTGCATGTAGAACTTGCATGTAGGACTTGCATTTAGAACATGCATGTAGGACTTGCATGTGGAACATACATGTAGGAATCACATGTTGCATCATGTAGAATATGCATGTTGGATTCCTAAGAGAGATTATTCCTAGCCTTATGCAAAAACAAGCATAGCTTTGCTACTACTCTATATACACATTCTGTGCTACTTAAGTCCATGTTGACAGAGGGTCAACATACTCCCGGCCTAGTGTGATCACAGAGTTGGGATGCCATGCATGTAACCCAATGGCTACTATTGAACTTGTGGCATGCCAGTTGATGATGTTGTAATTTCTTCACACCATACAATGTCTCTCTATTTTCATGAAGCTTGTAGCCACTTGAGGAGAGGTAGATGGCTGTGAATTTTGGATGGGATCTTGTTGTTGAGGCTGTGGACTCTGTTGTCAAATCTTCTTGAGAAGAGGTATGGCGGGGGTCTCATTTTGCTAAGGCTATTGAATCTTTTGTATATTTGGCATTTCTTGCTATCTAGCATTTATGTTGGATGGGATTGTAGCCAGATCATTGAAATTTTAGATCAATTTGTATGCAAGTGTGATATTCTCACTATGGATATGTCTGAGTTGGTGGCCGAGACAAGTGAAGTTTCTGATCCATGGCGTGCATCATATCTTCTTTTAGCTTCAAGGTCATGGCCTCTAGGTGATCTTCATTTGATGTTTTAGCAATGGACTTGGATTTGTCTTTTTTGGAGTGCTTATCTCGGGTACTAGATGTGCCATCATCACTGCTAGTGTTTGAGTCCGTCATGCCATCCTCGATGTCAATGGCTACCGCATGAGCAGCGCTAAACATTTCATAGCTACTTATCTTTTTCATATCCTTTCAGATTTTCTTTATGAGTCTTGCAATAAACCATACCGTGAGGTACTTTGCATCTGGGCATGGGTCACATTTGGCAATTAATCGTTTCATCTTACCCAAGTACGTGCGTACATCTTCTCGACGGCCTTGTTCGAGCTTGCTAAGTTGGAGAGTGGGATCATCTTGTAGCCTCTCCATTTGAAAGCGTCTTTTAAATTCCATCTAAAGTAGGTTCCATGTGGTGCGCTCTTCCACTAGAAGGTCGAGGTACCATTCAAACGCTTCATCAATTAAGGCCATGGGAAACCAAGCCACCTTGGTTTCATGGGATTGATCGCCACTTGCTCGGCATGCGGCATCAAAATGCTGGAGGAAACGGGCTGGATCTCCCCTACCATTATATTTGGGAAGTTTCAGTTTTCCTAAGGGGCATCTACCGTGATTGTTATTATTTTGTCGATTAAAGAAATTGTTAGCCTCTGCATCGAGGTCGATATCCCCATCATTGTCATGACGGCATCCAGCCATGTTGGGTCGTGGAGGAGTTAAAGGGAGTGGTTGAATCTCAGGGGGGGATTCGGGGTAGAGGATTGGCGGGGGCGGTTATTGCAGCAGAGTTATATGCAGATGTGGTGAGTGTTGGAGTCGAGGGCATTGGCTAGAACATAGCTGCATGCAGATTGGGCGAGATTTGCCAAGGGTGTGTCTACCACAAGTGCGGGTGTGGATGTAGTGTTGTTGGGAGGGTTAGAGTGGTGTTAGTGTGTGTAGGGACCATTGTGTTAATATTGTGCCTAAGATTGTCCTACGTGTGTAGGAAAATGTTTTGGTGTAGACAGATTGTTAAGCAAAGGTCACGGCGTGAAGATATGAGCGAATATGTGTGAAACGAGGCCCACACGGGGGCGCGGCGCAAATGAGTGAGTGCTAGGGATGCCAAAATGGTGTGAAATGGGCTGGAAAAATACCTCATAGCATGTGTTTTTTTGTGTGAAATCTGGGTTCAAACCGGGTTCAATTTGGGCCCCAAACGGATGAGTTACGAGGGGTTAATGTAGGGATAAAATTGACCTTTTTGGGGGGGCCTAAAGGTGGTGTGAATGGACTTAAGGTCCAACTGAGGGGTTGGAACCAAGTTGATCTAATTAGATTAACTAACTTAGATTACTAATTGAAGGTTAGCAAACCTAACCTAACTGTTAGTAACTAACCTAGGTAAACTAATCGTAGTTAGACTAACCTAGGGCAACTAAACTAACCTAACTTAATGAACCAACTAACCTAACCTAATCTAAGCTAACCAACTAGCCTAACCTAGCCTAACCTAGCCTAACCAACTAACCTAACCTCAGCTAGTAACTAACCGTAGGTTAGTTTTAGGTTAGGTTTTTTTTTTCCCCCAACTGGGGGCATCCCCAATGGCGGTGCAGGGGGGTTGGGGGGGGTTTTCCAGCAGGGGGGCATCCAGGGCAGCGGGGAGGAATATGCAGGGGAGGCATACGCAAGGGAGGGGAGGGGAGGGGAGAGGGGAGGGTGAGAGGGGGGGCAGGCAGGGGGATACACAGCAGAGGGGAGGGGAGAGGGGAGGGTGAGAGGGGCAGTGGGTGGGGGGGGGGATACAAAGGGGAGGTGAGGGGAGAGTGGAGGGTGAGAGGGGGGGCAGGCGAGGGGGAATAGGCAGGGGAAAGGAGGGGAGAGGGTAGGGTGAGAGGGGGGCCGGGCGAGGCTACAGGGCAGGGTGACGGGTGGTAAGCGAGGCGACGGGTGCCACTGGCGCTCCGTCGTGGGCAAGGTGGCGGGTGGGGGGCGGGGCGGCACTGCGAGGCACCGCCGTGGGAGGGCGGGGGGTGGGGGGGAGGAGGGAGAGCAGAGAGGGGAAGGGGGGTGGTAGAGAGAGGGGGGAAGAGAGAAGCGAGAGGGGGATGGTAGAGAGAGGGGGTAAGGGGGGGGAGAGAGAGAGAGAGAGAGAGAGAGAGAGAGAGAGAGAGAGAGAGAGAGAGAGAGAAGAGAGAGAGAGAGAGAGAGAGAGAGAGAGAGAGAGAGAGAGAGAGAGAGAGAGAATGAGAGAGAGAGTGAGAGAAAAGAGTGAGAGAAAAGAGAGAGAGAGTGAGAGAGAGAGTGTGTGTAAGAGAGGGAGAAAAGGGAGGGGGAGGGAAAGAGAGAGATACAGAAAGAGAAAGAGAGAAAGGGGGAGGGGGTGGTGGAGGGGGAAGGGGGTGGTGGAGATGGAAGGGGGAAGGGGGGGAGGGGGAGATGGAGATGGAGGGGGAGGATGGGGGAGGGGGTGGTGGTAATGGAGGGGGGAGGGGTGGAGGAAATGGAGGGGGGAGGGGGGAGGGAAATGGAGGGGGAAGGGGGAGGGGGAGGGGGTGGTGGAGATGGAGGGGGGGAGGGAGAGGGGGTGGTGGAAATGGAGGGGGGAGGGGGTGGTGGTAATGGAGGGGGGAGGGGTTGTGGAAATGGAGGGGGAAGGGGGAGGGGGTGGGGGTGGGGGTGGTGGAGATGGATGGGGGAGGGGGTGGTGGAGATGGGAGGGGGGAGGGAGGGGGGGTGGTGGAAATGGAGGGGGGAGGGGTGGTGGAAATGGAGGGGGGAGGGGGGGAGGGGGGAGGGGAAATGCAGGGGGGAGGGGGAGGGGGGAGGGGAAACGGAGGGGGGAGGGGGAAAAAAGAGAGAAGAAATAAAAAACTTGACGGATAGAAATTGAAAGGGAGGGAGAGGTGGTCACCTAAATGCTCTCCAAGTCTTTCTCGATGTAATGGGATTGTTGAGGAACAATGGACGGTGGGTGGATGGCTGGGTTATCACTACAAGATGGGCTCGAAGTCACTTACAATGTGAGGATGGGAGTAAGGTGTTGGTCGATGGAGAGGGAGGAGTGTCTTGCATAGGGCTCATAATGAAGAAGAGGATGGGGGAAAAATGTGAAAGATGAAGAATGAAGGGGTGGAGTGGGTTTTTATAGGTAATGAGTTTAGGTTTAGGGTTAAACCCTAAACTTTTCCAGAGCCGTAACTTGTTATGGATAGCTTGGTTTGCTCTTTTGCAAAAAGGTGAAATGATCAGAACTGCAAGCTCTACGTGTTGATGTCCACTACCTAGCCTGATTGTTTATCAAGTGGCTTCTATTTAAGAAATAAAGAAAATTTCTCAAGGTAGTAACCCAAGGTTGATGCTTGGGTTGATATGTTTGGCTAGAAATGGAAAAAAATTTTACTCTCCTTGCTCTTGAGTGTTATTTTTGTGAAAGTTCGAAGTAGTTTGTTTTTTACACATACCTATGTATGTTTACTCGTTTACTTGAGATGCTAGTCTCCCTAGCAGTGGTGCCAAATGTTGGCTCTTTCCTACTGCTTTCGTAGGAAGAGCTGGGTTTTCTCAGTATGCAGGGTTCCGAGGCTTTTTGTCACTTATAGATATATTAGAGTTGTTGATTGCAGTATATGTGTAGCTTAGGACCTCGACTTGTGTTCCGATGAGAGACGTAGGCTTAAGTGTGGTAAAACATGAATCATGATGGTTGAGGTAATGAAGTTTTTGCCTTCATTGGGGTTTGTAGGGTTTAGGAGGAGTTTAAGGGTTAGAAGGAGGTTCTAGGGTTCAAAAGGAGGTTCCAGGGTTAGAAGGAGGTTCTCGAGTTTAGAAGGAGTTCCAGGGTTTAGAAGGAGGTTCCTAGGTTTAGAAGGAGTTTAGGGTTATGAGGAGGTTCCAAGGTTTAGAAGGAGTCCAGAGTCCAGGGTTAGAAGGAGGATCCAAGGTTCAGGGTAGAGTACATGGTGGAGAACTCGTCTCCCTTGTAGATCATGGAGTTTGAGGGTTGAGGAACAAAGGGTTTAGGGGGAGCATAGGAGTGGGAGAGGAAGAAGGTGTAAGAGCATGGGGGAAAGAAGAGAGAGGAGGGAGGAGGAGGAGGGAGGAGGAGGAGAGAGGAGGAGGAGGAGGAGGAGGGAGAGGGAGGAGGAGGAGGAAGGAGGAGGAGGGAGGAGGAGAGGGAGAGGATGGGTTGCAAGGTTGAAGGTGAGGGGAGGAGGAGTTGCAAGGTTAGGACATGCTTTTGGACATGGAGTGCAAGGAAGCATGGACACTTGAGACAAATGCTGGGAATACCAAAGTAGACTCAACACAATGCCCCAAAGAGTGTGGGCTTCATTCCATTATGGGGTATTTATACAAGTTGGAGAGCTTCTCTCTCTGCATGTAGGAATTGTAACACATTCTCTCTCTACATGTAGAAGTCGTATGTAGAAGTTGTAACACATTCTCTTTCTACATGTAGAAGTCATATGTAGAAGTTGTAACACATTCTCTTTCTACATGTAGAAGTCATATGTAGATGTTGTAACACATTCTCTTTCTACATGTAGAAGTCGTATGTAGAAGTTGTAACACATTCTCTTTCTACATGTAGAAGTCATATGTAGAAGTTGTAACACATTCTCTTTCTACATGTAGAAGTTGTAACACATTCTCTTTCTACATAAGTCCATGTTGGCACAGAGTCAACACACAACAAATAGAGGGTAAGTTTGACGTCCCAATCGACATCATTGGGGTGGACCATCAAAGTCTGGGTCCCCGTCGGCAAGTGTAATATCACAACCTGTGAATGTGATTACACACCAACAAAAAGAAGCCACCAAGGACCCTAACATTCCAATCCAACCAAAGCAACTTCTTAAAAAGAAAGCACAAGTGCCTCCACCTCCGCTAAGCAATGAGCAGCCAAGCTCATCCACATCAGCTCCTAATCCTCAAATAAAAGAAGCTCCATACCCAAATGCAGAGGTCGAGAAGGCTCGTTTTTAGGCACTTCAACAATGGGTACAAAAGGAACAAGCTCAATTTGAGGCTAAGAAACAAGCACTAGATCCAATCCATGACTTGGCCCCATAAAGTATTGATACTATACTCGAGCCTCTGTTCCAACAACAGACTCTAGAACATAATGTATTGCCATGTCAACTTGAAGGAGCCACACTCTCTAGCATCTTGAGTTGCTTTGTGTTAATTCCCATCGGAATCCTCCTATGGGATTGTCCCAATCTCTGGGAGAGTTTCAAAGGATGGATTGAACTCGCAAATCCTTCTCCAGCTATGAATGACATCAAAGATATCCCTATGCAGATGGGTGAGAGAGATGACATATGCAATATTACTCTGCCTTTGATCCACAAGGCATATAATGAAGTCCAAGCCATAACGGGTTGGTGGAGCAGGTGTAAATGTCCTATCAAAGGAGATCTACAAAGAATGGGGTCTCCCACCAATGCAGAAGGCTAATTTCAGCATATGCCTTGTGATGATTCACGAGCTAAACCCTTGGGAATAGTAAATGGCATGTCCACAAAGGTCGGAGGAGTCCGCTTTTTCCTTCAATTCACAATCTTGGATCTCCCCAAAAAATCCTATCAAATCTTACTAGGACATCCTTGGTTACGAGAAGCATCAGTCCTCCATGATTGGGGAACTGATAGACTAACAATCTAGAACCGTGACACCGCAGTCAAGGTGAACATGGGAACAAGAGCTGTAAAACCAATTGTGCCTAGAGAATTGGATGACACATCTTCAACAACAATCTCAAGCAAATTAGCTCCCTTGCAACAGCATGCCATAGCAGGCAATTCACAAAGCAATGTCAATAACTAGATACAAACATTGGCAACCATCAACAACTACCATTCATTAGATCCCATCTTCTCACATATAGATGTCAAGGTGCTACAAGTAGATCCTCCACTCACACATGAGGAACCAATTGATCTAGAGATGCCATTCTTTATGGATGAACTCGAGTGGGATAATAAACCTGAAGAAGGTACCCATACCAATGATGACTCAGATTTTCCTTGGGACCTTGAAAGTGAGGCTGAGAATGCTGAAATAGAGGATCAAGTCTTAGACAATGACTGCAATCAAGCTTCCAAAAATTGAAATTCCAAAGTTGAATAGCAGTAGAAGATCCCACAAGAAAGCTGAAGGAGGAAATCGTAGAAAAGCCAAGGTCGCACACTTCAATGAATTCGAACGAGTCCAAACAAGGATCATTGAATTGTATCTTGCAAAGCCAGCTCCCTCAAAATCAGAACCACCACCTCTTGAATGGTCCCCTGAGGGATAGGAATGAGTATGCGTAGCAAATAAACCCTTACTAGGAAACATCTTACCAGTGGAAAAGTTACCCCATAGTTCCCAACATAAGAAGTTTTGGAAATATAATCCAGATGTGCAAATGAAGCTTGATCAAGAGACTTCAAAAAAAGAAAGTAAAAAAGAGCCTAACAAATCGGTAAATGAAACTATGCCACCTAGAACACATGGCACATGTCAGGCTAGTTCAACACCATCAGAGGCCGATCTTCGAGAAGTGCCAGAGTACTTCAAGAATTACACAAGTGGCAGTGCCCCAATAGCAATGCCAAGACCATTAAGAGAATCTAAAGTTCAAGAAACTGATAGCATTGGAGAAACTCCAATCTATGAGGGATCAGCAAAAACATGCACAATAAATCTCACCTTGGAAGGGGAGGAAGAAAAATTGGTTTTTATTGGGAAACAGCTTTGACAAGAAGATGAAACCAAACTCAAAGCACTCCTAATGGAATACCATGAGTGCCTAGCATGGTCATATAAAGACTTAGGGGGGTCACTATGTATAAGACCCTCTTTATCACGTGCATTCAAGGCCTATATTTAAAATCCCTTATCTGTAAATTTTTTCATTAATAAAATGTACCCCTTTTCTATACAAATCTATAAATTTTTTCCAAAACTATTTAAAATAGTCCCTTATGTATATTTATTTCTGTAAATTTTAGAAATAAAAAATATTCTTCTGTTGAACTCACGTGATAGGGTTACATATGATGAGTGACCCCCCCGAGTATAAAGAGATGAAAGGAATTTCACCAGACGTGGTAGTACACACAATACCTAGAAGGGAAGGTGCTCACCCTAAGGTATGTGGACCTTATCGCACAAATCCTAAGTATGACACTATGGTTTATGACGAGCTGGAAAAACCCCTAGATGCTAGATTCATCTATGAGATGGAGCACACTAATTGGGTTTCACCCATTATCATTGTACCTAAGTGCAACAAGAAGCTCAGAATATGCGTAAACTTAAAGAATGTGAATGTTGCCACAATTAGGGATCACTATCCCCTACCCTTAACAGAAATAATGTTGGAAAAGGTGGCAGGTTCTGAAATATATAGCTTCTTGGCTGGTTTTAGTGGCTATAACCAAGTGCAAATTGCTCCTAAAGACCAATCAAAAACAACATTTGCTACAGAACGGGGCATTTTTGCATATAGAGTCATGCCATTTGGCCTTTGTAATGCCCCAGCCACATTCCAGCGAGTCATGTTCACAGTTTCAAGTCATTTCTGAATAAGTTTTTACAGGTGTTCTTGGATGATTTGTGCATCCATTTGAACAAAAAATACCACTCTAAATGTCTTGAGGGAGTAGTAATCAATTGCAAGGAGTATGGCATCTCCCTAAATCCAACAAAATGCCAGTTCATGGTCACCCACGGAGTTGTTTTGGGACACATCGTTTCTCAATATGGGATCGCAACTGACATGGACAAAATCAAAATCATCATGGAATTTCCTCCTCCTACAAATTCCAAAGGTGTACAGGTCTTTATGGGACATGCCGGCTATTATAGAAGATCTATATTGTAGTATACCATAATAGGTAGACCACTTTACAAATTATTAGTGGAATTCTTATGGACAAAAGAGTGCAACCAAGCCTTTGAGCTTTTAAAATGGCACCTAATCACAACACCCATTCTTATATCTCCCAATTGGGATATTGATTTTCATGTTCATACTGATAAATCTAAGTATACAATTAGGAGTGTGCTTTGTCAACCTGGTGAACATAAGAAAGACTACCCATTCTACTTTGCTAGTCGACAACTCAATGATGTAGAGATCAACTATACTAGCACAGAAAGAGAAGCCCTAGCAATGGTGTATAGTGTTAATAAATTTTGGCACTATCTACTATGGTAAATGATTTTGTCTTCTACATCGATCATCAAGCATTTCTTTATCTTTTTAACCATCCGTGTACAATAAGGAGAATAACCAAATGGATCCTCTTTCTTCAAGAATTCAACTTCAAAATAGTGGTCCGCAAAGGTGCCCAACACTACATTGCTTGTCACATGTCTCATGTCAAGTCGGCAGAAAAAGCCATTGGAGTAGAAGACGACTTACCACATGCCACACTATTTCAAATAGATGCTGTTTCAGAGTGGTGTGGAGATATCATTGGGTACTTAATGGCAGAAAGACCACCCCCTGAAATGAAAGTAGTAGATGCTAGAAAACTAATTCTAAAGGCTGCACCCTATCAACTCATTGAAGGACAACTATACAAGATGGGCAAGGACCAAGTATTAAGAAGATGTGTAATGCCTCATGAGATCATGCCAATCTTGAGTGAAGTCCATGAAGGCATTGCATGAGGACACTTCCAAGGGGAACCAACAGCAAGAAAAGTCCTCCTCGCAATCTACTCCTGGCCAACACTGTGGGCAGATGCCTATGAATATGTAAAAGGCTGTGATGTATGCCAACGGACTACTAAACCACAACACAAAAACTTCAATCCCCTAACAATAGTTTTTGCACAAAAACCATTTGAAAAATGGGGGATTGATTATGTGGGTCCCATCCATCCAGTAGCAAAGGGAACATAGGCACAGTACATCATTGTGGCCACTGATTACTTTACAAAATGGGCTGAAGCTAAAGCAGTCAGAAAGGCAGATGCCAGAAGCACAACAAGATTCTTATATAAAAATTTGATCACCTGGTTTGGATGCCCCATTGAAATTGTGTCGGATAGAGACACACATTCTGTCAATGAGGTAATCCAAGAACTCTTGTCTGGCTTTATGGTAATCCATAGAAAAAACACACCCTACTACCCCCAAGGGAATGGACAGGCCGAATCCACCAACAAAATATTATGCATTATCCTCACCAAGGTAGTAGAACCATAGCGTTCTCATTGGGTAGAGAAATTGAATGCAACCTTATGGGCATACAGAATCACACTCAAGGTCAGTGCAGGGAACACACCATTTCAGTTGGTGTATGGCCTTGAAGCTATGGTCCCACTAGAATTTGTAATACCAAGCCTACGCATAGCAGTACAGGAACACATGGGAGACCATGAATCCTTGAAAGAAAGACTCTATCAGTTGGAGAAGCATATAGAGACAAGACTAGTCACCTACCATGCCATGACAATAGAAAAACACAGAAGAAAGGCATGGTTTGATAGAAATCTTAAAGCTAAAGACATCAAGGAAGGTGACTTGGTCCTATTATATAATGCCAAAGTACATAAGGGGAAATTGAAGTATCTAGGTCAAGGACCCTACCGAGTAAGAAAGATGAATCCCATCGGAGCTGTGATGCTAAAAACATTAGATGGAGTCCAATTCAACACAACCAATTCTTCCTTAGTTAGGATTAGATTATATCATGAGCACTCACCAACAGACAGCTCCCATCACGTGCAAAGCATCATACCCATCAGCTGTGTGCACATTTGAATAACACATCCAGAGTGTGTTTTTGGGTGGTTGTGTATGACACTTAGTGAAAAATACGATTTGTGATGAGTTTGACTATCCAAAGCATATTCACTGATGATACTTGGCACAAGACTTAACAAATGTTAAATTAACACGATTGAAAGGTATTGTGCCCATCCTGCAGGTTCTCTTCCTTGATCCTTCTTGGACAACTCCTCACAACCTTGCCATCATGCTCAGACTCCAAGCTCAGTCCTTGCCTTCCTTTGTTAGGCTGCTATATTCGACCACCTTCCCAATGGCTGCTTCCCTTCATGACACCTCTACTTTACCGGCGACTCTTTTTAGGATCAACTTTGTCTTTTCTTTTGCTCCTATAGTGGATTTCATGAGAATTTGATCAGTGTGTAGTTCCCACTGGCTCTTAGTGTTCTCCAAAGAGGTCGCTCCTTCATGCACTTACGGTTGCATGCAGTATGCTTTTTATCTCTTGGCCATGGTTCTCCCCCAAGTTCACTTCTATACTGCTACCTTTTTGCGTTTCTCTAGTACTCTCTTTTTATAGAGACCCCTTTTCTCTGCGCCTACTACTGCTATTAGCCCTCACTTTCCTCTGGTTCACGTCCCCTTGGAGGGTGCCGGCTTCTTCTTGTGGGGAGCTATCTCACATAGTAATGTGCTGAGTTAAGACATGGCAATGTATTGTCACTTCTCCCTACTCTTCAAGGTTCCCTCCAAGGTGGCGGCTTCTCTAGGTGCATGCATGCATGCTTCATAGTCGACTGAGTCACTCCTCACCTACGTCTTATATCTATATATATATATAGACTAACAAACATATATTCGTGATTTATGTCTTATGCTAAAGGTTAATGATGCTTGTTTTTCAATTATACTTAAGGTATATGCTTAATTTCAACATATTTATGTAATTCTTCTTAATTCATATGCGTAATTTCAGTATATTTACCCTGCTCTCTGTATGAATCTGTCTTATATTTATGTAATGATTTCCCCCACTACTTTTGTGGGCCCTTCTTTTCAATCACAGCCCTTCAATTTAATCACTTTAATGGTAGGCTAATTTTTTTACTTTACTTTTAGATGTACTTAATGACTCATTTAGATGCTTTACTAGTGTGTATATTAATTTGCTTTAGATTAATATATACATACTTGCATTTGATTAAATTTATATTTGTCTCCATTCATTCTTTTAAATTTTTGTAGACGTGCATTGATTTATTTTAAAAGGCATTAATTCATTTAGTCATGCAATGCATTGCTTTTACTTATTTTCAATTTTGTGTCTAAGAGTGTGGATTGCCCCCATTAATTGTTTCTTTGTTAAATTTTTTTGGCCTTTGTTAAGGGTGTGGACTACCCCCCTTGGATGCTTTCTCTAAATTAAAAATTCCCATGGAAGCAACTGATGTACATTTTACTCCAACCTATTTCTACCCACCTTCAACCTTCTTAGTTGTTAGTTTTCTTTCCCACAAGGGTGAGGACTACTCCCCTTGGAAATTTTTCACATAAAGAGTTAGATTCTCTTGGTATGCTAGAAAAAACAATTTTGGTTTTCACTAATGAGTGTGGTCAGCTTTAAGACAATGTTTTCACTATTGTTTTCACCTTGGTTAGTTGTAAACCATTTAATTATTTGGCCCTTAATTACCACTTAGGGTCGAGGATCACCTCCCTTAGGATTTTCTCTCTCTCTCTCATTTTTCTTTAGAATGTAAAGCGTGCCATTTTCTTATAAATCTTTTTTCTTTCTTAGAATTCCGAAAGCGATCCCTTCTGAAGAGTGAAAATCCCCCATAAGGCAAATATGATGCTCATAACAGGAATATTAATAATGGATTGACCTTTTGAGAAATGGGGCATAGATTTTATTTTCCCTATAAGCCCAACAGCTAAGGGAAGCCAAATATGTAATCTTGGCTCATTGTTTGCTTGGGTGTAGCCATTTTTGGTGAGGTTCAGGGAACTTTTTTGTATGTAGGTATATTGCATGACCCATAACTTATGCATTGCTGAATGGAATTTGGCAAACTTTGTCTTCAAGTTGTAGTACACATTCCTTACTTGAATATGAGACCAAAAATTTATCGAATAAGGATTTAGAACAAGATCGTTACAGCATTACAAGTGCTATGTTGCATGTGAAGCATGCATCCTGAAGACTATATGATGTAGTAATTTATTCAAAAACATCAAAATTTTATTTTGTACATACATGCAACCAAGTAATCCTTAAAAAGTACACTACATGAACTTCTCCTCAACCTAAGGACACACTTAAATGAGACAATTAGGCATGTATTAATAGGTCTCCAATGTTGTGATAAAGTGATGCACACCTATTTGAGGGCAGCAATGCACCACAACCTTTTTTTGATTTGTTGAAAACCAAAACGGATTGAAAATTTGGAATCCAAACTAATGGGACTACTGAATGATAGTCTTAAAACATTGATAGTTGTTGGTATTGGTATCTAGATTCACCCTAAAATGGAAGAAGTTGAAAATGTGCAATTTGTGCATGTGCAAAGATCTTTTAATAAATCCAACACTATTTAGAAATTTGAATTGTTTCTTTTTCCATACACTTGCTTGCTATATGGCTCATAAGCATGCCAAAGGTCATTGCATTTCATAATACATAACATCAAACTTGATAGCATGCCCTTTGTCCTATTTGTGTTTTGAAGCATTTTAGGCCACATTGCACTTGTTTAGAATCCCCAATTCTACTGACGTTTATCATAGGAGGGGGGGAAATGGCGGCTGAAAATTTCTCTACTCCTTCAAATTTCAAATTTTCACACCTCCCGCCTATCAAATCTTGGAAGATTAAGTACCTACATCCTGCCCCCCCACCTTGCAAACGCTATACAACCCACATGCACCTCGACGTAACCTTGCGTAGACTTTGGTTTGGGGTTGTCTTATTTCAAGTAATTTTTCTATTCATTGCTTGCCTCACCAGCTAGATTCTCTAGGTCTATTCTCAGAATGATTGTGACCATGACAAAATGGCAACATGCAACTTGCCATTGCTTGCAAGAGAAGCAGATAGAGGTTGCAAGATAGCAGGAAAGCTAAAAGCCTAGTCAAGGCACAAGGAACAATGAGAAGAAAGAACACTCCTTGTAGAGTAGCAGGAGGAAGTGGTTGCAGATGCATACATTTGATCATTGCCATCAGAGCATAGAACATGAGCTGCGGTGTCATGATTGGTGGGAGCATTTGAGGTAACAACATCATGCTATTCAGGTGAATACCAATCTTGAGTCTTCATAAGCTTTAGCATGCACCCTAAAGTTCATAGAGTAACAACCCTGCCAACAACTCGGGAGATGCACACCTAAGAGGCGATGCTCTATAACCTAATAAATGGCCTACAAAAAGTGAAAGGGGTGGACATCTTAAATCAACTAGCTGCAAAGAGGGTAACATTAGCTATGTTGCTGTCCCATGAAACAAAGGAGAAATGGCCTTGGTGCACAATGTCTAAGATGCTATCAATCATAAAGGACCAACGTGGCTCTAGCGACAATTGAATGTAGAGCAGAAGCACTACATGACATCCCGATCCAAGAAGTTTGGGGGCTTCAACAGAATGCAAGAAAGGAAGAGACAGCCTAAGTGCGGAAATCATTTCTACAATGGCGATGTTTTGGCACAAAAATATGAGAGTTTCTCCAAATAGAAAGGACATCTGTAAAAAGTGGACAAGACATAAGGTGTTTAAGGAGCACATCATACACATGCTTGATACAATGCAGGTCTGTGGTGCCTAAACTAGCCCAGTGGTTGTTTGTGATTGAGCTTTGGGATAGTTTAATTGTTTCATTTCTTAAACTAGGCTTGGGGACTAAATGTGATTGTCCTAAACCAGTCCAGTGGTTGGAACATCATGCAACCGTAAGCTGGTTCAACTCAATCACCAGTTATGTGATTGTCCTAAACAAACGTGGTTGAATAAACATTAGTCCTTGTCCAGCCTGGTGGCATGGTTGAGTAGAAATTAAAAACAATATATTGTACAACTGAATAGCAATATATTGTTATTTTACTAAATCATCCTCGTGGTTAGAACATCATGCAACCATGGTGATGGGTTCACCTCAATCACCAGTTATTTGTGATTGTCCTAAACCAGTGTGGCTTGAACAAACATAAGTTGTTGACCATCCCGGTGGCATGGTTGAGTAGAACTTAACAGCAATATATTTTGGATCAAGAAAGAAATATATTGTTATTTTTCTAAACCAGCCTGGTGGTTGGAACATCATGCAACCGTGGCTGCTTTAGCTCCATCACCAATTATGTGATTGTATTGAACTAGTGTGGTTGAACATACATTAGTTGTTGACCAGTCTCGTGGTTGAAATTATTGTGTTTCTTAGTACTTAAATTTGTTAAATTTAATTTCCTTCTATTCGGTTCATATACCGCTATTTCTAGACTAGGATGGCTTGGAATTAATGTTATTGTCCTAAACCAGCTCAGTGATGGTTCAAGACTAATTGAAATTGTGAAATTCAGAATTGAAAAGCAATATATTGTTATTTTCTAATTGTGAAATTCAAAAATGAAAACACCGCGCTGGTGTCATCCTAAAACAGATACATTGCCCAAGTAAACTCTAAAGAAAAGTAATAATTCAATAGATTACACACAGATTGCATAGATTACATCTCAAAGACTCCTTTACTTTAGATTATATCTCAAGGACTGCTTTCGTTCAGGGGGCTGGTTCCACATTGCATTGAGAGCATGTTGCCTTTTTGAGTTCCTTGATTGCAGTCTCGGCCCTCCTTACTCCTTTCTTAAAGGGGTCTGATTCCTTCCTTCAAGGGCCCATCCCCTCCCTTCATGGTGCTTCTTCTTTCCTTGATTTGAGCTTCTTGGTTGCAGGCTCAGCCCTTCTTGCTCCTTTCCTGAAGGGGGATGGTTCCTCCCTTTAGGCTTCTTTTCCTCACAGTCACAGGCTCGGGCTTGGCCTTCTTCGATTTGAGCTCCTTCTCTTTTGCATTTTGTGCCCAAATGGAAAATTGAGCTGCAGCATCTACTTTCTCATCATAGATAGCTGCAGTAGGTAGGCACATTCAATCTATCCATGATTTGAGAAATAGAAAATGACATTCTCTACACAGAGATCTTGCATGCACAAACACCCCAAAGCAAAAAACGTACACAGGGTAGTAGCACACAGGCCATCGAATCATGTAGTCATCTATGATGGAGGTATGGCAGACCATGCATTTTGGACCCTACTTCATAGTAGGATAGGTATCTGATTTAACTATTGCAACTGTCAATACCATAGTCTTGCTCTATACATGAGATGAAGTTGCTTCTTGATTCCTGCCTCCCTCATCCTAAGGCTGCGGATGTTCTCCTTCATCTCCTTCACTCTTTGCTCACTCCATGCAATAGCTTCGTTTGAATCCCTTAGCATCTCTTGAAGCTGCCTAACTTGCTCAAAAACATCAAAATGGGACGTTTCTAAGACTTACCATCTAGTTTGAAAATGTGTCACAATGATGGACTGCTTTTCAAAACTTTCAAAAGCGACTGCAAGCTCGTGCACAACCTTATCGTAACCTTGTTGTAGGTTCTTGTAGCTTACTCTTTGAACTTACTATAGTGTTTTGAAAAAACAACCCCCACTGTGGCTGATCTTTGAGGGATAGAAGACGAAATAGTTATGGTAATGGAATAGCAGAGGCTTAAGTTTGTAGCTCGACTACAAGGAACTGTCAAGGTGAGGGCCACCATGGTGGTTGGCCTGAATTTTGATTAATTCAAGGCTACCAAAGCAATGTTTGTGGTGTTGCCTAAGATTACACTAGGCTGGTAGTTAATTACCAGCCACTGCAATGGCCCACAATTACTCACCTACCAGCTAGTACCATTGGGTTTGCATGCATGATTACTATGAGTGCAGTAAATTACCAGTCACTAGGCTTGCATGCTCAGTAGAGTATTAGAGTGCATGGTAATCAGTGATTAGAGGTGATTAGGCTTCATGATTTACTTTTGTGGTAATTGCTACCTAGTGGTGGTGGCTCTCATCAGCCACGTCAGTGGTGGCTAAGATGCCATTGGGATGGCAATTAATTACCAGCCACCCATAGTGGCCCATAAGTACTCACCTGCCAGTTACCACCATGGGGCTTGCATGGAATGAGTGTCAAAAATTACCAGTCATTGGGCTTGCATGCTCAGTAGAGTACTAAAGTGCATGGTAATGAGTGATTGGAGGTGATTAGGCTTCATGATCTACTTTTGTGATTATTACTGCCTAGCGGTGGTGGCTCTCATCAGCCACATCTATCGTGGCTAAGATTCCACCTGGTTGGCAGTTAATTACTAGCCACTGCAATGGCCTACTGACCCAGCACTGCGCTTGCTTCATGATTACCATCCCCCATCCGAGGTGGTACCTAAGATTCCACCGTTGTGGCCTATAATTAATATGGATGGAACCTCAACAGCGGGGGATTTAGCCACCATGGTGGCTCAAATTTTATAATATATAAGGTCTATGGCATGTGGCATTTTAGTAAGTTGCTCTCATTCGCCCCTGCTCTTCTACTTTTCTCCAAAGGCTCTACTACTTTGCTCCACACACCCTCCTCTAGCTCTTTTGTGTCCCTGCTCTGGTGTGGCTCTCATAGATCTCCTTCAGTTTGCTAGTGCGGTGGTCATCATAGACCTCCTCTTGTAATATAGAAAAATAGGTAATGGAGCTATAACTTCAAGAACTAGTGTGGTGGTCTCTCCAAGACAACCTTGAATTCTGGGTGATGATGATAGGTGTTAGGCAAGAGACTATGCTGAGGCAATGTTCAGAATGATAGATTGCATCTCATTAGTATGCCAAAAACCAGCGCAGTGGTCTCTCCAAGCAAATCTATGAGCTACATGGGCATGCTACCCAATGGCAGGTGGCAAAGCTATGGCAAAAGGCTGCATGATGACAGGTGGTCATGCCAGAGACTAAGCTACGGTGGTGTTTAGAATGATAGATTGAATCTCATTATTATGCTAAGAACCGAGCCAACACGGTGGACTCTCCAAGACAACCTTGAATTCTAATTATCTGCATGGGTGCGGCGCCCAGTGATAGGTGACAAAGCTGCAGCAAAAGCTACATGATGATAGGTGGTCAAGCCAAAGACTCTGCACTACATGAAGCACTGTAGAGATGCACGATGTAGTGTAGAGCCACCATGTGTTGAGCTCTGCGGTGTTCAAAATAAATAGATTGTGTCTTATTATTATGCCAGTGTGACATCATGACATCGGGAAAATTTTTGGCAAGAGTGTGGGTACATGGAAAATTTAAAATTTCACCCAAGAGTGCATTGGGTTGCGGCCCCAAAATGGCCCCAAAAATAGTTTTGCAATTGGCTACACCCAAGTAAACGTTGACCCTCTTGGCTATCAATTATATTACCAAATGGGTGGAGGGTTGGGCTACAAAGAAAGATGATGTGCACTCCACAACTACATTTTTGTATAAACACATAATCACACGGTTTGGATGTCCCTTGGAACTAGTCAACGATCAAGGAACCCATCTCCTCAATGAAACAATAGCAATCCTGACCAATGAATTCATGATCATTAATATGAAATCCATGCCGTATTACCCTAGAGAAAATGGCCTAGCTAAAAGATCAAACACAATGTGTTGCATAATTATAACTTGTATAGTTGAAGCTAGTCGTACCGACTGGGAGCACAAGCTCATCACAGGAATGTGGGCCTACTGAACATCATTCAAAGTGGTGACCAACTGCACTCACTTACATAGTTATGCCAATGGATTACATAGTTCCTAGCCTACACATTGGAGTTAAGGAGAGGATCACTAAAAATGCTTTAGTTGAGTGCCTAACTGCTCTTGAATGGCTAGATGAGACAAGAGTGTACGCATCGTATTGCCTTCCAGTAGAGAAGGTAAGGGACAAAAAATGGTTCGACCGCAATCTCAAGAACAAGGACCTAGAAGAAAGGGACTTAGGACTCCTCTATAATGTCCACAACACCAAACACAAACTTAGATATAGGGGCATGGGTCCCTACAATGTAGTGGAGATCACTCCACAAGGTGTATGTAGAATAGCCACACTAGATGGCATTGAGATGGATGGCTACAACATAGTGGAGATCACTCCACAAGGCGCATGCAAAATAGCCACCCTAGATGGCGTTGAGATGGACGAATACATTAATGGTAGCAAAGGGAGAAAATATTATGGTCCCCTCACTCTACAGACTCTCCAGGCCAAACATGGAGAGAAACTATAGACTCTCCAGGACAAACACCGAGAGAAAGAGCTTAAGGCTGAGGTAGCCCGGATGAAATGAACGGAGTCCATGCGTGGAAGTAGAGACTCAATCTATGCCCAAAGCATCAAAACATTTAGGAGATTCTATGCCCAAAGCATCACAACAGCTGTGTCACATTTAATTTTATAAATTTGATTTTGTTTCCTTCAAAATTCGCTTGTTTTTATACAATTTTTATTTTTGTTTTGAAGAGTGGGTTTTTTCTTAAATTTATCATCCAAAAGTATCAATAAAAATGAATTTTTACATTGACAAGTCCAAAATTAATAAAATAAGTGTTTAATTGTTGTCCTCCTTCATAGTAGCATTGTGCACAAAGGACATCCTTGCACACCCATTGTTCATGAGACATTCGAGTCCTACTCATGGGAATGGACTTGGGAAGAAGAGGTGGAAGAGCAGCTGGCATCTAAGGTTTTCCTTGAGCAGAGTGGGGGTGAGACTCTTTCTTGGGACAATTAATGGGGGGTTGGGATGTCTCTAGAGCTTTGGGATTACCCTCCTTCAAAAATTCGTTACCCTTTGAAGGTTGTTGCATTGTAGGGGAATTGGTGTCCTCTTTATAGAGTGGAATCACTAAGGTATGGCCACCATATGCTAGTCTAGTGCTGCATGCTCTTTCAATCAATTTGGCAATTGACGGCATAGAACCATGTTCTCCCAAGGATCATTTGTTTATCTGACAACTCTATGGGAAGAACATAAAACTGAGTATGTACCACATGGCAGGCAATGGTTTCAAATCTACATAACCCAATGTATTTAAAATTTGGCCATTAATGGCCCGAATTTTACTTGAATTGGAGATTGACAAATGTATGTAGTTCTGCATCAAAATATGTTGACATTGAGGATTGTGAGTGCTTCACATCAAATATTTCATCGAGGAGCAACTACAATAGCACACTCTCCACCCACAACTGTGTGCATTATTTTTCTCTACAAACTCACATCTTTGTAAGACCATTGCTTCCTACAAGTCACCATCATACTTTGTGACTTGTCCGATTATACTTATTAACCTTGTTGTAGACCTGTCCATCATAACATAGAAGGGAATGAATATGTGCAGGGATGTTTTTATCAAAGATGTACTTATATATTAATATAAAATCTTAGCAAAATCTTATCAAGATATTTCTTCTAGTTTCATGATATTGATAGAACATATCATAAATTTATATATTTTATTTTGACATTTGAAGAAAAAGTTGTGAATCCTAGCAAAACTTCAAAATTTTTCTCATAAAAGTTTCAAATCTTGGCGAGTTTTTTAAACCTTTATTTTTATTAGGGCATACAAACTTTCAATTCCAACATAAAATTTTCGCTTCTTAATGAAACTAAGAGGAAAAAATCATCCATGAATATGCGCATTGCAAAAGATACATACCATGAAAGTTACACTACATTTAGAGTACACTTACGCTAACACATTTGCATGATATCTTGCCATTGAATTGGCAAAATAACATTTCTTGGCCCGAAGGTCCAAAGTCACCAAATTACAATGTATGGCCAATTAAGAATCTTTATTATTTGACTACATCTTACCACTAGCAAAAGTAAATATGAGGTTGTGGTGTCACTTACTCCTCATAATATGGCAAAACAATAACTTGTATGTTGGCCATATTGAGAGATTGCAAATATCTCCTATTGACTTTTTATTATTATTGAGCCATGTAGAAAGCAAGGTATCAATGGCATATACTCACTTTCGAAAAACTGTAGGAAACCGAGATATAGTTGTACTGCACCAAAAAATAAACGAACATTAGCTCATTATATTTAATCAAAATATAAATCCTAAGCCAAGATAAAATTTGTTTCAAACCTGAGGGTGGCCATTATAACTTTATCATTAACCTATTTCTTACAATATTTGAGGATTTGAATCTCTTTTTCACAAAATGAAAAATATTGAGATTGGTGTCCAATTGGAACCTGAACATCAAACTTGCTTCCCATGATAGCTTGACATTGATAAATATTAAGATTGTTGTCCAATGAGAACCTAAACATCAAACTTGCTTCCCATGTCCTGTAGCTTAGGCAAACCTTCAAAATTCTTCAGCGTTAGCCATGCCATCCTCATATGCTCTGAGTTCCCATATAAGCCAAGTAGTTGACTCTCCATGTTAGGGAAGTTTTTCGGTGATCCTCTATGGTCTCAAATATTTCCTTTTCAAAATTTCTAGCAATCACCATATCGATTAGACTTGAATAGAAAAATGTGGCCTTCCCTACTACAGATCAAATACAATCATTTCTTTGTCCTTCCCCTTTGCCATCTATAAAAAATAGAAAAGAGTGTAAGACTGATACGTTATAGTGAAATATAATGCTTGTAAAAGAAAAGTAAATTGTCATACTAGGATTTACATTCATGGTTTCTTTGCATAATCTTGTGAGCCATGAAGATCATCCATTTCATCATCTCCACATCATTACATTCATCCTCTTTGTCACTATTTGCGTACTCTTTATCTTGGGAGCCATCAAGATCATCCATGTCATCAACTCCAATCCTCTTATGTTCCACCTCTTTCTTGCAGTCGATAGTTAAATTAGCTTGCAAGTGAAAGTGTGCCATGCAAGCCTTTCTTTCAATAATATTAGTGGAATATGCTTTTTTGAAAAGATCTTAAAAAGATATCCCATCCGCAATAAGGTGACCTCCCAATTAGGGGGCTGCAAGTATTCAACATATCAATAAAAAGACTTCCACTTTTGTTAGACATTCGTAGATTTTAGAGTGCACGTGATGTGATGAGAGGACCTATGGATTTCTTTCTCCTCTATCATGAGATGCAAACTCTTGGAAGTCCCCCTTATGTTATGTTGTAGGGAGTGGACAAGAGATGGACTCTGCATGCATAACACGAATGATTCGAGGCATTGGATCTTTAATCCACATTCTCTCTTGCTTGTCTTGGTTGCATACACACCATTGTGTTGGGATAACTATGGTCAAGGGCTTGCTCTAGGGTGCATGTCTGCATCTACAGGAGTCACATGTGTGTGTGTGCATGTGTTATAGAGGAAAATCTAGTGCTATGATGTGTCTAGTGTGTGACCTAAGTGATGATGTAAGCCAAAGGCCCCCACATGGGAGGTTCCTTTGATTTAGGCTAGCAGTCCCACTGATGTAGGGGTTGATTTCCCACTGATATAGGGGAGGTGTCTACACCATCCTCTCTTTCTATAAAATGGAGGTCATTCCTTCATTCTAATACATGGATTTTGCCTCACTTGTGCTCTCACTCTTTGTGCCATAATGCATCTCTTCTATCCCACACTCTTCTACATATGGTCTAATCCTAGCTAGCTCCTAGAGTCACCTAGAGCCCAAGATTTCATCTTCTTCATCACCTTCATTTTGTTTGAGCTCTCTGATGGCCTGACCATTGGAGGTGCCATATCTCAACATCTAGCCATTAATTCTTAGAATCCTTCATGCTGTAGCTTTATCTAGTTAAGGATCATGTCTTCACCGTTGGGATCTACACAATTAGGCTTCTGCTGCCCGTGCTGACACTCAGACTGCTTGTGGAAATTTCATGCAATTCAGCCTGCTAGAGACATATCTTGTCAATTCCTCTGAGGGTGTGCTGGACAACACTATTGGAAAGGTGCTGATGAATTTTAGTGAACAATGGTTCAAAGAATACTGAGAACAGAGCAAAAGACCAATCGAAAAAAACAGGATTCCCACAGACAATGCAGCTTGCTTTTTTTCCTATCCTCTCTTGAGGATCTTCTCTGATGTTAGTCCTTTTATTTGTCTCTAAAAGCCCCTTGAATGCTCTTCGCTACAGCCTCAATTGCACCCTCCAGCTTTAGATTGTTCGATTTGGGGGAAATAATCAAAATATGGTCAAACTTTGAGCATCCCAGAGGTTTGACCAGTCAAAAATTTTATTCTATATCGGTTTTAGCTGGCTGCACTAATAGATTTCTATTTGACTAAGTATTGACTCCAAAATGGACTCCACAAGTGTCATGGTACTTGTCATTTATGGTGATGATGTTTACATTGTCTATGTTTGAGTGCCATTTGCAAAGGGATAGTTATCATTTTGAAGATAGGTGACTTGTGTTGAGAGATACTGGTTATAAGAGAGTAGACACTACTTGACAAAGGTAAGACCGTCTCATGGCTACTTATAAAATTGACAAGTTCAATGGACAAGGATTCCATACTTGGCAGATGAAGATAAAGTTTATGCTTATGAGGGAAAATCTATGGGACTTAGTCAAGGAGGGAACTCAAACCTCTTAGGAAGGTGAATCAACTACAAAAGGTAAAGGAAAAGCCACTAACTCTACTTCTACACCTACAGATGCAAAGAGAATTGAGAAACCCTATGCCATCATTGCATTAGGTTTGGGTGATGACTATGTACACCACATTTTAGATTTGGAATCCCCTCTTGAAGCATGGCACAAGTTAGGCATATTGTTTGGTGCTAGCTCTCATGCTTCCAAATTAAATCTGAAAATTAAGTTCTTTGAACTTAAAATGGAGGGAGATAATGTTGCTGCCCATGTCAACACTATGAGAAGTATTATGACACAACTAGCTTCAATTAATTCCCGTGTCATTGAGGCATGCCCCATGTGACTTTTAAAGAGCATGCCTTAGGATTTTGACTATGTGGTTACTACTTTGAAGAATCTTCCTCAACCCTCATTAGAAGGCATCATTAGTGCCTTACAAGAAGAGAAAAGAAAGAACACTTCAAGAAAATGCATATAGAGGCACTTGCAGTAAGGTTTTCAAAGAGGAAGTACAAGGCTTGTATACAATGTGGGAAAAACAATCACCTTGAGAAGGATTGTTATAGAATCAACCATTGCTCATATTGTGGCAAGAATAATCACTCTGAAAAGTTTTGCAATGAGAAGAAGAGGACTATGTCAAATCTAGTTGAAGAGAGAACTCCATCGGCAAAAGAAGCATCCAACTAGAAGACAAGGACTTTGCCTTTTGAGCAACTTGTCTTCGCATTTTTGTTTATCATCACTTGGTCAAATTTTGAGGTTCTCTGCCTGGAGTAGTACTCCAAAAAGAATGTCATATGTTTTGTCTTTTGTAAATCACCTGTGGTCACCATATGATGTAAGTCATGTGATATGTGTTTGGTCTATCCCAGTTTTGTAAACCTTGATCCTTGGGCACCTTTTCTAGCATGAGATCCTAGACATAGATTTATCCTTGACCACCATGAGATGGCATGAGAAACTATGAGACTAGATGTATCCTTGACATTGCAAGAGGCAAACCATTGAGAGGGGGTATGTTGGGATAACTATGGTCAAGGGCTTGCTCTATGGTGCATGTGTGCATCTAGGGGAGTCACATGTGTGTGTGTGTGTTGTAGAGGCACATCTAGTGCTATGGTGTGTCTAGTGTGTGACCTAAGTAATTATGTAAGCCAAAGGCCCCCACATGGGAGGTTCTTTTGATTTAGGTCAATCCCATTGATGTAGGGGCTGATTGCCAACTGATATAGGGGAGGTGCTTACACCATCCTCTCTTTCTATAAAATGGAGGTCATTCCTTCATTCTAATACATGGATTTTGCCTCACTTGTGCTCTCACTCTTTGTGACATAATGCATCTCTTCTATCCCACACTCTTCTTCACATTATAGATCTTGAAATTACAGGCAAAAACTTTCTCCAAAGTGGTATGCATCTGTTATTTGATTTCTTTGACAAAAATGACAATTTGCAAATTCCAACTCTACTAATGGTAGTATATAGTATTCTATCGATGAATTGGTGACTATCATTGGAAGAAACCTCATCGATAAAGAATACTTGAGGCTTATCCCAACTTGTTTCATCAAGTAAAAAGTCCTCATCTAAAACACCCCTATACACTACAACCTTTCTAGATTCTGAAGTGATGTTCACATTGAATTGAAAACCGTAGTTGACATCCCTTGATATTCTCATTTGATGTTCATTCACCAGCTTTTGAACATATGCAATCACCTGTGGTGGGATTTGGGCTCTCATGAACACGCTAACTACTTCAGACCCATCTTCCTGATTCTTCATCCACTTATGTACCCATGAATTTTCCTTAGCTGTGGATAAAGTGGCTATATGCTTCACAATACTAGGGTCAATGTTGCATTGACCAACATGGATATCTTTTTTTCTGAGCCAATATCTAATTGCACTATCCACTACATCACGTTTCACCTGTACATTGATGCACTCCTCCATGCAATGCTCTTTGTCCTTCTTTCCAAAAAATGATTCTTTCTTGAGGATTTGCTTTGCTTCCATTGTTACATAGCTATCCGGCAAATATTTTATGGGCCTCCACATTCTTGCTGCCACCTCTTTTTCCTCAACCTTTGACTTTTGTGATAGTAACAAAGGACCTTTATAGTAGGTGATGTCACCCTTCTTGTATGCATGGAAGACTACCACACCTTTCTCAAACACCTCATCAAGTCAAAAAATTTTACTTGTGTAGTCTGCATACCTATCTCTCGCTACCTCAAAGCTTGTGAGAGATTCTCCCCATTCTTGATTTCCCCTTGGTACAACTGCACTTAAACATCTACAAAAATTGACCAATTTTTTTGCATCTACTTTTGTGGTAGCTCTTTTCAAATTTGATGGAGAGCCAACTGCCGTCCATAGACACCTCGCTTTCATTAGGATTTATGATGTTGAGGTTATCTTATGCTTTGCAAAAATATAATGATCTAGTCTTTTAGACTCAATCAAACATTTTGTTGGGTGCTTAAAAACACATATTGTGGCCATATAAATTGAAGGGAAGAACCTTTGAAATTTTCTCTAGACTTAGTCTTCTGGAGTCCCTTTCTTGTCTAGTGAGTTAATTGCAAAAATAAGCATAATAATGACCATCAATCAGCTCAAATTTATAATGTAGCATATAAATTTCTCTTTGCCTCTTCACCCTATTCATGCGGAATTTATCGAAGGTGTTGTGTGAAGAATTTGGTGAATGTCTCCTCAAGATGCATAGGTCCTTCACACATAATTCCATTGTCATGGCTACCTAAATTTGGATAGAACATGACTAGATGTAAGAATACATTAGAGACCATGGGTTTCTTGCCATTCACCAAAGCCTTGAATATCTGCATAGCATAAGATATATCAAGATTCTTGTTGTTGGTAGAAATAGTTGTTGACTCCACATCTCGAGCATTCATAGCATAGGGCTTCTGTCCCCATATATATCTGACATCATCTTCTATGATTGTCTCATGAAGATGCAAATTGAGGTTCTTTATTGACATGATCTCATCTCTATCTTCCTCAACCTCTTGATTTGATTCTTCTTCCTCTTTCTCTTCTTTGTGTTGTTCCTCTTTTATTTGTAGTTTTTGAGTGGAAAAACGTTGTATTTTTTTTGAAAGTAGCCTTTGGAATTGTGGCCCTTGCAGTATTAATCTTTTCCATTTTGCGTCTTTCTTTGCCTTTGTTAGGTTGCACCAACATGGCTGTGGCTCGTCCTTCCTCTTCTTCTATCTTTTGTAATCCTTTCACATGCAATGCTTGTGTTGCTTCCTCGGTTTTTTAATTAAATGCAGCATCTTCTTTTGTTTATATCTCAAATAGTTTGCATTTAGACCCCTTATTTGAGGCTCCTTGTCTAGGATGCTTTTGAGCCACAAACTAGCATCCCTCTGATCCTCCTTGTGCCCTCTTTGTTTCTAAAACAAACTAGAATCCCTTTGATCCTTCTCATCCCCTCTCTATTTGGAAACCAAACTAGCATCCATCTGGTCCTTCTCGTGACCTCTCTATTTTTGAACCAAACTAGCTTCCCTCTGATCTTGCTTGTGCCCTCTCTTCTCTTGACTGAATTCATGGTCTATCTCGCATGAAGATGTCTTAAAGTAATCAACCATAATCTTTTAACGCAACCTACATGCCTCTGCATTGGGATATGTACTCCATTCATCCATGAGAGCCTCTAATGGAGCTTGTAATTCTATAAAGTTTGATGGTGGAGGAGGTGGCATTGCAAACCTATTTAGAACTCTTGATAAGATATAATGATAGCCCCCAATATGAGATTGTGAGTTCACTTCACAAAAATATCTAAGTATGGTTTTTTTGGCTCCATCGGGATTACCACAATCATGGTAGAAGTTATATCTTTCTTAGAGAAGTTTGCACTCCATGGTGCTTGCTCTTTCCTATGGCTTTCATAGGAAGAGTAGGGTTTTCTCAGTATGCAGGGTTCCGAGGATTTTTGTCACCTATAGATATATTGGGTTTGTCGTTTGTAGTATATGTGTAGCTTAGGACCTCGAGTCGTGTTCCGATGAGAGACATAAGCTTAAGTGTGGTAAGCAAATATAGTGCATGCATGTATAAAAGGAACGTGTATCATCATGATTGAGGTAATGAAGGCTTTCTCCTTCATTGGGGGTTGTAGGGTTTAGGAGGATTTTAAGGGTTAGAAGGAGGTTCCAGGGTTAGAAGGAGGTTCTAGGGTTTAGAAGGAGGTTCCAAGGTTTAGAAGGAGGTTCCAGGGTTAGAAGGAGTTCCAAGGTTTAGAAGGAGGTTCCAAGGTTTAGAAGGAGGTTCCAAGGTTTAGAAGGAGGTTCCAAGGTTAGAAGGAGTTCCAAGGTTTAGAAGGAGGTTCCAAGGTTTAGGGTAGAGTACATGGTGGAGAACTCATCTCCCTCATAGATCATGGAGTTTAAGGGTTGAGGAAAAAAGGGTTTAGGGGGAGCATAGGAGTGGGAGAGGAAGGAGGTGTACGAGCATGGGGGAAAGAAGAGAGAGGAGGGAGGAGGAGGAGGAGGAGGAGGAGGGAGGAGGAGAGAGAAGGAGGAGGAGAGAGGAGGAGGAGGAGGGAAGAGGAGAGGGAGAGGATGGGTTGCAAGGTTGGAGGAGAGGGGACGTCTAGGAGTTGCAAGGTTAGAACATGCTTTTGGACGTGGAGTGCAAGGAAGCATGGACACTTGAGACAATTGGGCAAATGGTTTGAGTAGCTTGGTAATCCTCAAGGGTAGGATTAGCAAGGGAGGGGAAAAAGCTAGGTGTGAGGGGCTCATAAGTTTGTGATTGTTGGGTTAGTTGAAAATGGTGAGAGGCATGAGCAAAGAGACGATGGAGGGAATAGATGTTAGGATGGAGCTCGGGGAAGGTTAAGAGGGTGGTAGTAGCAAGGGTAAGTGAGGTTATGATGTTGGCAGAAAGAGTGGTTAGATATGGGAAGTTGGATGTGAGATAGGCCTTGTCATCTTCTGACACTTCTTTTTGCTGGTGCGATGGGATGATCAACTACATGGGTGGGATGTCAGTTATGCCGTGCCTTGCAAATAATAGGGATGGCCTTTGTAGCAATGGCAACAAACCTACAATAACCCTGAGGGAAGGACTACCCATGAGGCAGACATATGCAATGAAAGCATCCGTCGTCCTCAGTAGTATAAACCCGGCATGTGTAGACAGGCAATATATATTTTTCTCATCTTCAGACAAGTCTTGGCAAATTATGCATAGGGTTTTGGTCCCAATAGAACATTCCCATTTGATTGTTGGATGAGTAGATATGATCCTAAGTTGGAGTTGCTTCCATTGGATAAGCACGCATGCATTGAGGTGATCTTCCACTTGTATAGCAGCCACAAGCTCTTGGTACACCACTCTTGTGCATTGAAGTGGGGCTTCATTGGTGTTGTCTTCCAATGCCTCATTGTTGTGCACTAGCAATTGGAGTTTGAGCTTGGAGATGATTATCTTTTGGGAGTGCATCTCATTCATTTTTTCTTTGTATTGATGGTAGATGGTTGTATAGGCCTCCTTAAGCTTTCTCATTTGGAAGGTGACCTTTGCCTATTGAGGAATGTCTTCAGTGGTATTGGACCATTGGTCCAAGACTTGTACTTGTGAAGTGCTGGCCTCTTGAGTGGTAGCAAGTTGGTCCTTTAAGATTCTGCATTCCTGTGTAAGCTCATTAATGCTGAAGGCACACCGTGACAAAGATTATTTCATTTCTTCAAGCTTGTCTTTGCAATCCTAGAGCTCTTCTTCTTTGTAAATTAGAGTGAGTCGAGCTTTTGCCACTACCTCCATCTGTTGAGCATGTGCGGATGTCAAGGTGTTATAGTAGGTCTGTAGGATTGTCGTTGCTTGTGCTGCTTCTGTCAACTGTGTTTGACTTTGGTGAAGGTTGGAGGTCACATCCCTCACTGCCTTTTCTTGAGCTTGGAGAGCTTGGTTCATGTGCACTTCTTCTACCTCCTTCTCATCTATCTGCACCCGAAGGGCCTTGACCTCTATGGTGATTGCCGAGAATTGGTCTTCGATTTCTGATGCAGTCTACCTTTCAAATTCTCTTGCATATTCTTCCTTGGCCAAGCTAGTGAATAGTTCTGATATTTGGATCATTTGGCTAGCTTGATGTTGGAGAATAACAGATGGTGATGAGCTTTGGCAATATTGTTGATAGAAGTGCTACCCATGTAGCCATCTTGATGATTCTATAGTACTTGGGGAGGCTGTTCCAATGGCATTTCAGTCCCTTGTGTACAATAGTCATACGGTTGTAGCTCCCCTTGTGGCTCATGGACTAGCATGGCGTCAATGGGCGGTTCGAGTGCTGATGTAGCCTCAGGCACTAGTGCCGATCTTTCCTCAGGTTTGGGTGTCGATCTCGTCTCAAACTCTGGTTGCTAATGTTGGTGGAGACATATTGGGTGCAGTTGTGCATCAAGCTGCAGCATCCCATGGGGCAATTCGGCAATCCCGACCTCTAGAATAGGTATTTCTGCTAAGGCATCTACACTTATCAATGTGATAGTAGGAGAAGTTGGTGATGGCTCCCATACTAGTGAGAAGGGTATGTCCAACTCCTCAATTGGTTTTGGTGACTGGGGCAGAGTCATTTCTCTTTCTTGTAGTTCTTTTTTGATGATTATAGCCAATAAGTGTGGAATTTTACATTTTTGGCTTGAAGAACCATCGAGTTTCTTTGTAAAGAAGATGACGAAGTGATGGACCCAATCTTGTTTTAGCTTCCCACTCAGCAAAACAAATGTGCAGAGTGGAAGGGAGCGATTCTTGCTGCACTTAACCCCAGGATTGTGGATAGGAATTGTGCTGCTTCCTTGAGGCAATGGTCAAGGATTGTGCGAAGCAATATGCCGTCTCTATGGATCAGTGTGCCCTTGGTGAGGAGGGACTGTACTTCGAGAAATCTTGCATGAGCAGGTCGTTTAGGGTATTTGTCACCTTGTGTTGGTAGTGAGAAAGCCCTTTAAATGGCTGTACTGTCGAGGATAATGTTGAGTGGGCTCTATTTTACAATGATTGTACCGTACTTGCCAACCTTTGCATTGCTGGAGTAGTAAGAATGGAGAAAGTCCTTGATGTATGTGGTTAGGGTAGGATTGTTCTCCAAGGATTTGAGGCTCTCATGCAAACTGCCTAGACCCCGTTGCTCTAAGTAAGATGTTGCTTCCTGGGAAAGAGCATAAGTCGATGTGCATGGCCAGCCAAGTTCTAGTGACTAGGCCCTATCAATGGTTGTATAGGCCGGTGGTGATCGGGGTGGCATTTGTTCTGCTTGGTCATGCATTGAATCCTCTTCAGAGCTATTGCTCTGGACCACAAATGCCTATGGTCACCATGGTTGAGAGGATGTAGATCGTTGTGAACTCTGGAGGGGGTCTCATGGTTGAGACAGTGGGCTCTTTCTCTACATCCTTTTTAGTGGCGGCATCTTTTTTGAACTTGCATCCATGTACATGTAGTGTACCATTGATCATTAGATTGATTGGCATGCCGGTATGACCTTTTTATGTGTGTGTGTGAGAGAGAGAGAGAGATTATTTTTATACATGCTTTGAGAGTGTGGAATGAAAGTGTGTGGTACAATTATTCATGCAATCATAAATAGGCAAAGATTGTTTGGACTAGTATTGTGCACTTACTACACAATATGTTCCTCCTCCTTTTTCTTCATCACTTGGGATTATGTGGTCTATCTCTCCCTTAATAGACCTCAAATCTTTTGTGGGAGTCAAGAATCCTTTTGGGATACCTGGTGTAGCTCCAAGGTGTATAGTTTTGTAAATTTTAGTATGTCCCTTCTTCTTTGTACTGGCCTTCAAATGCTACAGTAGACAATTACACCAAGCATCATTGATTAACATGTTTGGAGCCCTAGATGTACAAAGATGATTGATGGCACATTGGTTCACTCATCTCAGCTAAGAATGGCTTTTCTCTAATTATAATAGAAATAATGTGAGAGTGTACACATTCAATAGGCATGTGGTCACTAGTTCACAATGATTATATCGCCTTTAATTTTAAAGTTTGAAAAAAATCATGGAAAGCATTATGAGAGCACACACAATAAGCTGTGATCTCTTGTAAATACCATGTCTATTGATTTAAAAAACAAATGGACCAAACACTATAAGAATACTATGTCTATTATTTCAAAAAACAAAGGGATAGATTGCTATGAATTTTTTAAAAATAGAAAGCCGCCCAATGATATAAAAAATAAAAAAGCCCAATGTTTTGAAAATTCATGCCATCAATATTTAAGTAGCTCTTTCGAAGCTCTTTATTAGTGTCTTTTGACTAAAGAAACATATTATATATAAAAATTATTCTAAAATGATATTGTGAGACTGCACAAGAGGGAGATCCAAGAATAAAAGACCATCAGCTTCAGATTATGTACTTTTAAATAGTTGGACTTCTTTATTTATTTGGGTTCAGATAGCCATCACACTGTAGGTAGAGGATAGTATGAATACTATTATCTACTAGAAAACCCAATTTACAAAGTAGAGAAATATATGAGAATACAAGATCCTTCATGCTCCCAAAAAATTGATCTATTATTTAAAAGAGGATAGATTCTGGAGAGCCACTCCTATAGTTGAATCCATCAGATAGAACAATTGAGAGTAAAGAATTAAGGTATTTATTTTTAGGAGATTTTTAGATAGTCCTATTCAAAAGGCTTCTCCCTCTTGGAAAAATATAACATCCATATAGCAACATGGTATCAAAGCAAAAGGAAAATTTGTTGTTGAGAGAGAATCCCATTATGCTTGGGATGGAGATTCACAGCATTGGTGCCAATCTTCTTGTGATTGATACTGGCACTAGTCTTTCCTCTTTTCTATCTATCCTCTTCCTCTTTTCCTCTCTTTCTTTTTCTTTTCTCTTTTTTTACATTCTTGGTTTGTAATATGTTTTATATGTCCTTACTTTCTTGTTGTTTTTCAATAGATTAATGGACCATCCGAATCCTCGAGTTTCTTCCCTGAACCAAACCCCCCTCCCTCATGTTGCCGTCATACAGCATTTGGACTCTCTTCTATATCATGTTGCAGAGAAAATTAAGCATGATCAAGAATGGGTAAATCTCAATGTAGAAGTGCACATACATGGATGGGGTCAAGGTAGATCTTCACGGGAGTAGCATTACTTGCGGATCGCAAGATCCAATTTGAGTGACCTCTGCAAGCTTTGGAGGAATCGGTATAAGCCAAAAATTAATCAAGAGGAGACTGTGAAGGATATAATGAATTGTGCTGACATCTTCTTGGATCATCGGTATATTGTCCAGGAGGAGTATCAGTACTTAGAACAAGATGTGCAAGATGAGGTCCCAAGTGATCCTTCTATCCATGAGGAGGATGATACTAGTGATAGTAATGTAGAGCATTAGTGAGCTTCTTTATTTTACATATACGTTAGAATGTCTCTTTTGAAGACCAATTTTGTTTATAGATCTATATGTGATAATGCCTTCTCTGTGGAGACCAATTTTGTTTATCAATACAAATTTTGTTTAATGGAAATTGTTTCTACTTTTTTACTTTTTTCTACTTTTTTCCATTGTTGAGCCAGATGACATGTATAATATAAGATAGATGTAGGTAATATGTTTTGTAATAAATGATGGGGTAGTTTTAGTAAATTGAACTTGAGTTTTAAGTAGTAAATTGTCTTTTCATTTATCCATCCTTAGATATAATGGTTGTCTCTTTTTAAAATGTAGAAGAGTAAAATGTAAGTATTCATTATTATATTAGTCAAATTTAAAGTAAAATGGCACTTTCCATTCTCCTTAAAGTTAGTCAAATTTAAAGTAAAATGGCACTTTCCATTCTCCTTTAAGTTAGTCAAATTTAAAGTAAAATGGCACTTTCCATTCTCCTTAATTTGTGTTAAAGTTAGTCAAATTTAAAGTAAAATGGCACTTTCCATTCTCCTTAAACTCTCATGTATTGGGATGGCACTAGTACCCTTCTTCATGTGAGTTTATGGAGAATGGCACTGGTGTCATGGCACTTGTATCAATCTCATCTGAATGGCACCAATGCCATTCTTCACAATCTAAATTAGGTTGGCACCAGTGCCAATATCTTTGGTTTCAGTCACATGGAGAATCACAATAGTTCCATTCCAATACATATTTTGAAAATGGCATTGGTACCAATCTTCATGTGATTGACTCCAATGAGATTAGCAATGATATCACTCTCATTCTATGTGAAGGTTATATAGACTTGAAACAATGCCATGCTTAACTGGATGATGGAAACAAATATGAAAGAGTAATGCATAATATTTATAAGAGATTGGCACCAGAGCCATTAGCCATAAATAAATGTGAAAGATTGCATTGGAGAATGGTACTAGAGCCATTCTCTCATGTATTGAAATTGCATTGGAGAATGGCACTAGTGCTCTAGTGCCATTCTCTATGCCATTCTCACATGGATTAAAAGGACATTGGAGAATGGCACTGGTGCTCCAGTGCCATTCTCTATGCCACTCAAATTGACACCAAAACCATTCCATACAAACTTACATGGATGAGAATGGCATTGGTGCCATTCTCATTTGAATGGTACCAATGCCACCGGCCACCCTACCATGTCATACCCATAGGCCATGTCATCATCTTGCCAAGTCAGTAGTGACTCACCATTGCCAAGTCATCATCATCAGTGCCATATGGCACAGCCCCTAACTAAGCACTGCTACCGCCTACCAGGCACACACTATCCTTGCATATGAACATAACTGCCATCTCATCCCTATGCTTCACACCCACACCCCTTGCTAGGCACAGTCACTACATGTGAACACAGTTGCCACATCATTACCACATCATTATTTTCACCCTTTTTGCCCCTCCACTTAGATCAAGCCATATCTCTTGATCCAGGAAGAATTTGAGGGCGCTCCAAAAAGGAAAATCACTCAATTTTTTGTACTCTACAGGCTTGTCACATCACGCACATAGTTTAGCACAAGTATTACACACTCTTCTGAGCCTCGATCTTCCTACATGCATATCAGCCTCTACATCAACACATTTGACCTAGCAGCTAAAACAAAAAAAGAAAAGGATTTATTTGCTACTCTTTCATCGCTTGACGGTTGGTCTAGTTGTGACGCTCCACATTTTTGTGTAACGCTCCATATTTTGTGTATAAATTTATTTTTAGTTTTATTAGTAGTAGTTATTTGTGAAATTTATTTCATGTCAATTTTGATTTTTGAAAATACTAATAAGTGATTTGAGATTTAACAAATCCAATATATATATATATATGCATGGGAGTTATATCGAGAGTTTGCAGGTTTAAAGGAGGGTCCAGCTTTGTGGATTCTAACTTAGAAAGGAGTGATTGATTTAAAAAGAACTAAAGTTATTGCTAGAATGATCCAGGGTTGGATCAAATTGGTCGTGAAGGGCAAGAAAAGCAGGATAAAGTGGAAAAGCCAGTTAAAAGTGGGGAAAAGTAGGTCACACCTTTCTTGGATAAAAACATCAGTCACTATTTCAACCATAACTTTTGATTCTGAACTCATATTGAGGATCTATTTTTTTTGTTGGAAAGATGATATTGAATCTACAACTCTACAGAAGAGGTCGAGATATAATTCTATGATCTATTAAGTCAAAAACTCAGAATACATAGAGGCAGCATATTTCAGAAGCTCCGAGATTGAGAGTGAGAGTGCGAGTGAGAGTGAGATTCTTCTTTCATCTATGATGGTATCATCTTGAGTGAGAGTGAAATTCATTGAAACACCTTGGTGTGAGTGAGAGTGAGAAATTTGATGTGAGTGAGAGTGAGAGTGAGAATAGCTCAAGGGTGGTTGGGCGGTTCAAGCTCCGTACATGGAGTATTGTGACTCCAGGATTGATTATAAACGATTTTGATTCAACAGAAAGTCTCCTTCTATTGTATTTCAGTTTTCTCCTTCTCTTGATAGAATCAATCTTGATTTTAAGGTTTGGAGCATCTCAAGTGGTATCAAAGCAGGTTGAATTCCGGATTGTGAGTGAGAGAGATGGCTGATTGCGATGAGGGTCAATGGAGGATGTCCAAACAAGATCTTTTGATTCAGACACTTACTAAAGAGCTAAAATGGATAAAAGGAAAGGCTGTGGCGAATACTTCTGAAAGAAACACGACAAATGGAGATCTCAACAATGGTATTTATGTAGAGATACCTCGAGATGATGATGCTACGGGACCAAGACCACGGAAGTGGACACGAACGAAGGAAGATGATTTTTAGGATGATGTTACAGATCTAATACCTGGCAAGAGATCAAGAGTTGAAGAGGATGTTGCGAATCAACTCTTAGGCAAGACTTTAAGAAGGTAAAACTTTCAGAATTTGATGGTGAAAAGAAAACTGGAGAAGATCTTGAAGCTTGGCTTGAAGAGCTTGAATATTTATTCGCCCTATGAGAATTTGATGAGGTTGAAAGGCAAAGATTGCATCTCTTCAACTCCACAGAGTCGCAAAGCTATGGTGGAAGTCTCATCTAAAGGTTAAAGAAAAACCAAGTGAACCTATCACTTGGGTAGAATTTCAAGCTGTAGGTGAAAAGAGGTATTGATCCCCTCACTATTACATGAAGAAAAAAAGAAAATTTATAACTTTAAGCAAGTTCAAGAGGGAAAGCACGATCTTTCTATAGATGAGTATAAGGAAAAGTTCCTCTAATTGCATAAATATGCACTTGAGTGATAGGTCACTCTCTTACACATAAGTTTGTAGAAGGTCTTAAGGAGGATCTTTTATACATGATGAAAGGGACTGGATCCAAGGACTTCTTATATGTTGTGGCCAAGGTAGAAAATTTCAAAAAATTAGAAGCATACAATGAACAGAAAGCGACAAAGACAAAGATGATTCCAAAAGGTCATCCTTTTTCAAGAGTTTAGAGTTCAAATATTTCCCAACAAAGATCAGAGTTTTCTAGTGCCAATAAATTTCAAGGATGGAGTGAACAATAGGATGGTAGAAATCTTAAAAATCAAAGAAGATTTGTTCCTTATAGTCAGGAGGGAATCCAAAGCAAAGATCAACCTAATAAAGTTGTTGGGAACCAGAAAGGTCAACAAGCATCTCCTTGTAAAAATGATCCTGCTTTTATTGAATGAGTACGAAGGCTAGGATTGTAATTCAGGTGTGGAGAACAAGGACATCGGACATTTGAAAGTTCAAATAAAGCCAAATTCAACTTTGTCAAAGGATCCAGGATGGAGGCTAATATGGGCAAGATGAATCCAAACATCGACGAAGCTGAGGAAGAAGATAAGTCATCTGAACCTACAATGAAATGCATGGTTTCTTCTACAACTCATACACATGCCACTGTCATTCGAGTAAAAGGGAGGATTGGGGCTCATGACATAAATTTCCTAATTGATTCGAGTAGCACAAATTATTTTATCTCTTCTATACTCATACAGACACAACACTTAGAAGTTGGGAATAAGATAAGAAAACCTGTCCAATTAGCTAATGGGAAACTACACTATACCCAAGGTCTTAATGAAAATTTATAGTTTACCTTAGCACATAGAAAGTGTAAGGGGAATTTTTATGCCATAGACATGGGGAAGTGTGACACCATAATTGAAATGGACTAGTTATCTGAAAACAAAGTCTTAATTGACTGTGGAAAGAGAACCATTAGCTTTTCTAGAGTAGATGGTAGAAATCAAGTTATTCAAGAAGAGGAAAGGGATAGTCAAGTTTTTCTTATTTCAGCCATGAAATTGTTAAAAGGGATGAGACAAAGTTGTGATACATTCTTGGTATTTGCTGAAAAGATTGAGGGAGAGAGTCAAAACTTTAAGGAAGAACAGCCTGAATATGTTTGAAAACTCCTTGATGAGTTTTCTGATATCTTTCTTGATGATCTACCAAAGATGCCACCACCTCAACATCTTGATCATGCTATAGAACTAGAACCAAGAACTCGACCTTATTGTAGGGCCCCTTATAGATTCAATGTGGATGAATTGAAGGAATTAAAAATTCAATTAGAGGATTTACAAAAAAAAGGGATTTATTCAACCTAGTGTTTCTCCTTGGGGTGCTCCAGTTTTATTTCAAAAGAAAAAGGATGGAACATATAGGTTATGCATTGACTATAGAGGATTAAATAGGTAGACCATCAAGAATAAACATCCTCTACCTCACATAGATGAGTTGTTGTCTCAATTAAGTGGAAGCACAATCTTCTCCAAGCTTGATTTAAGATTGGGATATCATCAAATATGTATTAAGAAAGAGGACATCCCAAAGACTACTTTTAGAACTCGATATGGTCATTATGAATTCACAGTTCTTGCTTTTGGACTCACCAATGCACCTGCAACTTTTATCTGTCTGACGAATGACTATTTTGTGAATTTCTAGATGACTTTATTTTGGTTTTCCTAGATGATATTTTGGTATATTCAAAGAACACGAAAGAACATGAGATGCATATTAGGAAAACAATTGAAAAATTAAGGGAACATAAATTATATGGAAAAAGGAGTAAATTCTTCTTTGCTAAAGACAAAATTGTTTATTTGGGACGAGTTATTTCCAAAGAAGGCATCCATATAGATCCTGACAAAGCAAAAGTGATTCAAGAATGGCCAAGGCTTAAAACAGTGAGAGATGTGAGGAGTTTTATTGGCTTGGCATAGTATGAGAGAAAACATATTAAGGATTTTTCTAAAATAACATCGCCTTTGATATACCTAATAAATCAAGAAAACAAATATCTATGGAATGAGAAATGTCAAGAAGCTTTTGATACATTAAAAGCAAAGGTGGTAGAAAATTGCAGATTCGTGAAGATACCTGAGCTGGGAAAACTTTTTATTGTGACTTGTGATGCGCGTGGGACACAAATTGGATATGTTCTTTCTCAAGATGGTAGAGTAGTGGAATACGAGTCTAGAAAACTTAGAAAACATGAAGAGAAATACCCCAATCATGATCATGAATTGCTTGTTGTTGTTCATGCATTGAAACATTGGAGACATTTTCTACTTGGTGTGAAGTTTGAAATTCGAATGGATCATCAAAGTTTGAAATATATTCTTACTCAACCTTTGTTGAATATTAGACAGAGGTCATGGATGGATCTTCTTTCTGAATATGATTTTGAGATCAAATACATTGATGGCAAAGAGAATAAGGTGGCTGATGCTTTGAGTAGACGTCCTCTTGTGAATGCCCTAACCATTGTTTGTTTTGATTTAATGGAAAACATTAAGGCTGAAATTGAACATGATCATTTTTATGTTTCTATACTTGACAAGCTTGCCAAGAATCATTCTGAGAGAGTCGAGGGAAGATTTCACTTAGTAAATGGGAATTTGTATTGTGATGATAGACTTTGTGTGCCTAAACAATCTTCTTTTAAATTTAAATTTTTGCATTAATGTCATGATGCACCATTCTTTGGACATGCAGGATATAACAAAATGTATAGCAAGGTTAGAAAGTCTTTCTTTTGGCCTAATTTGAAGAAAGATGTCAGTTGCTATGTTAGGGAATGTTTAAATTGTCAGCGAATCAAAATTAAACAACATAGAATGCCAGGTCTAATGGAACCTCTAAACATTCCACTTTGAAAGTGGGAATCTATTTCAATGGACCTCATCACTAAATTGCCTACTACTAAAGGGGGGTATGATACTATCCTTGTTGTTGTTGATCGTTTGACCAAAATGGCCCTTTCTTTCCAATGAAAAAGACTGATGGTGCTCTTGAGGTAGCAAAATTATTTGTAAGAGAAATCTTTCGCTTGCACGGTATGCCTAAGAGTATTGTTTCTGATAGGGATGCAAAGTTCACATCTAGTTTTTGACGTGCTAGATTTAAAGCCATAGGAGCTGAACTTAAAATCAGCACATCATTTCATCCACAAACAAATGGGGAAACTAAAATAGTAAATCATTTTCTAGAAGGCATTCTTAGAATGTATGTTAATGAGAAGCAAACTAATTGGATTGAATTCTTATCTTTGGCTGAGTTTGCTTATAGTAGTTCGTGGCATAGCTCAATTCAAATGACTCCCTTTAAAGCTATATATGGCCAAAATTGTCATTCACCAATTAATTTCTCTGATTTTGAGAACAAAGTTGAGATTTCAAAACAAATGCTTGAGAGGATGGATGAGGAAGTCAAACACATCCGACATTGTATTAAAAGAGCACAAAATAGATAAAACATTATTATGACAAGAACCATAGTTTTTGAGAATTCAAGTTGGGTGACATGGCATTTTTGAAAATCATTCCTAAGAAAAGTAATTTAATTCTTGGCAAAATAGAAGGCTCTCACCTCATTTCGCAGGACCTTTCAAAATATTAAAGCAAGTGGGAACATTGGCTTACCAACTTGAATTGCCTCAGAATATCAAAGTACATCCTGTTTTTCATGTGAGCTTATTGAAAAGTTATGTTGCTAATCCTTCTCATGTTTTGCAGGACACATCTAGAATTCAAGAAGATGGAACATTGAAGGTTGAACCCCAGCTTATTTTGGATAGACAAACCAAGCAACTTAGAAACAGAACAATAGTAGAAGTTTTGGTAAAATGGGATATATATCCTATAGAGGATGCTACTTGGGTAGATTTAGATTGTTGCCGAGTTTCCTTCTTTTAAACTCTGAGGACATAGTTTCTTAAAGAGGGGGCGATTGTGACGCTCCATATTTTGTGTGTAAATTTCTTTTTATGTTTATTAGTAGTAGTTGGAACAGAGTTTGAAACTTGCTAGAGATTCAGAAAAGCCTATAGTCAATGACATGTACTATCGGTAGCTCATTGGATCTCTTATATATCTGACTATTACATAGCCAGATATCTATCATGCAGTAAGCTCACTAGCACAGTTTATGGCAAATCCAAAACAGGTCTCACTAGAATGCAGCCAAAAGAGTATTGAGATACATCAGAGGTACAAGACAGTTTGAAATAGAATATAGAGGAAGTCATCCAAGGTTGCATGGATACTATGATAGTGACTATGTCGGAGATCATGAGACCAGGAGATCGACACAGAGATATGCATTTTTCCTTGGTCAAGGTGCTATATCATGGTTATCAAACAAACAGCCAACTGTTTCTTTGTCTTCAACTAAAGCAGAATATAGAGCACTCACTATAGTTGCATGTGAGGCTATATGGCTCAAAAGACTATTGTCAGAAATAGAATCCTTTGATGAATCAAAGCCAACAACATTGAGACAACAATATACTGTGATAATCAATCGGTTAAAGCATTGGCCAAGGATCCAATATTACTTTAGGACAAAGCACATTAATGTCAGAGAGCACTTCATCAGAGAAAGAGTGTTACTTGGTGACATCACACTACAGCATTGTGATAGTAAAGAGAATGTTGCAGACATCTTTACCAAACCACTCGGTAAAGAGCTTTTCGAGAAACACTGACAAGCTCTTGGTTTGACGTAGAGAAGGACATTCCCATTAAAGGGGTGTGATGGAATGTAATGCTTAGTCCTTCTTTGATTCCCCATAATCATCATCTTGAGGAAAGGCCTAATTCATGATGTTGATCTTGAGGGAAGGTGTTGAGAGACCACTCCCAACATCATGTGATTACATGTGCATAGCACTAACACATATATAGTGCTATAAAGGAAAGGGTTAGATGCCCTAACCATAACCCTAAATGGGTTTGTATATATTCTACATTTTCAACTAAATCTAGTGTACAGTTAGTAATTTGTGGTGTGCTCTTGAGCTCTGCCCTCTGTCCTCATCTCCACTCTTCTCCTCTCCCCTCTTCATATTTTGTCATCTTTCATCACCATTTGCATGATAAGTGAGAATTGTCTTGCAAATCCTGATAGAAAATTTATTGAATAGCTCTACAAATACCGTTATTGGCATGCAAGTAGTTATTTGGCTAAACCCTAAACCCTAGGATTATAATTATGTAAACAACTTGGCTCTATATGACTTTGTTTCACTACCATGAGGAATTGGCCAATCAATGGTAGTCCATGTATGATGGGAGAGCTAGTTTCTTCAACACACTATGTGTGTTGTCTTTGTCCAATTATAGTTGGTAAAAATGATAATAGAAAAAGACTCTTGACTGAGCTAATTATTGCAATTCTCCTATGGACCTATGTAACACATCCATGAATCCTAAAATGCATTTAGTAGGCTTTCACTACTCATAAGTTGAAGGATATATATCTAAAAATAAAAATCAAACATTGAGGTTCTAGAATACATCTTAAATTCCTTAGTATGAAATATGAAATCTCAATGAAGTCACTTACAATTTGGTAGGTGGTGTGGAAGATAATTTTGATAATTCTCCCACAACACAAGCTCTCAATGCATGTATACAAGTTGAGCCAATATTTCCTTTATTGATTTCATACTCTCCTTGGTTCTAAAATCTTTCACCCTACCCTTCAAGATGCCAGAAAGGGATTACTTGAGCATGGCTTCTTTCTTTTCTCTAGTTGCATGAGCACCCAACTTCCTTTTGATATAGTCAACTTTTGCTAGTAGCCATCCACAGTAAGCTTGTTGGAAACTTTGATGGAAGATATAGAGGAAAGAGTTCGACAAGGGAGGGAGCTCATGTCTATAGCTTCATCCTCGACAGTTTGATGTACAAGACGTTTTGCACAAGAACGATTCTGATTATTGATGGATGCCATTGAGAGTAGTATCTGTACTTAAACTCAAACACTGAGAACTCAATGGACATATCAAGGAGCACACATTATATTCTAGTCAACATTATTTTGATATAAACAAACCATCTCACATAAGCATGAGCTTCTTTTGAAAACTTGAAGAATATTATCAAAGAGCGAGATTGACAAAGCAATGAGATATCTCTAGTACCTTGCTCTTCAATATTATGATAAACACAACTTCTCATAGAACCACATCTAGCTACTGGGTTGCCATCCCCATGAAAAACTTTTAGAAGTTATATTCTAGTCTACAGCATCTTCCTAAATACACCATTTTGCAAAGCACACTCTTGTTAATAAAAAATTGAAAGAATATTATCCAGCCTAAAACTTTAACTTTTGAAAAATCAAAGAGAGAGATTGACAAAGGAAAGAGATAGCTCTTGTATCTTGCTCCTCGATATAATGATAAACACCTCTTCTCGTAGAGCCAGGTTCAATTACTAGTTTGTCATCCCCATGAAAAAATTGCAAAAGTTACATTCTAGTCTGTAGTATTCTAATAAACACATCATTTTGCAAAAGCATAATGATCTTGTTCATTGCAATCTTTAACTTCTAAAAATTCAAAGAGAGAGATTGACAAAGTAAAGAGCTCGCTCTTGTACCATGCTCCTAGAGATACTTTGAGTTATTGGTTTGCCATCGCCATCAAAAACTCATAGAAGATAACAAAATCTAGAGGTTGAAGGAAGACGTACAAGAAAGCTATATATATATAGAGAGAGAGAGAGTAGTTTGGGAGGAAAAGCACATTTCAATTGGTGATCTTTTTTGAATAAAACATTGTCATATAGTAGAATCATATCAATACCTCGAAAATATTTTTATTTGTAATTGATAGTTGTAGATACATAAAATATTATTTCTTACTCTGAAATTGCAAAAAATTTTCAAAATTTTGAAAATTACCCCATGATACGTTGGCCCTATGGCCATTGGTTGAGAGCTATTTTTTATTTTGGCCAAAAGGCCCAAAATGAGCTCCCTTTTTTCCTAATGCATCCAATTGCCAAGATCTGATCCAACCATGCTAATTGCTCCAATGGTCCTAACCACTCAAACAAAAAGCTCTTGTTGATAGAGAGAAGAGATATATTTGAATGTACGGGGTCAGTGGAGGATGAATCTCTAGAGCCTGATTGAGCCACTTTTAGTGGGGGAAAGTGGTCTGCCCATTAATAGGTCATGATGACAAAATTTCCTAGATAGGATGCTCATGCTGACAATGTGGTGATGCAACCATGACTTGGCAATGCAACTGGATACTTCTTGGAGGTGATGTAGTGATGACTCGTAGGTGGCGTAATGATAACATAGCGACAATTTTGGGGGGCCCTTCTTCAGGACTTCCACGTGATGGAATGAACTTCTCAAGAAAGTGCTCCCTTAGCTCACTAGGGTTGAAATAGTCTCGTCAAGACCATAATTGTAAAAATGACAATCTAACAATAGCTGGCTGGCAGTTGACAGTAACCAATGAGTCCATGTAAAAGCTAAGCCCAAACCACCTAAAACAAAAACATTAGATTAAACCTATTCAGAAAACACCTCAAAAAAACATAAGTCTTTCCAAAAGGTATCCCACTCGTATATTTGTTGATAGTCAAAAATCGATCATAATCACTAACAACAAATGAAAAACATGTAATACTAGCTACTAGCTGGGACCCATTCTCACCAATTTTCTCCTTATAGAGCTACTTGCCACCACTAATTCCCTTCTCCTTTACATATTGTCTCCCACTTTGAGAAGTTACTCCATCCATTTCACAAATTAAGTCTACAAAAAGTTTAAAGTGAAGCTAAGAAGACATTGGCATGGGGTTTGTCTAGGCTAGAATGCATACCTAGGCTATTGTCATACATGGCATTCTCACTACGTCCATCATGTTTGTGGCCTCAATCCAAAACTTCAAGAAGAGTGCTAGTAGGAAATCATGTGGATGCTCCATGCATTCCTCTGGGCTAAAGAGGGTGGTAAGCGAAAGATGCGATTCATCCCATGGGATCAGGTTAAAGGCCCCAATGTTACAAGGGGGCTTGGCCTCTCAGAGATTTGTTTGAGAGACATCTCACTAGCTAGGAAATTTTAATCCCCTTGGGTGGACATCGTGAAGCCGTTCATTGTGAATGAAAAATAAAGGGGGTAGAGTCATGGCCAATTCTATCAGGCTAGTATGATTGCCGCCTTTACGTGTTGTGGGTTTGGACTTGGTGGCAGGATTAGTTTTGATGTGGAAGATTTGTAGTAACATGCTGTCTTGGAAGGGGCGGAGTGGTTTGAGGGTTGATGCTAGCCTTTTGAAAGGAATTTGGTGGAGGTGAGAAATTGTGAGGGACGATGAACCCATTGCAAGGTTTGACCTTGTTAGACCCTAGAGTCTATGCAAGAAAGTTGTGGGAAATTGATCAAGACATCTGGACCCCATGCATAACAGATTGGATGCCGTTGGACTAGTTGCACCATCGATTTTCGCTAATTGATGGGGAAGCATATGAGAAGCAGATCAGGTACTCCATACAATGCTGGAGGGAGTACTTGGATCTTAGCCCTAAATTTGCATACTAGAGGGTAAATCAATGGAACTTGGGTAAAATGACTCTCCATAAAATCTCAACCAAGTTGGTTTATTGCTTTAAATCCATGCTCAATCACTGGTGCTTGAGCTAAATGGCAAATGGACCTCAAGGAGGGCCCAAAATTAAGGTTCCTCAAGATACAAAAGGTTTGTGTAGTAGGCAAGGCCAATTTTCTCCTCTAGAAATTCTTAATCAATGGCTCTTAGTGGCGGGTGGACGTGGCCATTTGTAACCTCAAATTGATGGCCCATTTTTACCTGGGTTTACAAGTGGTAGGTGATTACTCATGGGTGATGCCTCATGTCTCCCCTCTATGTTATTAGTGAGTTGGCCCTATCTTTGGGGCTCAGTAATGCTTGCTATACATTGTGATTGTGAAAGAAAATGATCTTTTGGCACAAAGTCCAGGTGGGTTTTAGAGAATCTGCAATTCTATCTCTAGTGAAAGGTAATGAGCTAGGCGATTAGCTCCAAGGATTCGTTGCTTCCTAGAGGATGGGGTTTTCCTTTTGGTAGGGTAGGTGTGTGGTCTTCTCCTTGCTACATGTTGCATTGGCCTAGGACATATTTTTGGCCAATTTGTGCATCAAGATCATTTTTTGTTGGGGTTGACCAACCCCTAATCACAACCAAAGCCACAAGATGTATGGGTCTCAAGGTCATTGATAATCTGTTGAAGAAAGCCAAACTTCCCTTCACAAAAAGCTTACACAAAGTAATCTAAGGACAAGAGAAGGAAGAGCGGGAGAGGGTAGGGTTAAGAGAAGGGGAAAAAGGAAGGAAGAGTGGGAAGGGCAGGAAGAGCAAAAAGGAGGAAGGGCAAGCAGCAACAAATCCAGAGCTTCGTTCCTCATTCAGATGCCATTCTTTGCTCTCCAATTTCCTCTTTGATCCCAGTGTTCGCTCCAACTTCTCTTTATTATGCCCTCTATTATAATAGGTTTGTTGGTACCCAATTGTCCCTGCCCCATCCTCACATTGGCAAGCATATGGATTTCTTCAATCTAAAGCTCTTAGTCTTTTTCTTAACAGGTTTATAATAACAAGATGGGTTTTTCAATTCAAGCATTACAAAAAAATCACTTAGTTCATAAGTAAAGAGGGGCATTTTTATTGGGGGTAAAATTTTAGTTGAGGGATTTTTTAAATACCCCTTGAACTCACGTGATACATAGGGTTTCTAAGTAATGCACCCTCTGAGGGTTGCATGTGCATCAGTTGCATTAGTTGGCACACCCATGAATGCCATAGAGGGGTGATTTCGTGGAAGCAAGAGAAAGATAGATGGGAGTGATGGAGCACAACACAGATGAAAAAAGAGGAAAAGATAGAAGTGGAGGAGAAGAGTCTAGAGAAGACTAGATCAATCAAAGGGTTGCAAGGGTAGATTAAACCACTTACCTTATCTACATTCGTTTCACATTAGTCGTCCTAACTTAGCATATATTTTCATAGAGCCAAGGTGAACTAACATAAATTAATGGGAATTTCGCATTTTTCAACATCTCATACTCATTCTACAGTTTTTTTTTTAAATGATGAACTTCGCACGAGTGGTAGCTTTTTAGCTCTGCTCGAGTGTCAAACACACATGTATCTTGACTCTTGGTGCCTACTAGCTGACAGGTCATGATGATAGCCGACAAAAGTCATTCTACAGTTTTTTTTTAAAATGATGAACTTCGCACGAGTGGTAGCTTTTTAGCTCTGCTCGAGTGTCAAACACACATGTATCTTGACTCGTGGTGCCTACTAGCTGACAGGTCATGATCATAGCGGACAAAAGTCGCCAGGAAGCATTCGATGCTTGGAAATGTCGAGCGACCCACCATATCGAATGCGACCTTTATAGTACTCCTTTTGAAAGTTCTATTCTCTTGATCATACGACCTGAAGAGCCACCGTCAAGTGTAATGGTCGGCTAAAATCAACAAATCTCCTTGTCTAAGAGCGCGACCACATGCAATGTGGGTTGGGAGGTTGAGCAGGGAAAAATGAGGGCACATGCTTCTCCAGAAAAATTTCTATGTTCAGCAACTTGGAGGTGAAATGGAGGTGGCAGACACTTCAGACAGTGTGCAATGATTGAATTCGTGCCTCGAATTCACAATAGCGGGAGAATGGAGGGTTTGGAGGTGCCCAAAATCCACCGCTATTGCACCTCCAAAACTCCAAAACCATCAAGTGTACCCAGATCCACCCTTTCACAAGAGATCCATGTGCCCTGTAATACCCTGTAGCGCAGACCCGCTGATCCATGTGGCCAGGAGCTCTGCTTTTCCTTCGATCTGGAAACAAAGCTTTGGAGGTGTCCAGTAGCGATGGATGGAGGTTTTTTTCCTTTCGAGGGTGGCATGTGGCCACACGGATTAATTGGTAATGTACTCTATGTGTCAATCGTTTTGACAGAACTGCGAAGGATCCGATTGGCTGGACGAGGTGACAAAGACGTGCGCACCAGCAATGCGAGAATGAATCCACCAAAAATATGTGGATTCATTCTCGCACCCAGTTGCGAGAAGAGCCATCGCACCCCAAAAAAAAGCCTGCGTGTGAACAAAAAAACTGCGACCACCCGCACCCAAATGCGCGCATCTGGGTTGCGGGGAAACATGCCCTTCCGCCACCCAGGTGCGCCAGACCGATGGCTCACGTCCGAAGCCTTGGAAAACTACAGCAAGCCAACCGGAAGCTAGCAAGTGCGCCAGAGCTCCTGTAGACATCGTTTTCAAAGCTCCTCCAGCTATCGTTTCACCGTCCCATGTGGACTGTATCCTATGTAGTATGTGCTGGTCTTGCCACCAGGCTTGAAGTCATAGGTGGGGAGTATCGGAAGTAAAATCTCTAATTCTGCTTTCTACTTTTACCGCCCCAAAAAGCAGCAGGCGGTATGGGTACGGACAGAAATGTCAAATTGGAAGGAGCTTTACAGCACTAAGTCTCGTTGAATGCTGATGGGCCACCTTCTTCTACATTACTTTCTCCTTTATATACATTCTCAGAATCCGAAACCCACACGCTCAAAATCGAATCTCGCAAACCAGAAGGAATGGGAACGATCCTATCTTGTCACGTTTTCACCCAATTGACTTCGCTTCTATTGCAACAGTGACGCATGCGTGTAGGTTTTCCTCATCACTACATCCCTCCCTGGCTGTGGACCACAGATAGAATCGCTTCCCACGAGATTCACTTTATAAAAATTTCAGAAAGTCCAAGTTCCAAAAAGTAGTACTGTGCGGGCAGCACGATAGAGAATTCCATAATTGAAACTTTGCTGTAGGACCGGGGATGTAATGGGCCTTGGAAACGTCCCTCTCCTGTGTAGATCATGACTCAGGGCATGACCACATCCTCCCATAACATACTTTTAAAAATTTACTGAAAGACTTTGAAAACGATGACGTATCGCCTATCGCATTGTATACGGAAAAATTGGAGTCATTTGGGTTTTTAGAATGAAATCCACAAATTAAGAAAGACGTACTCTATATATGTTGCACATGTGATGTTTTGAATCTTAAGAATAAGCATGAAATAATGATAAAAGAAGAGATACGGAATTATCCACCGGGAGCATCATAATTCTTTTTGGATTTCGAGGTGCACTTCATGTAGTATGTTTGAATTTTGGCTTAGGTGACCCTAGTGGTCACACACAAAACGAAAGTTGGTTCACACTTTTTAAGAACTTATCTCCTAATGAAATCAAATAACATTGTTCTAAATCCAATCTTTTATAGCACTTTTCTATTACGGAGCATGTAATGATAAACTCATCTAGCTGCATTACTTGATAGGCTTACATCTTGTTGCATTCATTTATTGATTGAATCAAATGTCCTACAGTTTTATTCTGTTATGGAGCATATAATTGCTAATTTAGAATAGAATACTTTTATATTTTATCATTTTTCAAAGGAGAAATAAAAAGAATGAAACAAGGTCCATCAAACCTGAGCCTCTAAGGGGCAGTAACTAAAGCCCATTAGAGGGAATCAAGAAATTCAGGTACTTGGGTGTTCATATATGTGTATTTGGGATTATATATGTATGAGAAGAGAGAGGTAGAGTCATGATATAGATATATGTGTATTTGGGATTATATATTATGTATCAGAAGAGAGAGGAAGAGTCATGATATAGATATAAATTATAGGGCAATTAATTTAAGGAACATACAAATGGAAGCAATTGCACGAATAGTTGTCAAGGTCTTAATGGAAGGACACGAATTGGAACCAAGCATTGCAACTCAGCATTGCAATCATGTTTTGGAAGCCAAGTTCCAACTCATCAAGAATTTATTACACCTACTATCCCAACCATTCATGGCAATAGGCTTGGATACTCACACGGATCCCAATGTTCTTACACTATTCTATTAATACAAAATGTGTGGCTTGTAGCTACATGCCAAGCAAGATGAGTGGAGAGTGTTGAAGATGCATTTGTGGTGAATGTGGACAAGCTCATGAAGGTTGGGAGGATTTGCTTTTATGTATTGCTCATTCTATATTAGAGTGATGGAGGCTTGGATGCAACCTAACAGAGATATGAATCAAGTGTGGGTGGATGGTGTGTTACGATGTGTGGAGCATTGGGTTGTGGTCAATTCTAGAAAGGCAAAGTTGTGATTGAGATTCTTCGTTTAGCTTGAGTAGGCTCATACAATGGTGAAGCATTCAGAGAAGTAGGTGAAGAATCACCATAAGTCTCTTGACTATGGGGAAAACACCAACTTCAGAATCAGCAACAACTAGGCAAGCCTCGATGCTCTCAACCTCTAAGCACATTGATAAGAGAAACCAGAGGACCATGAGTGACTAATGTAACAACTCTTCAACTCACAAAAACAATAAGCTCATCACAGATGAGCCCATAATGTCTCAATATTTTATCAACCTCTCAATCACTTGCAACATCCCATGCTCTTTAGACTGCGCTATGCTGGAAACACAATATTCAGAATTATGATATATGCAATCCCTCAAGTTGATTTTCTATAAAGACAAGCATATATAATATCTAACAAGAGGATCAACATTCATGCTCGCACAGGTCTAACTTTGCTACAAGATAGGAGCAGCATGTCAACACAAAACAGTCACTTGTTGTATCCTCTGTTTTCGACCCTCTTCTCTATAGGATTTGGCTCAACTTCTTCTAAAAAGTAATAGAGCTTGATCTCATCTTTGTGCTGATAATTAAAACTCTAATTGTGAGCTATAGATCAAATCTCTTTCAAAAATAGTGACTACTGCTTTTTTTGGGGAGGTGCGACTGCTTTTTTTAACTGCATGAGCTCTTTACCCATGCCTCCATCTACCACTACTTTCACAATCAACAATCACTTCCTATCATCACATACAGAAATATCTAGTCCTAGCATGCAAACATGACTTAGTATAATAGCATTAGTTATGCGTGGTTCTTACCACTAAGAGTTCCAAATTAAGGTTCTTGACGCCTGCTTATCAGTTTTGCCCACTCCTCATTGTAGACATTTATGTTCAGTAGTCTTCTTTTGCTTTCTCTTGTCATCCTCCTAGATTAAAAGCAAATAAACCCTTTCCTCCATATGGGTCTTGCATCAAGCCACCTACATCCAGGTTTATTTTGAGTTGCTAGTCCTTGTGTCTTTGTTTTAATCTCTCCAATATTTATGAATGCCATACCTCAATCCAATCCCTTAATTTCTTCCCTCAAATCTCCAATCAAGAACCCTCGGTTATTGGGGATTTGTATATACACATATCTATTTGGGAACTTATATGTGAAAAAATGTGCATATGCTAGTGAGTGCACGTGTAACAATCTAGTGCAAACTATATGTGCAAAAACATGCATATGTCAGTGAGTGCTCATGATACAATCTAAAGCTAACTATGGAAGACTTGGGCCTCCTAAATTTTCATTATTTTTTGGGATGACTTGCGTGTTGATGAAGGAGTGCTTCAGTCAGCTTTTGTTTATTATTATGGTGAATTGGACTCTAGATTCCAATGTTTCCTCTCTCGCAAAGTCCGGCCACTGATTATCTATGTGCTTCCAAGCTGCACAATCTGCGGGAATCCTCAATGTGTGATCAGTGGACCGATGAGATGCATGCCATGTCATCAACTCCGCTATGGATTTGGATCGAAACATGTGTTGTATTCTTGCAATGATGGGAAAGTGTCTTAAGACCTTTACCGGTATCCTCTCACCCTGCAAGTCATCTCTATATCGTTGTTCCCCACACTTTGGACAACTAGCCAAATCTCCATGCTCACGACGAAAGAGAATACAATCATTACGGCAAGCATGGATGGTATCATAATCCATACCCACCATTGTTAGCATCTTTTTCGCTTCATCTCTTGATGCGGGCATGGTATTTGGTGCAGGCAACATCTTTTGGAGCAACCTATGATAAAGACACTATCCAAATGATGATTCTCAAAACAAACAATATCCAAATAATGAGTCAAATAAATGCAAGGGCTAACCTCATTAAGGCCGAGACACTTGTATTCGACCACCCATACTGTACTTGTAGATTCAAGATTGAGAGACAAGCACGTAGTTTAGACATCCTAGCACCCTCGTACAATTGTGTTGATTGCAACTCTCACATTTTCACCTCATACTCTGACATCACGTGTACGTGGGATGTAGTGCCCCTAAAAATGGAATCCATCATGTCGACCATACACTTGTCGTCATCCGGGACACTATAGTCTTGTTGAAAGTGAGAAGGTATATGTGTACCCTCGTCACCCTCGTCATCCTGTCATAAGCTCTTCGTGTAAATAGAAGATCTTCTATTTCCGGGTATACAATAAGATTGCAAACTTAAATAGCTTTGACTTACCGATGATCCATCAACATGTGCAACACCAACGGGGGGTACTGGTTCCGGCTCCTCCCCATACATCCGCAAGTGGTGCATGATAATACGACGTTGATGTCGTACTTCTCGCTTGCAATGAGTGCAATGACAATATAACCTCTCCATAAGCCACTTCGTGCTCCCGGGCGTTGGCGCATCATTGGATGAGCTTCCACTCGTCCCTTCCATCTACACTTATAAAACCAAAACATAAGCATGAAGAGGAGATATTGACAATTATGAGCATAGCATGTTTAATTTGAGCTTCTCTTGAGGCCATATAAAAAGAATGACGTCACTATATAGTAAGGATTGAAACAAAAAGTCCTATATAGTAAGGCTATATAGTAAGAGGAGATATTGACAATTATAAGCATAGCATGTTTGAGCTTCACAAGAGGCCACAAAAAAAAATAAACAGTAAGCGTCGCTATATAGCGACGCTCTATACCGTCGCTATATAGCGACGCTCTATTCCGTCGCTATATAGCGACATTTTTAATTTAAAACGTCGCTATATAGCGACGCTTTAAATTAAAAACGTCGCTATATAGCGACGAAAAAGCGTCGCTATATAGCGACGCTATGGGTTAAAACCCGAAACGCCGAAACGCGCGGCGTTTTGCTCAAACCATTCCTAATCTCTCAAGTAAGCAACCCAAAATCTCCTCCCACCTATTTTCGACGACCTCCCATCTATTCCAAGCAACCTCCTACTCTATTTCCCACTCCTCACCCTTCTCCTACCTCTTGTACTCCCTCTCTCTCCTTTTTCCCTCTTTGGTTTCCAGAAAGAAAGTTCTTCAAGAGGTGAGTTTGTTTCAACAATGTAGGTTGTTTGTTTGTTAGCTTTGGTTTTGTGAGTGTTTCTACTTGTATTGCTAAAGTTTTAAACTAGTTTTCATGCTTGATTTGAAAGGATTGAAACAAAAAACGAAATTTCAAGAAAGAAAGAAAGAAACTCACCTCTTCTTCCTGTATTTCTCTTCCTTCTCTTTCTCCTTGTCTCCTCAATCTCCTCCTTTCCTTGTCTCCTCAATCTTCTCTTTCCTTGTCTCCTTTCAAGAAGTTGCTTTTGTGATCTCCTCTTTCCACTAACATCTTATTTGAAAAAATGGGTTGTTTTCTCTCTTTTGTAGGGCCAGTCCACTACACCGAGCGGGACATACTCTCTCTTTTGTGGGGCCAGTCCACTCCACCGAGCGGGACATACTTTTATAGGTAAGTGCTTCCTCTTCTTTCCATTTAATATTTTTGTTATTTGCATTGGCCTACAGCTAGCGCCTTAAGCGCTAGCTGCAGTGATGGGCGTAGGAACCCTCTCTTCCCCCTTCTCTTTTTCTCATTTTTCCCCCTTCTCTTTTTTCCCTCTTCTCTTATTCTCTCTTTCCCCCTTCTCTCTTTCCCCCTCTCTCTTTTCCCTTCTCTCTTTCCTTTCCCTCTTATTCTCTATTTCCTTTCCCTCTTATTCTCTTATGCTTATGCTTCTCTCATTCCCCCTTCTCTATTTCCTCCTTCTCTCATTTGCATAAGCTCTTTTTCCGCATGAGCATAAGCTCCTTCTCTATTTCCGCATGAGCATAAGCATGAGCTTATGCTTATGCTTATGCTTAAGCATAAGCATGAGCATAAACTCATGCTTATGCTCATGCATGAGCATGAGCTTATGCGTAAGTTTCCGCATAAGCTTATGCGGAAATAGAGAATGAGAGAAGCTTATGCTTCTCTCATTCTCTTTTTCCGCATAAGCTCCTTCTCTATTTTCGCATGAGCATAAGCTCCTTCTCTTTTTCCGCATGAGCATAAGCATGAGCTTATGCTTATGCATAAGCATAAGCATAAGCATAAGCTCATGCTTATGCTCATGCATGAGCATGAGCATAAGCTCATGCTTATGCTCATGCATGAGCATGAGCATAAGCTCCTTCTCTATTTCTGCATGAGCATAAGCTCCTTCTCTTTTTCCGCATGAGCATAAGCATGAGCTTATGCTTATGCATAAGCATAAGCATAAGCATAAGCTCATGCTTATGCTCATGCATGAGCATGAGCTTATGCGTAAGTTTCCGCATAAGCTTATGCGGAAATAGAGAATGAGAGAAGCTTATGCTTCTCTCATTCTCTATTTCCACATGAGCATAAGCATGAGCATGAGCTTATGCGTAAGTTTCCGCATAAGCTTATGCGGAAATAGAGAATGAGAGAAGCTTATGCTTCTCTCATTCTCTTTATGCTTCTCTCATTCTCTTTTTCCGCATAAGCTCCTTCTCTTTTTCCGCATAAGCTCCTTCTCTATTTCCGCATGAGCATAAGCTCATTCTCTATTTCTGCATGAGCATAAGCTCATGCTTATGCTCATGCATGAGCATGAGCTTATGCGTAAGTTTCCGCATAAGCTTATGCGGAAAGAGAGAATGAGAGAAGCTTATGCTTCTCTCATTCTCTTTTTCCGCATAAGCTCCTTCTCTCTTTCCGCATAAGCTCCTTCTCTTTTTCCGCATGAGCATAAGCTCATGCTTATGCTCATGCATGAGCATGAGCTTATGCGTAAGTTTCTGCATAAGCTCCTCCTCTTTTTCCGCATAAGCTCCTTCTCTTTCTCTTTTGCGTGAGCATATGCGGAAACATGAGCATAAGCTCATGCTCACCCATGAGCATAAGCATAAGCTCATGTGGAAAAAGAGAAGGAGCTTATGCGGAAATAGAGAATGAGTTTCCGCATAAGCTCTTTCTCTTTTTCCGCATAAGCTCTTTCTCTTTCTCTTTTGCGTGAGCGTATGCAGAAATAGAGAATGAGAGAAGCTTATGCTTCTCTCATTCTCTATTTTCGCATATGCGGAAACATGAGCATAAGCTCATGCTCACCCATGAGCATAAGCATAATCTCATGCGGAAAAAGAGAAGGAGCTTATGCGGAAATAGAGAATGAGAGAAGCTTATGCTTCTCTCCTTCTCTTTTTCCGCATAAGCTCCTTCTCTTTTTCCGCATGAGCATAAGCATGCGGAAACTCATTCTCTATTTTATGCATAAGCTCCTTCTCTATTTCCGATGCCTATGCTTAAGCATAAGCTCATGCTTATGCTCATGCATGTGCATGAGCTTATGCTTAAGTTTCCGCATAAGCTCATGCTTATGCGTGAGCTTATGCGGAAATAGAGAATGAGAGAAGCATAAGCTCAATCTCTATTTCTGCATAAGCTCATTCTCTATTTCCCACTCTATTTCCCCCTTCTCTCATTTCCCCCTTCTCTCCTTCTCTATTTTCCCTCATCTCTTTCCCCTTATCTATTTCCCCCTTCTCTCATTCTCTATTTCCTCATTCTCATTCTTTTCTTTCCTTTACATCTTCTTTCCCTCTTATCTTTCCCTCTTCTTTCCCTCTTTCCTTTCCCTCTTCTTTTCTTTCCCTCTTCTTCCTTCTTGCCTATGCCTATGCCTATGAGAATGCTCATGTTTGTTTTTTGTTTTCTGTTTTCGTGTTTGTGTCTATGTTAGACATGGGATCACGTCGCTCATCGGACGAGTACGGACAGCCTCGCAGGAGGAGAGCTCACGATCTATATGCTCCAGAGGACTTTGATTCCTCTCAGGCGACTACCCCGAGGACTACCCCTGGTCCTAGCACTGTGACTATCCCTGGTTCGACCCCTCTTCCACGTAGCACTGCGACTACCCCTCAGGGGACTCCTTTGCTAGCCGCGCATGGCTTTGTCGGGACTCCCGACGAGTTTGTAGCGCAGATGAGCGATGAGGAGGCAGCGAGATTCTTCTCTCTGCTCTCTCAGAGGACCTCCGCAATTCCTTCCCCTACACCGACGGGTGGACGTACTGCCCACCCATCCCCTCGCGCCCCTTCGACCGCGGGATCATCACCTGTGCATGCCTCCCGCAAGGGAAGGAAGAGTAGAATGGGCGGCTCATGTTGTGCTGACTCAGGAGATGTAGACGAGTCAGCACACTCACGCTCCTTTAGGTCTCCACTTGGTCCGGAGACACAGTATCAGTCAGGTCCCTTTCCCTCTCCTACTCCCACACCTACTCCTCGATGTCGCGCAGCTTCCACTCCTTCAGACTCTACTATCGTCAGTCCCCCTTACTCATCAGGGGATCTCTCCTATCAAATCACATCTGCCAGAGAGATAATAGAAGACAAAAAGGGCAAAGCAGTGATGGCCGCCATGAGGCGGTTGATGAGTCATCACTTCAAGAGCGGCATAAATATCGATTGGCGGTATCAAGATGCCCAAAAGAAGCAGGCGGTGATCGATGAGTTAAAACAAAGATATCCTAATCCGCCAAATGTGGAGTTTAATAACAATTATATGCTCGAGCGCATGGGTTTGGTCCTAAAGCATCGCAGATCAACCATGCGTACTTCCATTACAAAGGGGTTGGCTAAACCCAGCTGGGCAGACAAAGCTGATTGGAAGTACTTCAAGAAGCAACATAGGGACCATCCCGAAATGTTCGAGGGTCAGAGGAGGGCTGCAAAGAGACGGCTGGACGTCGTAGGTACTTCGCACTTTGGTGCAGGCGGACGGTATGCGTTCGAGGCAACTGTGGTAAGTCTACTTCTTCCCATTTAATGTATTGTTCTATTTGTTTTACTTACATATTACATGCAATTTAGCTAACTCTAACTCTCGTAAATTGGATCCACAGCAAGCTGCGATGGGTCGTCTTCCTACGGATGCAGAGACGAGGCGCGCATTTTGGATAGGAACAAAGCCGTGGTTCATTGAGCAAGAGGCAATGGGAGCGACAGTCGATTGGGCTGAGGTGGCTGCTCGCACGGTATAAGTTTACTCCTACTTGTAATCTCACTTTTTAATTTAAGTTCCAATCTAATTTTCGATTTATATGGTTCACTCTTAGGGTCAAAGCTCAAGCGTCCCATCATCAGAGACGAGCAATCAACAGGGGCAAGGATCGGACGCAGGTGTCGAGGATGAGGAAGAAGACGCAAGTGCCGAGGACCAAGGAACAGGCCAACAAGACGATTCGGATTCGGATTCGGATTAGTAGTGGTAGTAGCATTTTGTATATCTGCTCATTAGAGCAATTTTGTATCGCCCTTTCGCAGGGTAATTTTGTTACAAACACAGTTGTATATGTATATGCATTTCTTCCTCATCGTTCACAAGAACAATTTTGTATCAACCTGCAAGCAAGGGAAATTTTGTTATAAAAAACTTTCTTTTGTAATTTTTTTAAAAAAAAAGGATTAGTGGGGCTAAACAGGGCCAAAAGGAAGCCCTGTTTAGCCCCACTAACCCTTTTTTTTTACTTCTGTTAATCATCGCTATATAGCGACATTTACCAGTGTCGCTATATAGCGACGATTAACAGAGTCGCTATATAGCGACGTTTGCATCGTCGCTATATAGCGACGATTAACAGCGTCGCTATATAGCGACGGTTTATAGCGATGCTCCTTTTCCAACGATTTTAACGACTTTTATAGCGACCTTTACGCCCGTGAAAAAAAAAAATTTTAATGTAAAAAGCGTCGGTATTTCCGTCGGAAAATGGCCTATGCCTTGTAGTGAATGTAGTGTTGGGCACCTTTGTGGACCACTATTTTAAAATTGAATTCTTGAAGCAAGAGGAGCCATCTGGTTATTCTTCCTGTTGTACATGGATGTTTCACAAGATAAAGCAATGGTTGATGGTCGTTGTAGAAGACAAATTCATTTGCCAATAAATAGTGTCAATATTTCTTAAAACTATTATACACCATGGCCAGGGCTTCTCTTTCTGTGGTGGTATAGTTGATTTATGCATCATTGAGTTCTTGACTAGCAAAGTAGATTGGTAGCCTTTCTTATGTTCACCGGGTTAGCAAAGCACACTCCCAATTGCAAAATTTCTTAAAACTATACACCATGGTCAGGGCTTCTCTTTTTGTGGTGGTATAGTTGATTGTTTGGTGGACAAGCCAGTTGTTTCTGAGTAGGGATCTCACACAAGGTGCTTCACTGAATTGATGCTTGATGTTGCTTCAAGCCCATCCAACATAGTCACCTCTCAACAATAACATTGGATCTTTCTATATTCATATGAATACTGAGAGAGAGAGCATGTGTGTGTGGGGAGGGGAGAGAGAGGGAGGGCATATTTTTTGTACAAATGCTTGCCCCTCGATCTAGCTGAATCGTTAAGTAAACTGAGCATAGAGCCAAGCCTACAGTGGAGGGGGTCTTCAAACTTGATGTCTTGTTTCTTGAAATTAAAGACATTTTAAAATCCCATCTTGAGACCCAGCGGAGCGGGTCTCTAGCCCACCGTAGACGGGTCATGCTACTCATAGAGCTAAAGATAAGGATGAGAGAGAAACGGAAAGCAGGCTGAATAATACGAATAGAGATAGAGAAAAGGACAAAGAAAGAAATTCCACAAATAGAGATAAAGATATGAGTTCTAGGGGTAAAGAAGGGAAAAGCAAAAGAAAAAGGAAAAGATAAGTCTTTGCACAATAGGACTAAGGATCATGATCGACATTTTGACAAAGAAAGGCAGAGAGAGTTCTCGACTAGGGAGATGCAATAGAAAGAGAGAAGGATCCTATCTAAGAAATAATCTCTACAGATTTTTAGCCTGGCAATTTAAGTTGCTGTTATTGTTTTAGCCTCCAGCCACATCCAACCCATTCAAAGGAGGCGAGGCCAATGTAGGAGAAAGGATGTCCGAGGTGTTGTTTTGGGAGTCGAAGGACCAAGCCAAGGAGGCTTCGTGGACACAAAGAGAGTCACAAGGAGCAGCATGGCAATAGAGATCAGCATGAGCATGATTTGCCATCCTAAGTCTGCTCATCATCAAGAGACTTTTCTTCTTTGGTTTTTCTTTTTAAAGAATTGCTTCCTTATGTTCTGGGAATGTTCACTTATTCCTTCAATAAATTCAAAACAAGATGCATTGATTTCTTTCAAGGTGTCCCTAGCCCATAGACACACACACACACACGTGCACGCGTGCACGCTTACACACACACACACAAGGTTTTAAATATATAATAATGATGAATAAATGATTCATTTTTTAAAAGTTTCAAAAATGGGACAAAGAAGTTTTACAAGTTGCTCAAGTTCTATGACTAAGATGCTACAAAACAAGAATAAAATAGAGAAGAACAAGTTAAAAGTATGATAGGAGATAAGAGAAATTTGAAAATGTGAAAGAATCTTATATGTGCAACATACAAAATCACAACTGGAAGCCAAAAAAATAGGGAAGGAAATAAATAAATACGAAAAAAATCTATTAGGACTTAATAGCACCTAAAAATAATCGACTTAGTGATCTTGAAAGCAAAGTTCAAGATATTTAGACTTTAATAAATCTTTATTAATTGATACAATATCAACATTTTTCACAATATATGAACTTTATATTCTTGATCTTGAAAATGTAGATCAAATTAATTATTTTATGAATATGCATAATTGGATTTATTTTAAAATATTATAATAGAAACTATCATCTGCTTTAAACGATTATGTTATTTTAAATTAAAATCTACTTGAAATAATCTCTTTAAATTCTGTATTTATTAGAAAAAAAGTTATGTTGGTAAAATAATCCCTCTATCTTTTGTACTATGTGGATTAACATGATATGAAAATCTTAAGGCAAATAGACTAGAAAAATTAAATTCCAATGAAAAGAAATTAGGTTTTTCAATAAATTTGTAGAATGAATTGTTTTGTCTTTCTTGAAGACCAGTGGAAAAAGCAATCCATAAAGTTAAAAAAATATGAAGCTCAATATATTGCAAAGAAATAGCCAAATGTACTTCAAAAATCTTATTCTTTTAAAAATTTAAGAAACATAAACAATATTAAATAAAATTCATTATATCTAATTAAACATCATTATCAGTCTTTATTATTCAATAGCTATAAAAAATCAAATGCTATCTTATATATTCTATGCCTTAAACAAAGTTAAACAATATGAGCCTTATTAATTTTGCATAGTTTCTTAATATATTCAAAACTTATATGGAAATTAAAATATAAGAACATTTGAAAATTATGTTTGAAGGCTCATCTCTTATCCTCCATTCTCCCTACAAGTCTATGCCACATGGTAAATTTGACCACACCAATTAATTGGCTACACAGAAATTATATAAAGATTGAAGTATTAGTGAAGAAAAACATTTGAAAATTATGCTTGTAGGCTCATCTCTTATCCTCCCTTCTCCATGCACTTCAATGCCACATGGCAAAGTTGACCACAACAATTACTTGGCTAGACAACAAGGCGGAATTCAAGCATTCCCATAGCAAAGGGTTGGATTGCAAACATCACAGGCTTGCAGCATCATGAACGTGGGACCCAAAATATTCCATACCTCAGGATGTGTGTTTTTATATTGTATTGGAGCCCAAGTTATTCCATGTAATTTTTATGGTTGGTGGAATGATGTTTTTGTGTCTTTGTCCAAATCTTATCATATGATCCCAAAACCCAATAAGAGACGTGATGAGTGTCAGTCACAAGTGTTCACGGAAAACATTTTTCTCAGCAAATCATAAAACTTGGGGTTTCAAATTTTGAAGGTTTATCCTGAGAATTTGCTAACCTTTTAGCTAAAATATAACTAAATTGCCTAAAATTTTGCAGATTTTACAAAATTGAGAAAATATTTTTTACAGGTGAAAATGAAAATGTTACAGGTTGATTGTATATAGTTTGCAAGTTTTCTGTGAACACTGGTCAGTCGCTAACCTGTCATAGACAGGTCAGGCTACTCGTGAGAAGTAAAGGTTAAAACGTAAAGGTCTATTGAGCAGCTTAGAGATCTTGTGCTGAGAAATCCATGTAAAATATCATCAACCTTGTGCAATAATCCATTTCCCATATCCAAGCTTCCTCCCTCCTGCTCTCCATAGCTGATCCAAGCTTCCTCCCTCCTGCTCTCCATAGCTGCCAAGCCTACTCTTTCATGTTCTCCTTCACCCTCATCCTCTTGTATATTTAATAGCCTTCTTCCCTCAGTCACTACCTTGCTTGGTCACTCCACAATGCCTTCCCTCCGTCTCCGTAAACATGACTTCTTCCCTGATAAATCCTTCGATGACCTCCGCTCCTACTGCTCTGCCCTCCGCCAAACCCCCTCCCGCTTCCGTAACCGCCTCTTCGCCCGCGCCAACGCCCTCGATGAGGTCTCTGAGGTCCGCTCTCGTAGTAAACATGAAATGAAGCGTAACCTCAACTGGTGGGATCTCGGATGGTTTGCCATCGGTGCCATCATCGGCGCTGGCATCTTCGTGCTCTCCGGCATCGAGGCTCATGAGGATGCCGGCCCCGCGATCATTCTTTCCTTCGTTGCTGCCGGCTTCTCCGCCATGCTCTCTGTGTTCTGCTACTGCGAATTCGCTGTGGAAATCCCAGTCGCTGGTACGTAAAGCACAGCCATCTTCCTTCCGCTTCTTGCTCCGCTCAAGATAATCATGTTGCAAGCTGCGAATTATTAGCTCTATTGTGAAGGCGTCTCTTTGTTCTCTGTTGCTGAACAGGTGGTTCCTTCGCCTACCTCAGAGTGGAGCTCGGAGATTTCGTGGCCTTCATAGCCGCCGGCAACATCATTCTCGAATGTCTCATAGGATCCGCAGCTGTCGGCAGGGCCTGGACCTCTTACTTTGCCACTCTTTGCAATCGGCATCCTGATGATTTCCGCATACACACGAACTTGGCCAATAATTTCAACCTTCTGGATCCCATCGCCGTTATGGTTCTCATCGTTAGTGGCATCATAGCCAGCTTAAGCACCAAGGCAACGTCTTATTTGAACTGGATCGCATCGGGATTCAACATGTTCATCATTGTCTTTATCATCATCGCAGGTCTCGCAAACGCACACCCATCGAACTTTAAGCCTTTCCTCCCTTTTGGCGTCAAGGGGGTCTTCAAGGGTGCGTCGGTTGTGTTCTTCGCTTATCTGGGCTTCGACACAGTGTGCACCGTTGCGGAGGAAACCAAGAACCCCAAACGAGACATTCCCATCGGCCTCTTTGCCTCCATGTCAGTCGTAACTCTGCTGTATTGCCTGATGGCTCTCACGCTCTGCTTAATGCAGAGTTACACTCAAATTGACATCAACGCTCCCTTCTCTTCAGCTTTCACACATGCGACTGGCTGGAAATGGGCACAATACATCATTGCTATTGGAGCTCTGAAAAGCATGTCCACGGTTCTGCTAGTCGGAGCTGTAGTGCAGGCCCGTTACGTTACGCACATCGCTAGAACCCACATCATCCCGCCTTGGTTTGCATTGGTGAACGAAAGGACAGGCACTCCTATAAATGCTACCATGGCCATCATCGTAGCCAGTTGCTTCATTGCCCTCTTCACCGAGCTCAAAATTCTGTCTAACTTGCTCTCCATCAGCACACTCTTCATCTTCATGTTGGTAGCAATATCGTTGCTTGTGAGACGGCATTACGTGACGGATGAGACCTCGAAACGTCATCAGCACTTGCTCATTTTCTTCCTAGCGGTGATCATTGCGTCCTCCGCGGCAACTGCCGCTTACTGGGCTGTGACTGAGGGGCAGGGCTGGATAGCATACACAATCACTGTGCCGCTATGGTTTGCGGGCACGTTGGGGCTAGCACTCTTCGTTCCCAAAGCTCGAAAGCCCAAGTTCTGGGGCGTGCCGTTAGTTCCGTGGATACCATCTCTTTCTGTAGCCACCAATAGCTTCCTGCTAGGATCCATAGACAAGGCTTCGTTTATTCGGTTCGGGGTATGGACGGGCCTTATGCTGATCTACTATGTCTTCTTTGGACTTCATGCTTCATATGACACAGCCCAAGAAACCAAACCAAGCGCCTGGGCGAAGATAGAGGAAGCGACTAATGACAATGATTCAAAAAGTTTCTCAAGCACGAAAGAGGATCACAGAGTAACGGGTGACTTACAGCTTGCTGCAAAAGCCGATGCTGTGGTGGATCAAGTTCCCAGTTCCATATAAATAATTCCTGTGCAGGCCAGTACAGCCGGAGATCACGATGCTTGCAGGTATAGCAGCCAAATTTGAGAACTCGACCAGCTTCATTTCCTGTAAAAATCTCGTAGACTCGTTGTACCGCATCTCTGTTTTTACTTCATACTAGAATTCAAGGGCCGTGTCAAATAACCGAGAGATAATGGCTTTTTTTTTCTTTTTTGGGTAATGGCATTTTGAGTGAGTCATGATAATTTAGTTTACATTCAATCGGGGTCCGTATTGGGTCTATCTGAACTGTAAAGTCATGGTGATTTAGATTCACTGAACCCAAATGCATTCATTGTTACTTAGGGCAATCAAATGACAAGGTTGAGGGAACAGCCATTTTTCGAGTGTGACTGTGCCAGAATGAATAGTTTGAGTTTGATCCTACTTTGAGGAATTGAATGCAATACGAAAGGATAAACCAAAAGATCATATTGAATTAAGCTTGTGTAGGAGCTTGGCCAAATAGAATTTGCAAGCACTGTAGAAGTTACAATCATGCTTTCATATTTTGGAATTCATCCTTTTTTTTCAGTATCAAATGAGACAAATTGAGTTTTTTATGTATTGTATTGCATATTCTTTGTATACTTCTATGTTTGGGCATCATGGCAGGTAGGTTTCAAAGATTTTTAAACGTACAATGTGCAATGATTGTCTTGTCTTTAATAATGCAGGTATGCCAATAACAAATCTAAACTAAATTTGTCCTAATCATGAGGCACAATAAGGGTCCACTACCATTTAATTCTTCCAACAAATGTTGTGTTTTCATCAATTCCATTACCTATACGTTTATAATACATAAGAAAGTGTGTTAAGAGATAAAATAAAATATACAAGAGAATGTTTAATATTAAAAGAGTTTATAAGCTCCCAACTTGTACATTATGAGCTTGCAATCCCAAAGTTTTTAATCACGGGGATTCACAATGGATGTCGTATCGTATCATGTGAGTGTAAAGGAGGGGTTTTGTGGAAGGACACACTCAAGCGCATTCATGAGGGGTAGCCCCCTATTTATTTCCTCTACCAAATTTAATTGACATTAGATAGAGGTGGTGAGTTCACATCAAGTGAATTTAAACGTTACTACAAAAGTCACAGGATCAAGAGGTAGTAACCCTTGCCACATACATCACAGCAAAATGGAGTAGCAGAGCGCAAGATGCACGTTATCTATGAAATGGGCAAGAGTATGATGAAAGGGAAAGTTTTCCAAACACTTTATGGGCTGAAGCATGTAACACGGCAGTTTACATTCTGAATCATAGCTACACGAAGGATTTGAACGGGATGGGGAAAATCTTTTGGTGAGCTTTTTAATGTGAGCTTTTCTACCATTTCCTTTGTTTTTGCGAGCTTTTCTTAGAAATCCATACGTGTTTTTGTTATAAGAAAGATGGGGAGGTTAGAAAGAGGGGGAGAGGATATAGGATATGTTCATTTTCATAGCATGTGGGAGGGGTGGAAGAGTGTATACTATGCACAAGGGGGGGCGAATATGAGTGGCAGTAGGAGGCAAAAAATTATGGAAGATATGTCCATATTCAAAGTAGAAGGGAGGAACTATGGGAGATATGTTCATTTTAAAAGTGTATAATTTGAAACTTTTGAATTTAAGGATGAGGAAGCGTGTAGGCAGGTGGGACCAAGGGGACACATTTGAGGTGTCGCCGGATAGTCATGGTGGTAGGAATTAGGGAGAAGCCTCTCTAAAACTACCTTGTTTAAGTTTCACTTTAAATTTTGAATTTTTTTGGGGAAAAATTTATTGTATTATAATGTGATCAAAATTTTATACATTCCACCTCTAAGGAGTAAACATAGCAAATCATAGAATCGGGTAGCTTGAGTTCCATACACATTTTTCCTTGGAAAGTAAGTATAGTAAAAAAAAGAACAATTTTTTTGCTTAAAATTGTCAAGTAGCTATTCACCAAAAAAATTCAGATTCTTTACCTTTAGAGGCCTCTTTTACAAAAGAGGCAACAAGAACATGAGAATCAACAACAGGTACATGTGTAGCAGATACATGGCCAGTAGGATCAAATGAAGCACCAGGTATATGTGAAGCATATGCACTTGAAGTAGGCACATTAGTGAAATCATTTGTTTGAGCAACAACGAGAGCATGGGAGTCATCAGTAGTATGAAAAACCACAACATTACTAGAAAAGGTGACTTGTCACACAGAGGGTATCCCAAAGTAGTGAAAGACTAATAGTTAGCCCAAGAATTACACGCGGATGTGTTCACTATGGAATCAATGTTTCATCAAGCGTGTGTACAAGGCTCAGAGCAAATGTAGAAGCAACACCTTAAATGTTCATCCATCCACAAATTGGACAAGCTACAATACCAAAAGGTTCTTTTGCTAAATGCGTAGCACCTCTAGACCTTTGAGCCCATGTGCTCCACCAAACATATGTAATCTCTATGTATGTTTGGGATCTCTCCACCTTACTGCCTAGGTATAGCCTAGGTGGGTAGCCTTCTATAAGCTAGGTCTACATCTTCAAGGTCTCTTTCTCCTCTTGAACATAGGCCCAAAGATAGCATTCTATTGTTCCTTTTGTTGGTGGATTGGCTACTCTAGAAGATGCAAAATGAGGCCTAGAAACCTCCTTTTTATAGGTCACAAGCCTCCAACTAGGTAGGCCAAAAATAGCCAACCAAATCGGCCACTTTCCCTCTACCTACCCCGATGTGGTCTGCTTCATAAAACTAGCCCATTGGGCCCTCAAAACCGGGCCAAAGGCCCTCACTTCTATGCAAGGGACTAGCCCCTCTACTAGCCTATGGGCCGACTTGGTTGGCTTGCCCAACTAATTGGTTGGCCTAGCCCAACTAGCTCCTATATAAGGGTAAGGGGCCAGCCCCCCTTGCTTCTCTCTTTGCCTCTTTTGTCCTCCATGTAGTCCTACTAGTCCTACATCTTTTTAGGCCTTTTCTAGCCCTTAGATCTTGCTCCAACCATCCCCTGGTAGACATATGGCATCACCATATAGTTGCTAATGTCATCCACCCTTTGTTGGTCCATATCATCACTGCTACATCATTGTGTTTCCTTCTACTACCCATGTGGTAGCCCCATGTTTTCCCTTCTTTCTCTGCTCCAACATCTTGATGCACACCTCATTTGGGGGCTCACAAGTGGGGAGGTGACCATTCATATTCAAGCACCCTCTCTCACTGACCCACATTGGCCCAACACCAATGCGTCGATGACAATACTCTAGTAGCTCCCGTGTCATAGCTCTATAGAAAGGTTTGATGTCAAAACAGGCCTTCTCTGGCTTTTCAACTAGTAGCTCCTACTCTGCCAGGTCCGGTTCTGCTTTCACACATTAGTTTGGTGCACAAGTGCATCTTTGACTATGCTTGATGGCACCACCACCTCCAATCACGAACCCACCTTTGAGCTCGAGCTTTGCAAGTACCAACATCCTCCACCCATCCCCCTCATGATGGGTGAACAGCGTGAAGTCCCTGCACAAATCCAATTTACTTGGACCATCAAGAACCAATTGTGGTTCTTTGTTTTTGTCCCCCTCTAAGTCGCAGTTACCATCTGACTCTGGGTCCCCACATCCCCCCTCTGCTTCAGCAACACCAACCAAGCACCGAGATGATCTAAGGCAATCTTCACTGTCATCACCTTCACTAAGGAGCTTGACTTCTCTTTTGACCATTCCTCGATGTCTGACATCTTGATAGTAACATTGGGTTCCATGACTCTAATGCTAGGAGCACACGGAGTGGCCACCAAGAAAAGTTCCCCTATTGCCACCTGAGCTGATTCCTTTGACTCTGAGCTAGCACCCTTCTTCTTCTGATCATCCTTCATCCTTTTGCAATCTTTCACAAAATTTCCTGGATCATCACGAGAGAAACCCTTCTTCTCTTTCTTTCTCTTCTTCTTGTTGTCTTTAATCATCCGTGTTCATACCATCGTGCTTCTTTTCCCAAGCCTTTTGTTGTAGTAGAAGTGGAACCTGCTCCTCAAAAGTCAATGATGCTTCCGTGTGCCCTACAGTCATTGTAGTCACAAAACTATTGTAGCTCTCAGGCAACATTCCTAGCAATAGCCTTGCCATCCTAGGTCATTGTTTGCTTGGGTGTAGCCATTTTTGGTGAGGTTCAAGGACTTTTTTGTATATGGGCATCTTGCATGACCCATAGCTTATGCATTGCTCAATGGAATTCGGCAAACTTTGTCTTCAAGTTATAGTACACATTCCAAACTTGAACATGAGAGCAAAAAATTATGAAATAAGGATTTGGAATGAGACTGTTAAAGCATTATAAGTGCTATGTTGCATGTGAAGCATGCATACTCAAGACTATAGGATATAGCAATTTATTCAAAAACATCAAAATTTTGTTCTATACATACATGCAACCAAGTAATCATTCTAAAGTACACTATGTGAGCTTCTCCTCAACCCAAGGACACACCTAAATGAGATCATTATGCATGGGTTAATGGGCATTGGAGCCTCCAATGTTTTGCTAAAGTGATGCATACCCATTTGAGGGCATGCTCCATAACTTTCTTTTGATTTATTGAAAACAAAAATGGATTGAAAATTTGGAATCCAAACTATTGGGACTAGTGCATGGTGGTCTTAAAACATTGATAGTTGTTGGTATTGGTATCTAGATTCACCCTAAAATGGAAGAACTTGGAAAAATGCAATTTGTGCATGTGCAAAGATATCTTAATAAATCCAACACTGTTTACAATTTTGAATTGTTTCTTTTTCCATTCACTTGCTTGCTATATGGCTCATAAGCATGCCAAAGGTCATTGCATTTAATAATACACAGCATCAAACCTGATAGTGTTCCCTCTAGCCTATTTGTGTTTTGAAGCATTTTAGACCACATTGCACTTGTTTGGGATTTTAGACCACATTTTAGACCACATTGCACTTGTTTGGGATATCCAATTCTGCTGACATGTATCGTCGGAGGGGGAAAAACTGATAGCTGAAATTTTGCTATTTTCGTGAATCTTGAATTTTCACACCTCCCACCCATCAAATCTTGGAAGATTTAAGGACTTGCAACCTGACCCACCCTGCAAACACCTTGCAACCCACACGCACCTTGACGTGACATTGCGTAGGCTTTGGTTTACCATTGTCTTCTTTCAGGTAAGTTGTCTTCTATTCTTTGCTTGCCTTACCCACTAGCTTCTTTGGGTGTATTCTAGACTGATCGTGGCCATGGTTTCAATGGAAACATGCAGCTCACCATGCCTTGCGAAAGAAGCAGACAGAGGTTGTGAGACAGGAAAGCCCAAAAGCTAGGTCAAGGCATAAGGAACAGAGTGCGGGTCGAGGAAAGCACTGGCATAGTATTGAATTGGCAACGCAAGACACTTTTGCATCTACAAAGGGAGAAACAACGAGAACAAAGAAGACTCCTTGCAAAGCAGCAGTAAGAAGCGGTTGCAAATGCATGCATTCGATCATTGCCATCAGAGTGAAGAACACGAGCTATGGTGTCATGATTGGTGGGAGCATTCGCGGCAACAACATCAGGCCATTTAGGTGATTACCAGTCTCGAGTCTTCACAAGCTTTAGCCTACCGGAATGTTCATAGAATAACAATCCTACCAACACCTCGGGAGATGCATGCCCAAGAGGCGATGCTCTCTAACCTGAGAAATGGCCTACAAAAATTGAAAGGGGTGCACAGCTTAGATCAACTAGCTATAAAGAGGGTGACATTAACTATGTTGGCTGAAACAAAGGAGAAATGGCTTGGGCGCACAATGTCGAAGATGTTCTCAATCATAAAGACCAACGTGGCTCTAGTGGTTAAACATAGAGTAGAAGCAATGCACGATTATCCCAATTCGAGAAGTTTGTGGGCTTCAATAGAATGCAAGAAAAGGAGAGACAACCTAAGTGTGGAAGTCATTGCTATAGTGATGATATTTTGGCACAAAAATACAAGAGTTTCTCCAAATAGAAAGGACATCTGTAAGAAGTGGATGGGATGAAAGGTGTTTGAGGAGCACATCATACACATGCTAGGTACAACGCAGGTCAGTGGTGCCTAAACCATCTCGGTGGTTGTTTGTGAGTGAGCTTTGGGATAGTTTACTTGTTTCTTTTCTTAAACTAGGCTTGGACTAAATGTGATTGTCCTAAACCAGCCCGGTGGTTGGAACATCATGCAACCATAGGGTGGTTCAGCTCAATTGCTAGTGATGTGATTGTCCTGAGCCAGGATGGTTGAACAAACATTAGTTGTTGTCCACCTCAGTGGCATGGTTGAGTAGAAATTAACAACAATATATTTCGCAATATATTGTTATTTTACTAAACCAACCCGCTGGTTGGAACATCATGCAACCGTGACTGCTTTAGCTCAATCACCAGTTATGTGATTGTCCTAAACTAGCGTGGTTGAAGAGACATTAGTTATTGACCAACCCGATGGTTGAAATTATTGTGTTTCTTAGTACTTAAATACAATAAATTTAATTTACTCCTATTCAGATCATATACCACTGTTAAATTGTGGAATTTAGAAATGAAAAGCAATATATTGTTATTTTCTAATGGTGAAATTCAGAAATGAAAAGAAATATACTTGTTATTATCTAATATGTGAAGTTGAGATATACTTGTTATTGTCAAATATGTGATTGTCCTGAATCAACGTGGTTGAATAGACATTAGTTGTTGTCCAGCTCGGTGGCATGGTTGAGCAAAAATTAATAGCAACATATTTTGCAATATATTGTAACTATTTTACTAAACCAACCTAGTGGTTGGAACATCATGGGCTGCTTCAGCTCAATCACCAGTTATGTGATTGTTCTAAACCAATGTGGTTGAGCAGACATTAGTTGTTGACCAGCCCAGTGGTTGAAATTATTGTGTCTCTTAGTACTTAAATTTGTTAAATTTAATTTCTTGCTATTCGGGTCAGATACCATTGTTAAATTGTGGAATTCAAAAATGAACAGTGACATATTGTTATTTTCTAATGGTGAAATTCAGAAATGAAAAGAAATATACTTGTTATTGTCTAATATGTGAAGTTGAGACCGTCAGGCTAAACCATCCTGGTGGTTGAAACTGTGGCAGTGTCCTAAACCATCTCGATGGTTGAAATTGTGACAGTCCTAAATGTGTCCTAAATCTGCACGGTGATTGAAATTGTGATTGTCCTAAACCAACGCGGTGGTTGAAAATTGTTTTGCTTCATTATATACTTTAATTAGACTGTGTTTTGTATTCTTAGTAGTAGCAAAAAGGGCACTCATTGTTCTATTGTTCCTGCATGTTGGGTCAGTAGATGAAATTGTATCTCAAGTTTGTGGATTAGAATCTAACTTTTCAATAGGGCAGAGGAGCTTTGAGCATTGTAAGCCCTGGTACATCAGGAAACTCAAAGACAGGAATGTTTGTCATTGCGAAACACACATAGATTTGACCAGGCCCAGCAAGTTATGAATGACTTGAGATCTGGTCGTGTTGGAGCATTGCCCCATGGGGATTTATGTCCATGCCTCCCCAATGAATGCGTAGTTTGTAGGCCACCTAGATCCTCATCATGTGTTGCAAGGGAGGGCACGTTTTGTAGCCTGAGGTCTTTGTGGGAGCTAGTGGTTTGTCCAAAGAGAGCAGTTTGAAGCTAAAGAAGAAGACATTCAATGTCTGTCTAAATGAAATGAGGGAAGACAACCACGTTGCTCTAAAATGGAGGAGATTTGAAAATTTCAATGTTGAAGGATCCGATAAAAAGAGATGGCTACCATCATATAAGAGCACCCAGCAAAGGGAGCTTGTAGGTCATGTGGTTCAATCCATTCCAAAATATGTGCTTCATAGTTTCATGCTAGCTAGTAGGATAAGCAGTTCAGGACGTGCCTTGCCAATTTTCCCCATGACACTATTGTATCTGTCATAGATTTTGCAAAAAATTATTCTTTCCAAGAACAAGATGAGATACAAAGTGCTCACTAGTATAACAAGCAGATAACAATTCTTGTGCATATCACATATAATCATTTTCTTGATTCTTCCATGCCTAATGCCAAGCTGCTTGATGGCTCACAGGAGCCCAGGTCAGTGCAATGCACTTACCATTTCTACATTTCAAATGATAGGGAACATGACACCCTATTTTTGCAACATGCTTTTCTACTCCATTGGGAATGGCTGAAAAAGGAAAATCCCCATGCAGAAAATATAAAACAACATTGGGTGTGGTCAGATGGTGTTGCTTCTCAATTTAAATCAGCACGTGGATTCTACTTTGTCTCAAGGTTCAAATCCCTAATTGGTCTAGACATGATGTGGGATTTCTTTGGGTCTAGCCATGGCCTCGCCATGGCAAGGGTGAACATGATGGATGCAGTGTTGTTATTAAGCAAGCTCTATTTAAACATTGATTAGCATTCCCTCAAGAAAAACTGAATGATGCCCATGATGTTGTAACATGGCTTACAGCCAAGCTCTCCATAAGAGTGCATTCAAGATACTGTAAACAAAGCCTTAAGAATTTTGCAGTACATAGATTGTTCCATGAAGTGAAAGTGGATGAAGTGCAAAGGAGAAGCCAGCACGATTGCGAGAAAATTAAAGGAATTCATGGTCTGCACAGCATATGGGGCTTTTCAAACAACCAAATGATTCAAACGATAAAACTTTCTTGTTTTTGCAGTGCGTGCATCAAAGGAGATCATGACGATTGTGAGAACATTGCAACTACGAAGACATGGGATCGAGTTTAAGTTTTTCCTCTATGTTTAGATGGAGTCACAGACAATGGAGAGACAAACGACTCGCCATAGTTTGGGGAGAGTTTTGATGACCTCACTGACTGTTTGGAAGAGGGGGATAACTTTGCAGTTGTCACAAATTTTGGGGAGAACGAGGAAGATGACCCATACTTTTTATTGTAGTGCACAAAACCTAAGTACAAGGTTGAGGAAACATTTGAGGATAATTGGGGAACAACCTATGAGAAGTGGGATGTAGTAGTTGGAGCTTTTTGATACAAAAAAACATCCAAGAGAGGCCGCAATTATGAACTGCTACATAAGAGTCCACAAACATGTGTGTACTCTCATCTAGTAAGAGCTATTAAGTTCCAGATGCAACCTGTGCCACAACGAAAGAAGGGCAAGAGTGTCTTCAAATTGGATTTAGACATGCATGAGCACATCTAATTGGGGTGTCTTAGAGCGGTGGATGAGGACGACTAAGATAGTACTAAGAAAATGTATGTAGTCTCATTGCAGGGAAACAATATGCCCACTTGTCCTACAAAATGGAATTTGTTTTGAGATTGCTTCTTATATCCCAAACAACACTATGCTGGTAAATTGTTTTTGTAAATTTCGAATGGTAAAACCCATGCTTGTTTTTAGTATATCCCAACAACCACCATGTTGGTTTCCCATAACGAATCCACACATCCGATAAATCCATTCATCTCATAATAATAGAAGCAAACCACCATGCTGGTGGTTGTTCATATCCTAGTGTAAATCAACCACTACACTGGCAATAACTTATCATGCACAACTACCGTGCTATCCCTACACTAGTGCCGTGCTATCCTAAAATTTGTTGCATAGTGCTATACTAAAGTAGTGCCCTTTAGATTGTTTATTGGTTTGTTAACCGTCGTCAGATTTCATCCCAGGTTTGCTTTTAGTATATCCCAACATCCACCGCATTGGTTTCCCATAACGAATCCATTCATGTTGGAATAATAGAAGCAAACCACCACACTGGTGGCTGTTCATATTCTAGTGCAACCAACCACCAAACTGGTGATAACTTATCCTGCACTACTACTGTGCTATCCCTACACTACTACTGTGCTATCCTAAAATTTGTTACATAGTGCTAGTGCCCTTTAGACTGGTTATTGTTAACCATCAGATTTTAATCACTGGGCTACTTAAAACATTTAAGTACTAACATGGAAGCACGTCGATACAAAATTAGGTATTATGAGCACCATGAGAATATCCACAAGTTCAAGGAAAGTCTGCAAGATTTTTATTATTTTAAGGAAATTCCAGACTCCCAACTATCTTATCAACCTCCCTATAGCAAGCATCTCCCAACTCTAGAGGGCAGTCTACTACACTATGACAAACCTCTTCACACACTCGGATCACACACTGCTTGCTTGACTTTGTCGACTTATATGGCCATAGTAACTCCTCCTTTCGCTGGGGGTCCTCTTCATCCTACTCTTTGTGCTCTATACATCTTTGAGCCTCTTTCATGTCCTACCAAAAGAAACCTACATCATGAGCTTGACAAGTACCTTAAAGGAGTAGAAAAAACAATAGCCAGGGAAATTAATAGTCACTGTCTATGCCGACTCCAAGTAAAACACCCACCATCGAAGCATGTCCTCCTTGCAGCTATTTTCCTCCTTCTTCTCCGGGTCTGTTTCTATGTGGATGCCATCCAACATCGTTTTTAGATAGAACAAAAGCATTCCAAAGTCTTTTGGGTATGCTATAGATTCGCAGTAGGTGGATTGGTGTATAGAGTTTGGATCGATGTACAAAGTTTTGGGGCTAGATTTCATAATGGGCTCTTAATTGTTTCTACACTACACTTAAATAGGGAGAGAGTTCATTGAGCCCAACCTTCTCATTCTTTAGTCTCATGTAAGTTGTCTAATCTAATCTTTCATCTCACATTAGTTGTCTAATTGAAATTTTTTGTGGTACAATAGTTCACTAATCGAAATCTTTCAATCTCACATTAGTGATCTAATCGAAATCTTTCGTCTCACATTACATGTCAAATTGAAATCTTTCATCTCATTATTATCATCGCGTTGGCGTGGATCAAAGGACACTATCTAGTCACTTATGTTGGTAAGCTGAAAGGAAAGGAAAGAGTGGACACAAACTCATAATACTTGCATTACTTTCTTGTAGAATGAAGAAGAGTGAGGTCCTTAAGTAGGCACCTCATACATGCTCACTGACATCACTGATGACTTCAGAGCTCCACAATCATCTCCTCAATCTGGTCCTAGATTCTCTCAATCATCCTATGTGGCTCTTCCACCACTTAACTGTGCTTGTGGGCACCTAACTGTGCCTCTAGCACTCACACATAGAAACCAAGGTGTGCCTGAGGCATACACCTTGAGATATCCCATCAAACCCCCCCTCAAGGGAATGCCTCAGGCTATGTCAAGGATACATCTAGTCTCATAGTTTCTCATGCCATCTCATGGTGGTCAAGGATAAATCTATGGCTAGGTTCTCATGCTAGCAATGGTTCACATTGCTGCACTCAATTCAGGCATGTCCGCATCCAATGTAAACATCCTGCTCTTCTTCTTCCCTTTTGCTATCAAGCGACCTTTATTTTTTGTATCCTCAATAAAGCATCCATGAGGATTAAATTTGACCTGCAAGCCCTGCTTAACCATTTGACCAACAAAAACCAGGTTCTTGGTAATATTCGGGACATGAAATACATCTGACAGGTATTTATTTTTCCCATCTTGCATAGACAAAGAAACTTTACCAATCTGCACAATAGGATGTGTAGTATCATCACCAGTCTCCACAAATCCTAGTCTTTCCATTTTCCTTGCATCCTGCATCCATTCTACATGACCTGTCATGTGGTTTGACGCACCTGAGTCAACATACCACACATCATTGCTTTCTTCTGCACTTGTCACAGAATTGGTCATGTGTTGCACCATAAACAAATGCTCATTTCTGTCATCACCCTGTCTACTAGAGGATGCATGATTGCCTTGCTGCAATTTTCCATTCTTGATGTCATTCTTCTTTTTATAGCAGTCTTTAGCCATATGACCCATTTTACCACAATAGTAGCATTCAACATTGCTGTTTGCATTTTGGCCTCTCTGCCATCCACCACGACCTCTTTGGCACCCCCTGCCTCTAAAGTTACCACGTCCTCCTCCATAGGACTGGTTTTCTTAAATTTGCTGCATATTTTGATTTCTGCCACGGCCTCTAGATCGGCCTACTCTACCTCTACCTCTACCTCTTCTAGCATTTGAGTAGAAGATAGTTTCTTTTGAAGTTCCTCCTAAAGAAGATGCACCACCATTTCTCTGCTCTTCAGAAATTAAAAGAGCAATCAACTCCTCAAAATCAGGAAATTTTTCACGGACTGCAATGGATGTCTGGAATTGTGCATAATCCTTTTCTAGACCATTCAAGGTCACAGAAACTAAATCATCATCTTCCATTGGCGACCTAATGGAAGCAAGTGCATCTGCAATCTTCTTCACCTTCATGTGGTAGTCATTGATGCTCATATTTTATCTCTGCACATTATGCAACTCCTGCTTGAGCTGCATTTTCCTGGCTTGCATATTTGTGCTATGCATTTTTGTCAAAGTATCCCATGCCTCCTTCGGCATTCTTGCATCCTGAATATGCACAATCATAGAATCTGAAATAGTGATAGACAGCAAGTACATAACTTTTCTGGCTCTCTCATGCCAGCCTTTAAATGCCTGCAACTCCTGTTGATTGGGAACATTAGGAATAACTAGTTCTTGTTTAGCTCCAATAATGAACTCCCAATAGCCGCTTTCCCTTAAGGAAATTCGTCATTCTAAACTTCCATGCTTGGAAGTTGTTCTTGTCAAGCTTTTCAATGACAATCTATGAAAGAGCATCAGCCGCCATTATAGAACACTGTAAAAATATTCTGTCACTGCAAAAAACACAACTTCTGCCTCACAAGAGCAACTCTGCAAAATTGAGGAAAGTGGTATTTGACCACAGTCACTTCCTAGTGACGATTTTGCATCAACAGGCAATAAGAATGATTCTGTCACTCCCAATATCTCTTTGCATAGGCATACGATGTAATTTTTACAGCAACTTTTCACCAACCTATGGAACAGTGGTTGCACAGCAGAAACAGGGCACTTTCCTAAGTGCATGTGGAAAACTTCCACCACTAAAACGGGCCTCAAAATGGCCTTGAAAACTTCCGCCACCAAAACAGGCTACACCATGAAGGGCGTCCCAATCTGAGACAGTGCACTCTTGCACTTTTTGGCTGTGCGACCTGTAGAGATTTGCTCCCAAGCTCGAAAAGGGAAAGCAACACTGATACTCTTACCAAGACGCCGTGAACTTGGTTTGCTTTCTTGAGATCCTTAGCACGAACTTGGCTCTGATACCATGTGAAGAGAGTGGGAGAGAAGTAAGGATTCTCACTTATAGCTTTCTCACAAACACAATGGGGGAAAACACACAAAGACAAAGGTGGAGGCTGAAAACAATTTTTCTCTTCTTAGTTGTGAAAGCCAAAAGAACTCTCTCTCTTCGTACAAAAGGAATAGGTGAGTGGGTCTCAAACCAAACTTAGCTAACCTAGGTGGCATACTAACTGAGCCACTAACTAGAGTACATAGAGATAGCTGTCATCCAACTATTATTCATGGGCGGTGTACCAACCGCATCTACAGCTAACAAGTTGGTGACATAAATGCACAACGGTCACCTTGGCATATCACGAGTGGAGATAGATATCTCAACACAACATACATGGTTGATGAGAGCCACCACCACTGGGTAGTAATTCTCATTACCATGTCTAATCACTCATTACCATGCACTCTATTTCTCTACCGAGCATGCGAGCCTGGTGACTGGTAATTTTTATTGCACTCGTAGTGATGATGCATGCTAAAGTGCAGTGGTGGGTGAGTGGTGGCATAGTGGAATCATAGCCACGATAGACATGGCTAATGAGAGCCACGACCACCGGGTAGTAATTCTCCTTACCATGTCTAATCACTCATTACCATGCACTCTAGTTCTCTATTGAGCATGCGAGCCCAGTGACTGGTAATTTTTGCTACACTCATAGTAATCATGCATGCTAAAGTGCAGCGGTGGGTGAGTGGTGGGAATGGTGGAATCGTAGCCACGACAAACGTGGCTGATGAGACAGCCACCACCATCGAACAGTAATTCCCACAAAAGTAAATCATGAAGCCTAATCACCTCTAATCCCTCATTACCATAATTTATTGCACTCGTAGTGTAATCATGCATGCAAGCCCGGTGGTGGTAACTAAAAGTTGATTAATTGTGAGCCACTGCGATGGTTGGTAATTAACTACCAGCTGTCTTAGCTACCACCACAGATGTGGCTGGGAATCTTAGGTGCCACCACCTCTAATAATTCATTATCACGCAAGTCAGTGTTGCCACCTTGAATTATTCAAAATTCAGGCCACCACCCCAGTGGCTCTCACCTTGACAGTAGTCGGGCTACAACCACCATGGTGGCTCTCACCTTGATAGTGTAGTCGAGCTACAAACCACTATTCCATTCCCTTGATCGTTTCCTCTTCTATCCCTCTCAAACATTTTGTTCTCCCTTGCAATCTCAAGCCTCCAATATTCCACTTCCTTACTGCTTCATCTTCTATCCCTCTCAACCATTTCTTTCTCCCTTGTAATCAGGACTGCAAGCCTCGACTATTCCATTTCCTTCATTGTTTCATCTTCTATCCCTCTCAATCATTTCTATCTCCCTTGCACTCTTCCTACAACTTTTATCCCCTGTCATAATAGACCTTGCACAGTCTAAGATCTCCTCACACAATCTTTCGTCCCCTTTTGCAGCATAGTGCGAGAGCCCCTACTTCCTTGATCTTGAAATCGTGACATATGGGAGCTCCTTTCTCGCTCTTCAAAAGCCCAATTTGGATGCTCTCCAAAACTTCACCAAGATGGTGCAGGAGGTGAATGTGAAGGAGGAGCAACTAGTCTTTCAAGCTCAGAAGATTATCGTCAATGAAAGCATGAATGAAAATGCTTTAGGAATTTCTAGAGTCAGTTTGCAAGCATACTTTTTTGAGAACAATAGAAGAGACCTGATATTCTAGACGTATACCCCAATGCTCAGATTAGTAAAGATGGTGGAGTCAAGATTTCAAGCTTGCCAACAGACCTCCAAGCTATGCTGAAGAAGACCATTCACTTCTTTCCTGATATGAGAGGAACTTGCAAGTTCTGGTAGGTTCAAGCAGCAGTAGAGCAACTAAAAGAATGCGATGTATCTTTCTCAAGGGCGATCTCCAAGAGCGTGCTAACAATATGAATAATTGCATGGATGGCAAATCCCAATTGTCATCTCAGTCTACTGGAGTTGCAATGCACCTGATGGCATCTACCGTCAAAGGGACTTTTGAGAAATACGAGAAGCAGATGTCTCAGAAGGTGACTTTTCTACAAGAGAAAGCCACCGATGTAGCAAAGGCAGTGCAACATGAGAAAAGTCTCAGGGAAGGTGCAAAAGCCAAGGTAGATGAGGCACAAGAGCAACCTGAGGCCGCTACAAAATTGGTCGACATGGAAAGGCATATATGAGAAGAAGCTGAGAAGTGCATGAAGGAGCTTCGAGATAGGTTTGAAGAAGTGAGAAATGACGGGGACATGGTGGACAAGTTGAGGCCACTATAAAATTGGTCAACATGGAAAGGCATAGATGAGAAGAAGCAGAGAAGCACATGAAGGAGCTCTGAGATAGGCTTGAAGAAGTGAGAAATGATGGGGACATGGTGGACAAGGAACTAGAAAAGATGGGAAAGGACCTTGAACATCAGAGATCCAAAAAGGTGGGTCTTTAGAAATGGCTCTGCAACATGTAGAACGCATTGAACATTGAAAAAGACCAGATGATGGAGGAGCTAAAAAGGGAGAATGTAGAAACCAGAAAGGTGATGCAGGAATTGCAAGAGAGCTTCAAGCCCAGGAAGGATGGGGTGGAGAAGACAATGAGTCTACTCCTCAGACCTGAAAGGATGCAGAGAGCAACCATGGTGGAGCAAGTTCCAGGCACCCCGGTGGAGCAATTTGCAGCAAACATGGTGAGGGTTGTTTTTTCCAAATACTATTGGAAGTACAAAGAGCAAGCTACAATACCGTATAAGAAGATCAGAATAGATGTTTGCACAAGCTTGTCGTGGCATTTGATAGTTATGAAAAGCAGTCCGTCGGCCTATGAGATTTCCAAACTACGGTGGAAGTCTTGGAAACCGCCCATGAAGATGTTTTTCAACATTGTGCTACAGACTGGCCTCAAGAGCTAGGAGAGTCTTGCTATAGAGAGGTTGATAAGTTAGTTGGGAGTCTAGAATTTCCTTGAAAAAGAAAAATGTTGTTGTCTTTTAAAATAATAAAAATCTTGCAGACATTTCTTGAACTTGTAGATATTCTCATGGTGCTCGTAATACCTGATTTTGTATCGACCTACTTCCATGTTAGTACTTAAATGTTTTAAGTAGCCCGGTGGTTGAAATCTGATGGTTAACTATAACAGTCTAAAGGGCACTAGCACTGTGCAACAAATTTTAGGATAGCACGGTAGTAGTGTAGGGATAGCACGGTAGTAGTGCAGGATTAGTATAGGGTAAGTTTGTTGAGATATCGAGCTCCATTTGTGAATGCCAGGGTGACCGTTTTGCATTTATGTCACTGACTTGTTAGCTACAGATGCGGTTGGTACACTGCCCATGAATAATAGCTGGATGATAGATATCTTTATGTACTCTAGTTAGTGGCTTAGTTAGTATGCCACCTAGGTTAGTTGAGTTTGGTTTGAGACCCACATATAGGGTTCATCTATTCCTTTTGTACTAAGAGAGAGAGTTCTTTTGGCTTTCACAACTAAGAAGAGGAAAATGGTTTTCAGCCTCCACCTTTATGTGTATTCCCCCATTGTGTATGTGAGAAAGCTACAAGTGAGACTCCTTATCTCTCTCCCACTCTCTTCACATGGTATCAAAGCTCGGTTCATGGTAAGGAGCTCAAGGAAGCAAACCAAGTTCACAATGTCTTGGTAAGAGGATCAGTGTTGCTTTCCTTTTTCGAGTTTGGGATCAAATCTCTCCAGGTAGCATAGCCAAAAAGTGCAAGAGTGCACTATCTCAGATTGAGACGCCCTTCGCAGTGTGACATTATTTTTTTGATTTGAGGCCGTTTCGGAGCCCGTTTTGGTGGCAAAATTTTTCCATAGGCACTCAAAAAAGTGCCCTTTTTTGGCTGTGCAACCATTGTTCTACAGGTCGGCAAAAAGTTACCGCAGAAATTACATCATATGCCTATGCACTGAGATATTGGGAGTGAGAGAATCATTCTTATTGCCTGTTGATGCAAAATCGTCACTAGGAAGTGACTGTGTGGTCAAATACCACTTTCGTCAGTTTTGCAGATCTGTCTTTCTGAGACAGAAGTTATGTTTTTTGTAGTGAGGTAATGGCATCTTATGCTCTTTCACAGATAGAGTCACTAAAAAGCTTGACAAGAATGACTTCCAAACATGGAAGTTTAGAATGACAAATTTTCTTAAGGGAAAAGGCTATTGGGAGTTCATTACTGGAGCTGAACAAGAACCAGTTATTCCTAATGTTCCCAATCAACAGGAGTTGCAGGCATTTAAAGGATGGCATGAGAGAGCCAGAAAAGTTATGTACTGGCTATCTATCAGTATTTCAGATTCTATGATTGTGCATATTCAGGATGCAAGCATGCCGAAGGAGGCATGGGATACTTTGACAAAAATGTACAGCACAAATACGCAAGCCAGGAAAATGCAGCTGAAGTAGGAGTTGCATAATGTGCAGAGAGAAAATATGAGCATCAATGACTACCACATGAAGGTGAAGAAGATTGCAGATGCACTTGCTTCCATTGGGTCACCAGTGGAAGATGACGATTTAGTTTCTGTGACCTTGAATGGTCTAGGAAAGGATTGCCATCCGTGAAAAATTTCCTGATTTTGAGGAGTTGATTGCTCTTCTAATTTCTAAAGAGCAAAGAAATGGTGGTGCATCTTCTTCAAGAGGAACTTCAAAAGAAATTGTCTTCTACTCAAATGCTGGAAGAGGTACACGTAGAGGTAGAGCAGGCCAACCGTAATAGAAATCAGAAGATGCAGCAAATTCAAGAAAACCAGTCCTATGGAGGAGGACATGGTAACCTTAGAGGCAAGGGGAGCCAAAGAGGTCATGGTCAATGGCAGAGAGGCCAAAATGCAAATAGCAATGTTGAATGCTACTATTGTGGTAAAATGGGTCATATGGCTAAAGATTGCTATAAAAAGCAGAATGACATGATGAATGGAAAATTTCAGCAAGGCAATTATGCATCCTCTAGTAGACAGGGTGATGACAGAAATGAGCATTTGTTTATGGTGCAGCACATGACCAATTCTGTGACAAGTGCAGAAGAAAGCAATGATGTGTGGTATGTTGACTCAAGTGCGTCAAACCACATGATAGGTCATGCAGAATGGATGCAAGATGCAAGGAAAATGGAAAAACCAGGATTTGTGGAGACTCGTGATGATACTGCACATCCTATTGTGCAAATTGGTAAAATTCCTTTGTTTATGCAGGATGGGAAAAAGAAATATCTGTCTGATGTATTTCATGTCCCAAACATCACTAAGAACCTGGTCTCTATTAGTCAAATGGTTGAGCAGGGCTTGCAGGTTAGATTTAATCCTCATGGATGCTTTGTTGAGGATATGAAAAATAAAGGTCGCTTGATAGCAAAAGGGAAGAAGAAGGGCATGATGTTTACGTTGGATGCGGACATGCTTGAATTGAGTGCAACAATGTTTGCACATGGGACCGATGTAGTTGCAAATATTGATATCTGGCATAAACACACTAATCATGTTAATGTACGACGACTTAAATTAATGCAGGCCCAAAATATTGTTGCAGGATTGCCTAAGTTCAAGGTTGCAGAAATGCATAAGGTATGTGAAGCCTGTCAATTTGGAAAACAAGCAAGGAATCCATTTCCTAGATATGTTTAAGAGAGTAAGAGGCCATTGGAATTAATCCACTCTGATGTGTGGACTACTAAAGCTGCATCTATTGGAGATTATCATTATTTTGTCACTTTTATTGATGACTACAATAGAAAAGTTTGGGTGTATTTTATGAAAAAGAAAAGTGAAGTGCTTGGGAATTTCAAAGCTTTTAAAGCTATGGTTGAATTAGAAACAGGCTTGCAAATAAAATGCCTAAGGTCAAATGGAGGTGGAGAGTACCTCTCAAATGAGTTTGGAAGGTTCCTGCAGGAGCCTGGCATAAAGCAGCAATATTCATGTAGTCATACCCCACAACAAAATGGACTTGTAGAAAGGAAAAACAGGCATATTGGAGAGGTATCTCGTGCCATGCTCAGCAAAAAAGACCTACCAGATTTTTATTGGGCTAAAGCAGTTGCTACAGCAGTCTACATAATGAACAGGACTCCCACTGCAGCAATACATGGCATGACACAAGAGGACATGTATACTGGTAGGAAACCAGATATTTCTCATTTGAAAGTTTTTGGTTGCATTGCCTATGTTCATGTGCCAGATGAGTTGAGATCTAAGTTGGATCCAAAAGCTGAGAAGTGCATCTTTATTGGATATTCTCTGCAACAGAAAGGGTGTAGATACTATAATCCTTCTACTCGTAAGTTTACAGTAGCAAAGATGTTGTTTTTGATGAGATGAGCAGTTGGTATAAACCAGTAAATGTGATTGATGATGTAGATGCACAAAATGGTAATGCTGCACAGAATTCATAGCAGCAATCACAAAATATTAGTGGACCTGTAATGTCCTCTAGCAGTGGTTCACATACTTCACCATGGACAGGCAAATTGAGATCAGGAGAATTTCCTCAAAGCAATGTAGATAGTGGTATGCAAGTATCACGAAAAGGAAAAGAGAAAGTAGATCAGCCCATGGTTGATGTGAATGCAGGTCATTCTTATGTGGATGGTGAATCTAGTGGCTCAGAACAGAGCCTTGATGATGAGTTAGGTATTCCTTCTATTGTTACACCTGGAGTAAGGAAGACAAGGGATGTTTTGAGAGCACCTGGTAGTGAGCCTATTTTGTGCAAGTCTACCAGAGTCAAGTATCCTATGGATAGGCTGAAATATGATGGATTTACAGCCATTCACTATGCCTATATGGTCAAAGTGATACAAGAACCAGAACCCACTTCTTTTGAGCAAGCCATGGGAAAAGAAAAATGGGAGAAAGCCATGGATGAAGAAATGGATGCCTTGGAAGCAAATGCTACATGGGAAATCGTGCCTTTACTTAAAGACAAGAGTACAATTGGCTACAAGTGGGTTTATGAGGTGAAGCATAATGCAGATGGTTCTATCAGTAGATACAAGACAAGATTAGTTATCAAGGGGTATGCACAAACATATGGCATTGATTATGAAGAAACATTCAGTTCGGTTGCAAGGATGGCAACTGTAAGAGTAGTCATTGCTATGGCTACATCGAAGGAATGGTCTTTGCATCAAATGGATGTAAAGAATGCCTTCTTGCATGGTGATTTGCAAGAAGAGGTCTATATGGAGCAGCCACCATGTTATGTGCATGCTGTTCATCCTGAGTTTGTTTGCAAGTTAAAGAAAGCCTTGTATTGCTTGAAGCAAGCACCCAAAGTATGGTCTGACAAGATAGGATAGTATCTTGTCACTATTGGTTTTCAAATTTCCACGGTAGATTTCTCACTTTATGTGAGAAAAACAGAGAAAGGTATTATGTTGCTTGTCATTTATGTTGATGATTTGATCATCACAGGTGATAGTGATGAAGATATCCTTCATGTGAAAATGCTATTGAAGCAGAAGTTTGAGATGAAGGATTTGGGAGAGCTGTGTTACTTCTTGGGCATTGAGGTGATTAGATACACAAGTGGGATATGGCTTTTGCAGAGGCAGTATGGATTGGACATGCTGTCCAAATATGGGATGATAGGCTGTAAGCCTATTTCTGTTCCTTTGGAGCAGAATGTGAAGCTGAGTTCAGATGCAGGTGAGCTTCTAGAAGACCCTACTATGTACAGACGCAAGTTTGATTTATATGACTATTACCAAGCCAGATTTGAGCTATGCTGTTGGGTTGGTAAGTCAGTTTATGTAGGCTCTAGAAAAATCACATTTGGATGTGGCTAGACGCATACTGAGGTATGTGAAGTCCACATTGCAGTATGGACTATTTTATGAGACTAGGGTTCAGATATAGTTGCATGGATACACTGATACTGATTGGGCTGGTAGTATTTCTGATAGATGATCTACCAATGGATATGTGTTTTCTTTTAGGAGTGTTGTAGTCACTTGGAGCATCAAGAAATAGCCTATAGTTTCCTTGTCAAGCATAGAGGCTGAATACAGGGGTGCAACAATGGCTGCATGTGAGGTAGCTTGGTTACATAAGTTGCTTTATGATATGCATCAGTCTATAGATGGACCAGTTGTCATTTATATTGACAACATGAGCAGTATACACTTGGCAAATAACGCAATCTATCATGCTAGAACAAAGCACATTAAGGTGCATTACCAATATGTGTGGGAGAAGGTTCTAGTAGGTTTTATTGATCTAGTTTATGTCAGCACAGAGAATCAAGTAGCTGGCATATTCACGAAGGCATTAGGTGCAGAGAAGCTGTGCAAGTTTAAAGACCTGCTTGGTGTGCAAGAATTGGGATTGAGCTCGACGGGGAGTGTTGCGATATTGAGCTCCACTCGTGATTTGCCAGGGTGACCGTTGTGCATTTATGTCATCGACTTATTAGCTGCAGATGTGGTTGGTACACCGCCCATGAATAATAGTTGGATGATAGCTATCTTTATGTACTCTAGTTAGTGGCTTAGTTAGTATGCTAGCTAGGTTAGCTGAGTTTGGTTTGAGACCCACATATAGGGTTCATCTATTCCTTTTGTACTAAGAGAGAGAGTTCTTTTGGCTTTCACAACTAAGAAGAGGAAAACAGTTTTCAGCCTCCACCTTTGTGTGTATTCCCCCATTGTGTATGTGAGAAAGCTACAAGTGAGACTCCTTACCTCTCTCCTACTCTCTTCACAAAGTTATTGCCAGCACGGTGGTTGGTTGTACTAGAATATGAATAGCTACTAGCACGGTGTTTTGCTTTTATTATAAGATGAATGCATTCGTTATGGGAAACCAGTGCGGTGGTTGTTGGGATATACTAAAAGCAAGCATGCAATGAAATTTGATGGTTAACAAAATGCTCACAAAATGATAAAAAATCTAAACTTGGGCATTGTTTTAGTATAGCACTGTGCAATCAATTTTTGGATAGCACGGCAATAGTGTAGGGATAGCAAGGTAGTATAGTGCAAGATAAGTTATTGCCAGCACGGTGGTTTCTTTACACTAGGATATGAATAGCCACCAGCATGGTGGTTTGCTTTTATTATTACAAGATGAATGGTGGATTTGTAGGATGTGTGGATTCATTATGGGAAACCAACGTGGTGCTTATTGGGATATACTAAAAACAAGCATGGTTTTTACCGTTTGGGATTTACGGAAATAATTTAATAAAACCAGCATGGTGGTTGTTTGGGATATACTAAAAAGAAGCAGTCTTAATACAATTTCCATTTTGTAGGACAAATGGACATATTGTTTCCCTGCAATGAGACTACATACATTTTCTTAGTACTATCTCAGTCGTCCTCGTCCACCATTCCAAGACACCCCAAGATGTGCTCATGCATGTCTAAATCCAATTTGAAGACACTCTTGCCCTTCTTTCGTTGTGGTACAGGTTGCATCTGGAACTTAATAGCTCTTACTAGATGAGAGTACACACATGTTTGTGGACTCTTATGTAGCAATTCATAATTGCGGCCTCTCTTAGATGTTTTTTTTAACTAGAAATCTCTGAATACTATATCCCAATTCTCATAGGTTGTTCCCCAATTATCCTTAAATATTTCCTCAACCTTGTACTTAGGTTTTGTGCACTACAACAAAAAGTATGGGTCATCTTCCTCGCTCTCCCTAGAATCTATGACAAATGCAAAGTTATCCCCCTCTTCCAAATAGTCAGTGAGGTCATTGAAACTCTTCCCAAACTGTGGCGAGTCATTTGTCTCTCCATTGTTTGTCACTGCATTTGAACGATGAGTGAAAACTTGAACTCGCTCCCATGTTTTCGCAGCTACAATGTTCTCATAATCGTCATGATCCCCTATGATGCATGCACTACAGAAACAAGAAAGTTTTATTATTTTAATCAGTTGGTTGTTTGAAAAGCCCCATTTGCTATGCAAACCACAAACTCCTTTAATTTTCTTGAAATCGTGTGGACTTCTCCTTTGCACTTCATCCACTTTCACTTCACTTCTTAAGGATTTGTTTATTGTATGTTGAATGCACGCCTGTTGAGAGGTTGGCTGTAAGCCATGTTACAACATCATGGGCATCATTGAGTTTTTCTTGAAGGCATGCTAATTGGTGTTTAAACAGAGCTTGCTTAATAACAGCACCACATCCATCATGTTCACCCTTGCCATGGCTACACCCAAAGAAATTCCACATCATGTCTAGACTGGTCAAGGATTTGAACCTTGAGATAAAGTAGAATCCATGTGTTGATTTAAATTGAGAGGCAGCACCATCTGACCATACCCAATGTTGTTTTATATTTTTTGCATGGGGATTTTTATTTTTTAGCCATTCCCAATGCAGTAGAAAAGCATGCTGCACAAATAGGGTGTCATGTTCCCTATCATGTGAAATGTAGAAATGGTAAGTGTGTTACACTGTCCTGGACTCCTCTGAGTCACCAAGCAGATTAGCATCAGGCATGGAAGAATCAAGCAAATGATTGTACGTGATATGCACAAGAGTTGTTATCTACTTGTTATACCAGTGAGCACTTTGTATCTCATCTTTTGGGATGTTTTTATCGAAGCTATGCTTATATATTAATATAAAATCTTGGCGAAAGTTTTCACCATCGTTTTTTTCATTTCACAATACTAGTTTGAATTTTAAAGGAAAAAATGTAAATCCTAGTGAGACTTTAAATTTTTTAGCATAGAAGTTTCAAATCTAGGCGAATGTTTTTTTAATTAGGGCATACAAACTTTCAACACCAATATAAAAGTTTAGCTTCTTAATGAAACTAACATGAAAAAATCATCGATGCTCATCTTATTCTTGAAAAGAATAATTTTCTACAAAATCTATGACAGATACAATAGTGTCATGGGGAAAATTGGCAAGGCACGTCCTGAACTACTTATCCTGTGAGCTGGCCGTGAAATTATGAAGCACATATTTTAGGATGGATTGAACCACTTGACCTACAAGCTCCCTTGGGTGGGTGCTCTTATATGCTAATAGCCATCTCTTTTTATTGGATCCTTCAACATTAACATTTTCAAATCTCCTCCATTTTAGAGCAATGTAATTGTCTTCCCTCATTTCATTTGGATAGACATTGAATGTCTTCTTCTTCAGCTTCAAACTACAATGCTTGCATGTGCTGCGAATGCATTCAATCTGGCGCCACTCACGGTCTCTCTTTAGACAAACCACTGGCTCCCACAAAGACCGCAGGCTACAATTCTTGCCCTCCCTTGCAACACATGATGAGAATCCAGGTGGCCTACAAACTGTGCATTCATTGGGGAGGCATGGGCATCAACCCCCATGGACCAATTCTACAACATGAAGTCATTCATAGCTTGCCAGGCCAAGTTAAAGTCTATGTGTGTTTTGCAATAACAAACATTCCTGTCTTTGAGTTTCCTGACGTACCAAGCCTACAATGCTCAAAGCTCCTCTACCTAATCGAAAATTGTGGATTCTGATCCACAAACTTGAGATATAACTTCGTCTGTTGACCCAACATGCGGGAACAATAGAACAATGAGCCTAGTTTTTGCTACTACTAAAAGAATACAAAACACGGTCTCATTAAAGTATATAATGAAGCAAAACAATTTTCAACCAATGCGCTGGTTTAGGATAGTCATAATTTCAATCACCAGGCTAGTTTAGGATAGTCAACCACCGGGCTTGTTTAGGACATATTTAGGACAGTCACAAACTCAACAATCGAGATGGTTTAGGACACTGTCACAGTTTCAACCACCGGGATGGTTTAGTCTAAAAGATATGATTTATGCCCATGTAGTAGGACTTATAGTTGAGAAGGAATATTTTGTGCACAGCTTGAAGCTTCATGAAATCAAAGGATGCAGAAGTTGGTGATGAACATTTTGTATCGTCAATGCAAGATTCTAAACACTTTGCCATGCCACACCCTGAACCATCGTAGTTTCCAAATATTCAAAATGCATTGGAGGCTCTGGCAAACATTTGGAAACAATATCCAGAGGTAGAGTCAACTAGAATGTGTACAAAAATCATGCCTGAATACTTCGAGGAAGCACCAAAGACAAGTGGAGTTGATGCACCTCTAAAGGAGACCACCCATGCAAAAGATGATGCCACTCAAGAAAATGAAGAGCCAAAAGTCTTACTTGCACACCAATTGAGGAGGATAGAAGAGCACGAAGAAAAACCACTCCACCCAGACCTACAACCTTGGTCGACGTTCCACTGGTCCTAACCACATCAAAACCCACTTCCAAGCATGGCGCATTAATGAGACTGGTAGAGCTACACTGAAATGCCTTGATAGCTAGATGAACAGTCACGTTTGCAAACACACACCGAGAGTAAACACAATCCCAAGATGAACTCGAAACACCATGAACTGGGAAAACACTGAAAAAAAACCATATATTGATAGCCACCGATAACCATAGAAAATACAAAAATGAAATGTATTGAGATCATAACCTCCAAACGCCCATCAACTCATAAATAGGATCCCCTATAGGATCAGATAGACTTTGCTTGCCGAAATGACCTACTGGATGCCAGGAGCTTGGAATAGAACCTTGGATCTTCACATCAACTCTAGTACTTTCCTTTGTGACTATCTTCCATGGATTGAAGCCTCAGGACAAAGCCTACCTTGCAAATAAAACAACTTCTCACTACTTCTATTTGGTAATTGAGCCACTTCACACACATCACCATATGGGTCCCTATCCTCGGTTGATCATATGTAACCTTCAAATATAAACTGTCGCAACTCGCCTTGGAACTCAGATAGAGCGTTGGATCTTATGTGATTATTGAAGCAAGATTGGCCATGAAGATCTCCCAAAACCTGTGGTACATATCCATGAGCAAAACCTTCGCTGCAAGTCACCAACGCCTCTTGTAGCCTTAGCAAATAGGCTAAATCACATTGTAGCCAGCTTCCTATGATTAGCTTTGACAAACTGAGCCTTCACAAGTCGCTATAATACCCTTGAGCCCAAAAGCTCTGGCACAACTTTTGAAGACGAGATAGTTGGCTCCAAGTAACTCCTTACTTCCAGCAAATGGATCAACTGCCTGGCTGCGAATCTGCGTATGACGCTGGTAGGAAGACTGTTGCAATCCCCTACAGGGCTTGGTGGCCTCAATCCTTTGGATCAGACGCCGGTGTTGTAAGGAGGTTTCTTGTGATCAATTCTTGTTCCAGTTTCAGCTGCAGCTGCTTTCACAAGCTTTCCAGAAGACTGAGAGCAGCCATGACGCTGGCAAAGGGGAGCGTCAATGAAAAAAACCACGATTAGCTGCTTGCTATCAACCAGAGACCACGTGCTCTCGATACTGCTTCATTTTCTCAAACAAACACAACCAGCTGCCGTAGAATAGAGCCTCTCTCACAGCTTAGCCACCCCGAACTATAGATGGCGCTAGAAGGAGAGTCTTTCGTAATCGACTGTAGCACATGAGCCCCTCAACCGTAAAGGTCTCTCAATCTTCAAACAATAGACTCGAACCAATAACACCACGATCGGCCACCCTTCTTTCCTGAGTCAAAAGCCAACTCGTCTGTAATCTTGGAGCATCGGCCATGCAAGTTCTGGCACCTTTGGAGCGGATGACACACTCAAGAAACTAGCTCATGATTTCAGGGCTGACTAATTAGTCGACCATCTGCTTCCTGCAACTATCCATCATGTAAAACAGGTCGCTCACAATAGAGCAGATGACAAGCCACTATTACTATTGCTCCAACGAGCAGGATATAGTAGCCCTCAAGTGCTTCCTTGAGGTCCTATTGATTGACATGCATGTATTTATCCATCACGCCAACCCACGGATGCCTCGCACCACTGTTTTGAAGCCACGATCAACTACCCGACCCTATACGTCTGAAGGAGTCTCCTCCTCGCACTGCCTTTACGCTTCCATGTATGAAGTCGTCAAATAGGGATCATCAAGCAAAGCTCCCCTTGAAAACACCTTAAATACTAAGCGTAACAGTCAACAAGCTCCGTGAGACAGAGCAATTCGCTGCTCTTGCCAATTGATGCATCAAAGCAAATCCAAGTAACAAGGAACACGAGTCGGTCAACTTTCGTAACCTCTAACAATTAATCAAGATGGGCGGCTCCCATCGCAATTCAAATGGGCACAAAGCTCATGAAAACATGATCAACCACCCTCTTCAATTGAGACGAGCACGAAGATGGGTTGAAATGAGATGGCCACCTCTACTTATGGATGATCAACTGGAAGCTGGTCTTCACTTCTTTCACTTCTCGTCCCTTGCTTTCCATGCAAAAGTCTAGTTGTGGATTGGTGCTTTTTACATCATCAATAGGGACCATTCCTTTTTCCTTTTCCTTGTGGCCCACTCTTTCTGTCTGCGGTTGTGCAAAGCGCTCCTTACCTCTAGTCTTTTAAGAAAGCACTAGTCCTTCTTCAGTGCCTTAGTGACCACTCCTTTCATCCATTCCATGTGCCAGTGCAAGATCCAAGGTCCACATCCAAACTCCATGGGTCATCCAATCATCAATTTGGTTGTAAAGTTCTTGTCATCATCTCCTACAATCAGGGTTCTTCATACAAGTGCGTAGTTATTTCCAAAAAATATAAATTCAGTACAAAAATCTTCTAAAAAAATAGAGAGGGCCAATGTCATGATATTCTCAAGCTACTATCTTCTATCTATCCCTACTATCCACATGTGTGCCTATCAGTGCTACTGCCTCCTACACATGAGTGCTATTATTCATGATTTAGATAGCATTTCTTATTTGATACAAAAAGATACCAGTCGCACAAAAAAAGCCCATCACATTTTGCCCTCCCCCCAATTGCTAGAGCATGCATATGCTCAGTAGCACATGTCATGTCCTCCTGTCGTCATCCTAGATCAAAAGGAATAGGTGTACTTGACCACCGCTTTAGCTTAATAGAAGAGATGGATCCTCTGGGATCAAAGACCTGCTTGCTTTCCTTGACATCTTCATGCTTCCAGCTCTTGTCCTCATGATGCCATATTCAACTATGCTTCACTTCATCTTCAATGTGTTCCTGCACTAAGTAACCAATTGTATCTTCCTTTTTAACAACATCAAGATATCTTTCTTTATCTACTTTAATGTCGTTCTTTTTGGCATCTTTTGAGAGACTATTGCATTCTTGAACATCTTGCATATGCTCGACCTCTATTTATTTCCTCTACTACATAAAAACAAACCATGAATCATCTTTACCCTCTAATTCATCCTCACCATCCTCAGCTTTAACTTCAACATCTGGCAATAGCATGCCTACTTCATCTCCACTTCAATCTGTGATGTCGCTTTCACTCTCACTCTCTTCTTCAGTCCCACTTGAGCTGGCTTCACTATCTTCTCTTTCTTCTTCTTCTTCCTCTAGGAGCTTCCTGTCCACCATGCTGAACTTTTTCCTTAGCCCTTTCTTATCCAACAGAGTAAGCGTTCCCTTCCCCCAATCCTGTACTGCTTTTACTAGTCTCAACCATGGCCTACCCAAGATTAGTGGAAAGGCTCCCATCCCAGCTGGCATAACATGACAATCGACCTTTACAGTAACCCCAAACACCCTCACATCCAAATCATTCAGAGTTGTTCCTCTTTTGAGAATCTTCTAGCAATTCTTGCTCTTCTTCATCAACCTTCTCTACATATGATTGAGTAGTTTGTGTGACTATCTCTTGTGTATTTTATGACTTCCATTCTAATTCTTCATCAAACACTACATTTCTAGAGATTATGAACATTTCAATTGATGTGGCAAGAAAGTGCGAGAGTGCACTATCCCAAACTGGGACGCCCTTCACGGTGCGACGAGAGTGCGAGAGTGCCCTATTTTCGCTGTGCGACCACTGTTCTGCAGGTCGGTAAAAAGTTGCCGCGGAAATTGCGTCGTATGCTTGTGCGCAGAGATATTGGGAGTGACAGAATCATTCTTATTACCTGTTGATACAAAATCGTCACTAGGAAGCGACTGTGTGGTCAATACCACTTTCGTCAGTTTTGCACATTTACCCTTGTGAGGCAGAAGTTGTGTTTTTTGCAGTGACAGAATATTTTTGCATTGTTCTGTAGGTCACTAGGAAGCGACTGTGTGGTCAATACCACTTTCGTCAGTTTTGCACATTTACCCTTGTGAGGCAGAAGTTGTGTTTTTTGCAGTGACAGAATATTTTTGCATTGTTCTGTAGTGGCGTCTCATGCTCTTTCATAGATAGTCATCTTCTTGGATTTTATTGCAACCTTGCCTCGTTCCTCTAAAAACAGCGCACAAATCATGGTTTGTCTAACATGGCGCACATCATTCCTTGCAGAAAGAGTGCTCAAGCTCCAAACATTGCCTCATTATTCATAATCACATTTTTCAACTCCATGGGTTCCCAAGAGAACATCATCTAGACAGAAGCTCCAAGTTCACTAGTCACCTTTGGATTTCTCAACTCGAGCCTTCAAGCAGTTCAGCACATTATCCAGAGTTAGCTGGACAGTTTGAAAGAGTCGACCAAGTTTTGGAAGAAATATTGGCTCACCAAATGAGAACAAGATCACACCTTAAGAAGACATTTTCCACTCTCAAGTTCATACAATAACTCTTTCCACAATGCTATTCCACGCAACTCGTGGAGATGCATCAATACTTAGCCCGATCAGATTATACAAGAAATAGCAAGTGATCCTATTGCAAGTTAAGGATCAGACTAGCAAATTGCAAGAGCAATATAGACGTTCTACGAATAAACACAAACATCATCTTGAATTTAATGGAGGTGGATTGGTTTTGCTATTCGTAGCCCACATACACCCCCTGATACTCCATTTAGCTCGAAGCCTAGCCTTTCAACATAAGACTATGTAATTATGCACACTTGGGCTCCACCATCAACATACACTTCTCCCGTAGATTTTCCTTTATGCCAAACATCAATCACAGGACATATATTAGGCAATTCTTCCAAGGATTGAACCCTTACCATTTTCTTTCTCTCCTGCTTAGGTGGGTTGACTAGTCGCTTCCATTCTCTCCTTAGTCGAGGGCAAAGCTCCATCAATTGACCATATGAAATATCCACTTTCTTGCCTATCAAATCCTTTTAAAGAGAGTATTTTTCTTGAGTTCTCCCAAGCGGTAAATCCCCTATTTGAAAATGCCTTCGTGGTCTTGATTTCTTCTTGCTTGAAGCAGACTCCCCTTCCCTTTGTTTTCCCTTCTTTGCATTACCATGTCCATTTTCAAGCTCTTTTTCTCTTGCTCTTTTAACTAGCATCACTTTAAGATCCTCCAAGTGTATCGGTGACACATTAGGTTGCCTTTCATCTATCTGTCCTTTCCCTTTTTCCTCTGGTATCAACCCATTTGTTCTAGGCATTCCCTTTATCTCTATTCCATAATCATTTGCACGATTATTTAAATTGCTTGGCAAAGGAAACATGTCTCCTCTATGTGGAGGCTTATCACAATTTGGACTCGTGTGATCCCAATCCCCACAATTATAACAATTATAGGGTTCAAACCTTCTTGGATTAGCTCCTCTACCTGCTCCTAGATCCTGTCTGTTCCCTGGATTTTGATATGCTGGCATGGGCCCTCTTCCTTGTCCTCTTCCTGCACCTCCCAAGAGATTGAGACTGAGATTTTCGAACATGTCAACCACCTCATGCATTTCTTTACGCAAACTATCATTCTCCGTATTCTTTGTTTCTCCTTGTGCAACCAAAATGCTCATGGAAGGTTGTTCCTCCCTCCTCGGAATTTGCTATACTCTTGTGGTCAACTGCTCCATTCTGATCATCTTCCACTCTTTTGCTTTTGCTAGATCCACAGCTTCTTGGAAATTAGCTACCGATTTCAGTTCTAACTTCATCCACAAAGGGCCTCCAAGACCTGAAATGAAATTTTCCTTCTTCAACATGGTAGGCGACTGCTCATTCCCTAGTGTCATCACTACAAGGCATAGGCCATTTTCCAACGGAAATGGCGACGCTTTTTACATTAAAAAAATTTTTTTCACGGGTGCAAACGTCGCTATAAGTGTCGCTAAAAGCGTCAGAAAAGGACCGTCGCTATATAGCGACACTGGAAAACGTCGCTATATAGCGACAATGCAAAACGTTGCTATATAGTGACACTGTTAATCGTCGCTATATAGCGATACTGGTAAACATTGCTATATAGCGACGATTAACAGAAGTAAAAAAAAAGGATTAGTGGGGCTAAACAGGGCTTCCTTTTGGCCCTGTTTAGCCCCACTAATCCTTTTTTTTTTTTGTAATTACAAAAGAAAGTTTTTTATAACAAAATTTTCCTTGCTTGTAGGGTGATACAAAATTGTTCTTGTGAAATGATGAGTAACAAATGCATATACATGTCGGACATATACAATAGTGTTTGTAACAAAATTAGCCTTTCGAAAGGGCAATACAAAATTGCTCAAACGAGCGGATATACAAAATGCTACTACCACTACTACTCATCCGAATCCGAATCATCTTCATCTTGTTGGCCTGCTCCTTGGTCCTCGACACCTGCGTCTTCTCCCTCGTCCTCGCCACCTGTGTCTGATCCTTGGCCCTGTTGATCGCTCACCTCCGATGATGGGACGCTTGAGCTTTGACCCTAAGAGTGAACCATATAAATTGAAAATTAGATTGGAACTTAAATTAAAATGTGGGATTACAAGTAGGAGTAAACTTATACCGTGTGAGCAGCCACCTCAGCCCAATCGACCATCGCTCCCATTGCCTCTTGCTCAATGAACCACGGCTTTGTTCCTATCCGAAATGCGCGTCACGTCTCTGCATCTGTAGGAAGACGACCCATCGCATCTTGCTGTGGATCCAATTTACGAGAGTTAGAGTTAGCTAAAGTGCATATAATATGTAAGTAAAACAAATAGAACAATACATTAAATGATTTGAAGTAGACTTACCACGGTTGCCTCGAACGCATACCGTCTGCCTGCACCAAAGTGTGAAGTACCTACGATATCTAGCCGTCTCTTCGCAGCCCTCCTCTGACCCTCAAACATTTCGGGATGGTCCCTATGTTGCTTCTTGAAGTACTTCCAATCAGCTTTGTCTATCCATTAGCCAACCCCTTTGTGATGGAAGTACACAAGGTTGATCTACGATGCTTCAGGACCAAACCCATGCGCTCTCGCATATAATCATCATTAAAGTCCACATTTGGTGGATTAGGGTATCTTTGTTTTAACTCATCGATCACCGCTTGCTTCTTTTGTGCATCTTGATACCACCAATCGGTATTTATGCCGCTCTTGAAGTGATGACTCATCAACCTCCTCATGGCGGCCATCACTGCTTTGCCCTTTTTATCTTCTATTATCTCTCCGGTAGATGTGATTTGATAGGAGAGATCCCTTGATGAGTAAGGGGAAATGACAGTAGCAGAGTCTGAAGGAGTGGAAGCTACACGAGCGCTTCCGGAGTGAGGAGTAGTAGTGGGACTAGGAGAGGGAAAGGGACCTGACTGATACTGTGTCTCTGGACCAAGTGGAGACCTAAAGGAGCGTGAGTGTGCTGACTCGTCTACATCTCCCGAGTCAGCACAACATGAGTCGCCCATCCTACTCTTCCTTCCCTTGCGAGAGGCATGCGCAGGTGATGATCCCGCAGTCGAAGGGGTGCGAGGGGATGGCTGGGCAGTACGTCCACCCATCGGTGTAGGGGAAGGAATTGCTGAGGTCCTCTGAGAGAGCAGAGAGAAGAATCTCGCTGCCTCCTCATCGCTCATCTGCGCTACAAACTCGTCGGGACTCCCGACAAAGCCATGCACGGCTAGCAAAGGAGCTCCCTGAGGGGTTGTCAGAGTGCTACGTGGAAGAGGAGTCGGACTAGGGGTAGTCGTAGTGCTAGGTCCGAGAGGAGTCGGACCAGGGGTAGTCCTCGGGGTAGTCACCTGAGAGGAATCAAAGTCCTCTGGAGCATATAGATCGTGAGCTCTCCTCCTGTGAGGCTGTCCGTACTCGTCGGCGGATGAGCGACGTGATCCCATGTCTAACATAGACACAAACACGAAAACAGAAAACAAAAAAACAAACATAAGCATAGGCATAGGCAAGAAGAAAGAAGAGGGAAAGGAAAGAAGAGGGAAAGGAAAGAGAAGAGGAAGAAAAGGGAAATAGAGAATAAGAGTTAGAGAGAATAAGCTCATGCTTATGCTTATGCGGAAATAGAGAATGAGAGAAGGGGGAAATAGAGAAGGGGAAAGAGATGAGGGGGAATGAGAGAAGCATAAGCATAAGCTTATGCAGAAATAGAGAATGAGCTTATGCGGAAATAGAGAATGAGAGAAGCTTCTCTCATTCTCTATTTCCACATAAGCTCATGCATAAGAGAAAGCTTGTGCAAAAATAGAGAATTAAAGAAGGGGGAAAGCTTATGCGAATGAGAGAAGGGGGAAAGAGATGAGGGGGAATGAGAGAAGCATAAGCATAAGCTTATGTGGAAATAGAGAATGAGCTTATGCGGAAATAGAGAAGGAGTTCTATTATGCTTCTCTCCTTCTCTATTTCCGCATAAGCATAAGCATGAGCTTATGCAGAAATAGAGAAGGAGAGAAGGGGGAAATGAGAGAAGGGGGAAATAGAGAGGGAAATAGAGAATGAGCTTATGCGGAAATAGAGAATGAGTTTCCGCATAAGCTTCTCTTATTCTCTATTTTCGCATAAGCTTCAATAAGAGGGAAAGGAAATAGAGAATAAGAGGGAAAGGAAAGAGAGAAGGGGAAATAGAGAAGGGGGAAAGAGAGAATAAGAGAAGAGGGAAAAAAGAGAAGGGGGAAAAAGGAGAAGGGGGAAAAAAGAGAATAAGAGAAGGGGGAAGAAGGAAAGAGTGGGAGGGGAAGAGAGGGTTCCTACGCCCATCACTATAGCTAGCACTTAAGGCGCTAGTTGCAGGCCAATGCAAATAACAAAAATAATAAATGAAAAAAAGAGGAAGCACTTACCTGAAATAGTATGTCCCGCTCGGTGTAGTGGACTAGCCCTACAAAAGAGAGAAGACAACCCATTTTTTCAAATAAGATGTTAGTGGAAGGAGGAGATTACAAAAGCAACTTCTTGAAGGGAGGAGATTGAGGAGACAAGGAAAGGAGGAGATTGAGGAGACAAGGAGAAAGAGAAGGAAGAGAAATACAGAAAAAAGAGGTGAGTTTTCTTTCTTTCTTGAAATCTCATTTTTTGTTTCAATCCTTTCAAAACAAGCATGAAAACTAGTTTACAGGTTTAGCAATATAAGAAGAAACACTCACAAAACTAAAGCTAACAAACAAACAACCTACACTGTTGAAACAAACTCACCTCTTGAAGCACTTCCTTTCAAGAAACCAAAGAGGAAAAAGGATAGAGAGGGAATACAAGAGGTAGGAGAAGGGTGAGGAGTGGAAAATAGAGTGGAAGGTTGCTTGGAATAGGTGGGAGGTCGTCGAAAATAGGTGGGAAGAGATTTTGGGTTGCTTACTTGAGAGATTAGGGAATAGTATGAACAAAACGCTGCGCGTTTAGCGTTTCGGGTTTTAACCCACAGCGTCGCTAAATAGCGACGCTTATTCGTCGCTATATAGCGATGTTTTTAATTAAAAACATCGCTATATAGTGATGCTTACTGTCACTTTTTTGATGTGGCATCAAGACAAATTCAAACATGCTATTTTATAATTGTCAATATCTCCTCTTCATGCTTATGTTGTGATTTTATAAGTGTAGATGGAAGGGACGAGTGGAAGCTCATCCGATGATGCGCCTTACGGAGAGGTTATACTGTCATTGCACTCATTACAAGCGAGAAGTACGACATCAACATCGTATTATCATGCACCACTTGTGGATGTATGGGGAGGAGCCGGAACTAGTACCCCCCGTTGGTGTTGCACATGTTGATGGATCATCAGTAAGTCAAAGCTATTTAAGTTCGCAATCTTATTGTATACCAAGAGATAGAAGATCTTATATTTACACGAAATCTTTAAACAGGATGAGGAGGGTGACGAGGGTACACATATACCTTCTCACTTTCAGCAAGACTATAGTCTCCCGGATGATGACAAGGGTATGGTCGACATGATGGATTCCATTTTTAGGGACACTACATCCCACGTACACGTGATGTCAGAGTCTGAGGTCAAAATGCGAGAGTCGCAATCAACACAATTATACGAGGGTGCTAGGATGTCTAAACTACATGCTTGTCTCTCAATCTTGAATCTACAAGTACAGTATGGGTGGTCGGATACAAGTGTCTCGGCCTTAATGAGGTTAGCCCTTGCATTAATTTGACTCATTATTTGGATATTGTTTGTTTTGAGAATCATCATTTGGATAGTGTCTTTGTCATAGGTTGCTCCAGAAGACGTTGCCTGTACCAAATACCATGCCCACATCAAGAGATGAAGTGAAAAAGATGCTGGCAACAGTGGGTATGGATTATGATACCATTCATGCTTGCTGTAATGATTGTATTCTCTTTTGTCATGAGCATGGAGATTTGGCTAGTTGTCCAAAGTGTGGGGAACAACGATATAGAGATGACTTGCAGGGTGAGCGGATATCGGTAAAGGTCTTAAGACACTTTCCCATCATTGTAAGAATACAACACATATTTCGATGCAAATCCATAGCGGAGTTGATGACATGGCATGCATCTCATCGGTCCACTTAGCCGAGCAAGTGCTTCGGATACCAATCTTCTCTCCTCACAGTTGGATTATTGTGGAACCATATGCGACATCTGTGAAATTGATTTCAGACGATTTACTATTTTCATTCTTGATGTAAAATGGTTTAGAACTACTTACAACGGTCCCCATGCGATAGTGAGAAAAGATACTAGCAGTCTCTTTGCAATAGACTCCACCAAACATTGGACCGATGAAAGTGATACTTTTGTTCTTCCCGAGCACTGTGAGCAGGTGCATACTAATGATTTAATTAGTCGAAGCTTTCGTTTTTAAAGTCCATTGATATATATATAATTGATGACATTTGGCACCCATCTTCAATATAGGTGGTTTTTCATCCGGATCTCTGATCCAAGATGGTGGTACGTGATCTAAGTTGCACCACGAAGTAAGCAAATTTTTGAAGATCGAGATGTGGATATGGAGATGCCACTACCAATGCCGAATCCAATTGATGAATCTAGCGAAAAAGATGTAGATCACCATATGAGCCAAGAGAAAGATGCGCATAATGACATCGCACGAGAGGAGGATGGAGATCATGATATTAACGAAGAAGACAAAAATCATCAAGATCAATCACCACACTTAAGCTTCATTGAAGAAGATGATCAAATACCTTTAGGTGAACGTACGATGCTAGAGTACGATGATGATATAGGAGATCAACTCGGTATAGAGTTGGAGATAGACTTGCTTGGCACCTTAGACTTGGCTCAAGATGAAACAGTTGATGTAAATGCTCTTATTTGATTTTTCTCATCTCAAACTTGGACATGAATATATGAGCTTCAAAGGCTTGATGTACATGCTCTCATTTTTTAATTCTCTATGAGCTCAAACATGTATGAAAATTTAAAAAAATTTGTCATTGGAAAAAGCTAACTTTCAAGGCCTATTAAAAAAATAAAAACCTCTCTATAAAAACGTCGCTATAATATTTTGTATCAGTGTCGCTATATAGCGACTTTCAGCAACAGTCGCTATATAGCGACGATTTATCAAACCCGCTTTTCATACCGATGATTAACGCTAAGCAGGTGCTAAACGTCGGTACGTAAATGTCACAATAGGATCCGTGTGTAGTAGTGCATGCACCAACGATCCCACAAACAGCTAAAGTCCTGAATATATGCATCAAGGGGACCTCTTTGCACAAAATTTTGTATCTCATGCCACAACTTATTTGGATCCTCTACCCTCCTGTAATGCTATAAAAAAGCATCCCTTGCCAATTCAAAAGTTACCTCTACTGGTGGATTATTTGCTGCCTGAGTGGCTTCGTAAGCATGTGAAACCATCTCCTTGCTTCATCTTGCACATAATAGGTAAAGATCCGTAACATGAAGGCTGCATCTTGCTGATTCTTGATCAAACAAGTAATTTCCAATTGTTCCATAAACTTCTCAACATCCTTGCCTGGCATCCCATGAAACAACGGGAAGTCTTGAGCCATGATTTTTGATGGTTAATCACCAATGATTCCTCTTGTAAATTGAAGGCCCGGCCACCGATCCTCCGTGGAGGCACCAAAAACGTGATGAGACTGGCAAAGCTACACTAAAATGCCTTTATAGCTAGATGAACAGTCACGTTTGCAAACACATTGAGAGGAAACACAATCCCAAGTTGAACTCAAAACACCATGAACTGGGAAAACACTAAAACAAAACCATATACTGATAGCCACTAATAATTGTAGAAAATACAAAAAAAACATGTATAGAGATCACAACCTCCAAGTGCCCATCAACTCATAAATAGAACCCCCTATAGGATCAGATAGACTTTGCTTGCCAAAATGACCTACTGGATGCCAGGAGCTTGGAATAGAACCTTGATCTTCATATCAACTCTAGTACTTTCCTTTGTGACTATCTTCCATGGATTGAAGCCTCAAGACAAAGCCTACCTTGCAAATAAAAGAACTTCTCACTACTTCTATTTGGTAATTGAGCCACTTCACACACATCACCATATGGGTCCCTATCCTCGGTCGATCATATGTAACCTTCAAATATAAACTCTCGCAAGTCGCCTTGGAACTCAGATAGAGCGTTGGATCTTATGTGATTATTGAAGCAAGCTTGGCCATGAAGATCTCCCAGAACCTGTGGTACATATGCATGAGCAAAACCTTCGCTGCAAGTCACCAACGCCTCTTGTAGCCTTAGCAAATAGGCTAAATCTCATTGTAGCCAGCTTGCTATGATTAGTTTTGTCAAACTGAGCCTTCACAAGTTGCTATAATACCCTTGAGCCCAAAAGCTCTGGCGCAGCTTTTCCAAGAAACTCCTTACTTCGAGCAAATGGATCAACTTCCTGGCTGCAAATCTACATATGACGCTGGTAGGAAGACTGTTGCAATCCCCTACAGGGCTTGGTGGCCTCAATCCTTTGGATTGGACGCCGATGTTGTAAGGAGGCTTCTCGTGATCAATTCTTGTTCCAGTTTTAGCTGCAGTTGCTTTCACAAGCTTTCTAGAAGACTGAGAGCAGCCATGATGCTGGCAAAGGGGAGCATCAATGAAAAAAATCAAGATCAACTACTTGCTGTCAACCAGAGACCACGTGCTCTCGATACTGCTTCATTTTCTCAAACAAACAGAACCAACTGCCGTAGAATAGAGCCTTTCTCATAGCTTAGCCACCCTGAACTATAGATGACACTGCAAGGAGAGTCTTCCGTAATCGACTATAGCATGTGAGCCCCTCAACTGTAAAGTCTCTCAATCTTCAAACAATTGTTTATATATAATTATTATCACCACATAGTGTGGGAAGGGAGGTGGCACTCTTCCTTCCCCAAAGAGTTATAGTCCAAGGGAAGGGGCCTTCCTTGGGTGTCGAGATAATGCTGAGAATATAAACACACAAAATATTTACGTCAAGATTAAGTCTTGCAAATGGATAAGAAACTGGCATATTACCTGAATGTCAATAGTCGTAATCGTAGTCGAACGCCAGTAAAGTCACTACAAGAAGCATGATAGAAAAAATTGATAATTTCTTTGATCTTGGAGACAATGATATGATAGTAAGCATACCTCACAATGCCACTGATCTTGAAGATAGCTTTTCGCACATCTTCTGATAAGCATCCTTTCAGTACAATTGGAAGGATGAACTACCCAAGCAACAAAGGAGTTACAACAATGCATCATAAGAATAATTACATTAGTGCATCACAATCGTATTTCTACTAGTGCATCATATAATACCTGCAAGACCTTGTGCCAATCATGAGACTTGAGGCCTGCAAGCTTATTGTTCTTTGTAAATGATTCTTTCAAACAATGCATGTGTCTTGTTAGTGGGCGTGGTGCGCATGCATGTAGGAAATGCTTTTGCTGATGTACATGACGACACCCTTGTCCACAAACTCTTGCACCAAGCGCACGAGCATCTGGCATCTCTCAGCATGATGATGAAAGTTAACTGTGTGCCAACCGTGCACATTTAGTGGCCATCACACTGCCTTTATGCTTCCATGTACTGAAGTCATCAACCAGGGATGATCAAGCAAAGCTCCCCTTGAAAACACCTTAAATACTAATTGTAACAATCAACAAGCTCAGTGAGATGGATCAGTTCGCTACTCTTGCCAATTGATGCATCAAAGCTACCGCTGGGGCACCCTCCCACTCCATAGGAGTTATACACATAGATGACAAGCACTCAAACCCCCCCCCCATGAGTCAAGAGTACATACTCCAAACCACCCCACCAGGGATGATTTTTTCGCATTAGTTTTGTTAATAAGTGAAAGTTTTATATGGCTTATGAAAGTTTATATGCTTTTGTAAAAATAAAAGCTTAGTATATTCGCCACAATTTGAAACTAAAATTTAAAAAAGAGCTAGGTTTAGCCTTTAAGATTATAAAATTATAAATAAAGTCCATGAAAATTCACCAAATTTTTACATAATAAATAAATATATTTGGAAACTTTCACCAACATATTATATATACAATTTAAAATTTTGGCTAGATCTATAGAATTAAGCACCAAAATAGTAGCTTTCTGTATGATAGAGCATTAGCAAGGCTAGAAGTCAAGCTGTAAAAGAAAAGGCTATAATTAGCTTTTTTGGATTATTTAAACTAGACTTTGAGTATTTTCTTCCCCCATTGGATTTGAAGGATATTCATTATCCTTAAACAATTTTATGTTTTGCATACTCTACAGCATCCTAAATGCTAGCTATTTCATGTATTTTGAAATTATGTAAAATGGAAAAGAGAGAGTTTTCAATATAAGTAGTTTTTAGTATATTGTGAAAATTGAAAGTTTTTTAAATGCTCTGTGTGTTTGACTTCACCATCCTCGTAGCAATCCTTGAAGGAGTCTCCGTGGGTCCTTGCAATACACTTTTGGAAGCCAGATCTCCCAACTAGGCTACGGAAAAAAGGTACACCTTCCAAGGGGACGAGCATTTTCCGAGCGAAATCTTCCGAGCGTCCGAGCGAAGGAAAAAAAAAGCTTCCAACTATGCAAAAATATGACAAAAATGGATTAGAAGAAAACATAGTTTCACTTAGAAATATGAAAAGTATTATAGGAATGCCTATTTTATACACGAATATTTATGTGAATCTTTGGGAATGGTGAGAACATAATGGGATGGCTTTTGAAGAAACCCACATGTAGAGTAGACTTCTCTATGAAAATTCCCTTATGATCCTTCTTACAACTTTTTACTTAATAGGGGGTGACATTGAAAAACCTCACTCACCCTATCTTCATGAAAGGGTTTCTCCAAAGAAAACTCATTGAAGCAAGCCATCAAGGTAGTTTCGCCAGCAAAACCCCTTTGAACAAGGTCTTTCAAGGTAGTTTCGCTGGCGAAACTACCTTGGACAGCACTTTTAAAAGTGACATAACTTTCACATCCAATGTCCAAATATAGTCATTCAGCCACTCAAATTGATCGGAAAACCCCATTTGAGCACATCTATGGGGTTATATTTTGGAAAACCTTGCATATATAGTATTAAATATTACATGTATTTTATGAGAGTGATATATAAGCCCAAGTTAATACTTATTATAGTAATTTAAACTTCTATAGAAACATGTCCATAAATATATTGTTATTAATACTATAAAAACACTTCAAAGATATTGCCATATGATATAAATGTGTTTAATAAGTAATTATTTATGTATAATATTATTATGTTGAGAGTGATTATGAGGGATGTTCTTAAATGAATTATTTTTCAATACTTTTTTAAGGTAATAACAAGGGTACAAAGGGATGTCTATGAATAAGAAGATTTATCTTATGTAAAAATGAATGAGTAACTAGTTTGTATATTTTTATGATAAAGGGATCTAGTTCTAATGAAAATAAAAGTGTAAAAACCATGTTTCCTAAAGAAATACTATTTTTAAAATCTCTAGAAAAACACGCTCGTATAAACTTGCTCATAGGTTTTTGCTCGTAAAATTGACGCATCCCACCTTCCAACACTAAGCTAGGCAACATCAGTTATTGCTTCACCTCACCTTTCCTTTTTCCTGTGCATGCAGGTCACCAGTGTCTTGCATTTTGTTTGCCTAAACAACCCCCTAGTTGAGTACCAGTGCAGTGGTTGTGGTGGTGCTCATGTTAGCAGAGACCCCTAGCGACCCTTCTACTATAGTTGTGACAATGTGTAGGTTGTATTGCGTGTCCCTTGCCTGAAAGGTTGTGTCATTGACCGCGAGGGCCTTCAAGTTGGCATTCAAATCCATGGCGCGCATGTGGATGATGTCCTTGGCCTTCGCTACGTGTTCGTCGAGTTCTATAGCCGAAGCATTGTTGCCACATGGAACATGTTGTTCTAGAGGAAGCCGGTCAGGGACTTCACTATAAATAATGTCGGCTTTGTGACCGCATTCACAGCCACATTGTAGGACCTCCACAAGCTTCGAAAAACCCAAAAAAAAAAGCACACACCTTTCATTTCGCCCATGGGATTGTACAATTCGCCCTAGCCAGCACAAGCTTTTTTGTTGTTTTCCTTTTTCCTGAATAATAAACCAAATTTTACACACTTGTTATTGCATGCCAAGCTAATGCCTGTCTCCTCTACATGAGCATACTCTTGCTGTGTCTTCTTTGCCCGCTAAAAGCTTCACATGCTCGTTGAAATAGCGCATTTGGCTATCGATGGCCAATGTTTTCTTCTATATAGCAGAAAGCACAATGAGCGCATCGACCACACATGCAAATCGCAAAGTTTTAGCAATCGGCCACTGCAAGATGTATCTGTATCCAACTAGTTAGCATTAATGGCCCCACTGCTGTTAGAAGTTCTACGGATCGCCCGATAGAACAAGACATTCAATGGCACGTACCCTTCCAACACAAACATCTTGAGATGCTTGACCACTTTCTACCCCATGGTAGAGTACACGTTGTGGAGCAACACGTGGCACACGAGGGGGTCTACTGTTTGGATGAGCCAAGCACTCCTCACACAATCGAAGACCACAACCATGCAAGGTTAGAGCATAGAGCCATCATTGCCACCCTTTTCCAAAACCAACCATGCGTGCGCCCTATGATGGTAAACACCCTAAAAAATTTTCACGCGAGGTTCGACGATTGTTTTGAATTGATGGTCCATACTGCATCCAGAGAGCTGTTGCATGTGAGGTGGGCCACATGCATGCACCCAAAAAACTCATGCTACTTTTGGACGAAGCATGTGAACCAGCAACCATCACCCCTCTCCTACCAAGGAGGCCCAAGCAAAAATACGTAGCATGGTCACAGGTGGATAAGGAAAAGCTCCACCACATAATGTGAGTGTTTCCTCAGTAGCCTACACCGATAATAATTGAGATGTTCAACAGAGAGAACCATGCCACGAAATACGGTGAAAAAAGCATCTGCAACAAGTTCTATAAACTCAACCACAGTGAATGGCACCCACATCCTTCTAGCATAGAGCCTTGCGTCTACGGCCCATCACACAACATTCCAGAAGACCCCCCTCAAACAACTAGCGCACATAAAAGAGCCCGGAGAAGAGGCAACATTGGTTGCAACAAAGCACAAAAGTGTTTTCTTGAAAAGATTGTGGACAGGCCAACCCATGAATGTTGTTTCTGTGGCTCCCTCACTTTCAAGTACAAGATGAGAATATGCAAAGACATCCATGAGGAATTCCTTAAAAAAGAGGGGCTATGCCCAGAACAAATCATCATTGCAGGATTTCTACTTTGCTCACTCTACCACAACCGCATTAAGAAGAGGCTCCAACCAAGATTTTCTTGCCATGTGGTGACCCTCGCCACTACAACAAAACGCACGTCCGCATTGACAAAGGTTAAGTAGCAACTAATCTCCATCACAATCCCTTTTGCACAAATCAGGGAACTAATGTACAAGGGCCAGCTTGGCTTGCATGGAAGTGTTGTCAACATCTTCACAGACACAGGGAGGGTGAAATTACTACCACGATTCATTGATGACATCTCAATAGTAGTGGTTGCTATCAAGCGTCTCCTCCAATACAACCACAGCTACACAAAAGAATTGGTATGCCCAACGAAGACAATGTGTGCATTGGAGGAACTGCTGGACAGCAGGCCGCTATACAAAGAGAACGGAGTCTCTGTCAACATGTTGTGGTCACAGCATATATCAAACCTCCAAAACAATGAAATGAATGAGCCAAGCTCATCGCAACCAGCCAATAGTGGCAATGTCGATGGCACCAAAGCCACAGACACTTTGGTGCACAGAATTTACACAGCACATCAAGTTGTTGACTTCGAGGACAAAACGATAATAGTGGTACCATCAGAAGTCTTCACCCCCTTAAGCATCCTCTTTGGTAAGCAATGCGAGGAGCTTGGTTTCCCAACACTGTTTTATGGGTGCAAGAGATCATATGGCAAGACAAGGGGGGGAACATACCAAGACAGAGTGAAGTGGGAACTATGGCACAAGGACATGAAATTTGCTTTCAATATTGAGAACATCTTCTTCAAAACAATGAAAGTATTACTCCAACAAGTTCTGTCATCATGCTGGGTACTAATGCACAAGGGCCAACTGCAGGGAACAATTATCCGGGCACAAACAGCATTGCAAGACACAAACATCGAGAGACTCATGCAGTCAAGCATGGACTACTGAGACTTTTTTTGCCTCTGAACATCTGCAAACTATAAGCAGAGGCTGAAGAGAAACGTCTTCTCGATGCTGCGATAGCTAGGCCCCCAAGCATTCTTCGTCACTTTCGGCCACTGAGAAGCATTGGGAAACTCTGCTCTCATCGTTGGAACAAGTAGGAGAATCCCAAGGAGTGGGCAAGGGAGGAAGTGCATCCGCTAAACTGCAGCGCATGATTCGATCAAAACCCGTAATGACTGCGCTATACTACGCTCACAAGTTTTGAGCCATGAAGACACTATTGATGCAAGATGATACCATATGGGCCACACAGAGGATTTCTTCTTCGTTATAGAGTTTCAAAATCGGGGGAGCCAACATGATCATGGGCTCCTGTGGGCAAAATGTGCTCCGTGCATAGGCAATGAGAAGATGGAGCCATAGAACATTTTGTGAACATGCATACTAGCACAGACAGTGCCAGCTTGCCCTCCCATCTGAGCGACATACAGACCCACCACCATAGGAAAACATGCAAAAAAGAAAGGAAGGGCTACTGTTTCAGGTTTCTGTGTGCACCCATGAGAAGCACTCAGATCTTGCAACCCATTCCAACATCAATGTAGAGGGCCAATCATAGGAACGATTCCAAGAGGATATCGAGATGCCTGTTCGAGAAGGAGACAATGACCCTCACTTTTGGCCAATCTCTAGCAGGACTGACCTAGTAGAGGATGACTACATACTCGCCCTCTGGTCCAACATCAATGAGCCAACTTTGTTCTTGAAAAGGGAACCAAAGGACATCTACACAAACAATTTCAATGTGACAACCTCTAGCTTATGGGAAGCAAACATAGACATCCAATTTGTCATGAACCCACATGATGCTGCGTCGTACTGCACTTCCCTACATAATAAAAATTGACAAAGAGACAAATGAGGATGTGAAGGCAACAATGGCGCACACCCTCGAGCATAGCGCCACCCGCGAATGATTGTGTGCGAAAAGTCAAAAACGTGATTCTTAACACGCAGCACATAAGCGCGCAACAAGTTGTCTACCTTTGCCTCTTGCTGCAATGACGGAGTTTGTCTACATTAACACTAGTGCACCCAAGGAGAGTGCACACTGCTGCTAAAATGGCGGCACCAATTGGAAAAGGTGCACCCCGAGAGCATAAAATCTTCTTCGATGACATAATCTCAAAGTACATGAAGTGCCCCGATGGCCTCAAGGAAATTTGCCTGGTGAGCTTTAGCAACTACTCTGTCACAGGTGACGTCATGCGTCAGAGAAAACGGTGCAAGATAATACGGTTTAACAATTGCAACAAAAACAAAAAAAACAAAAAGCCAGAAGATCACTACAAAGAACAATGCCTGCTATACCTACCCTTCCTTAGTGATGACAAGCACACGATAGGCGATGCACACATGTCATGGCATGACATGTGCAACACCAACATTGACATAATCAAGGAAAATGAAGCAATTTTCAACAAGATCACGTCCAATGCTGACAAATGTCTTCGAAAAACAACTGCGTGGGATCAAGCTCTGCATCATCACAAGCAACATGCTGAACATCGGGGTAATTCAATGTTGCAAGGGAAATGAATGTGCGGGCAAGTGGGATAATGTTACAGTCTGTCGCCCTGAAACTAGACTAGATCATGGCTTGCAACAAAGTGTTTTACAAAATGTAGCCTTGCACAAACACTGCACGGAGAACAATAATCGACGAGATACTGCTAAAAAGAACAAGCCCTCATGATACGCTGCACCTATTCATTTGCAGAAACGCTGGCTTGGGGAAGACGTACACGTGCAAGTCACTGTCCAGGCAGTCCATCACCTTTACTACTAACACAAGCAAACAACGGTGATCTGCCATAGAACCTCCTGATGGCCTACATAGGGAAGGTAGCAACAAGGATTGGTGGGAGCACCTATATCTTCCATTGCTGGCATCGACACACAGAACGCTTTCTACAAAGAAACTACAACACTACATTATACAAGAACGTCGAGCTAATAGTCATTGATGAGATTTTGCAGGTTGGAGTGAGCACGTTCATCGCAACAAATTTGCGGATGCGTGAAATAAAGCATGAACACGATCTACCGTTTGGCAAGGTGGACATCCTTCTGATGGGAGACCTGTACCAAGCAAGCCCCATCAAAGACTCCTGGATATTTGCCACCCATTCTAAAAACAACAACGCCTTAGGATGCTGCTGGAGAACACACATCTGTTGCTACGAGCTGAGCGAGCCAATGAGGCAGGCACATGGAACATATCTGGAGCTTCTAAATAAAATCCGTGTAGGCACTCAAACTTCACTGGACATTCAAGTGCTAAACTCAGCAAACATCAAGGAAATTCCAGATAAACTAGTGACATCACATCTGTTTTACATGAATGCATCGAAAGATAGGCACAACGACTACGTGTTCGATATGACAAATGCAGAGCAGAAAATGGAAATAAGTGAAAGCCACTAGGCTATCACTTAATACTCACACTCTTATCAAACATAGAGAAAGGCAACACCAATGCCAAATAAAATATGTCACATATTTCCCCTCCCAGTAGATCCTCTCTAGTAACAGACAGGGTCTGTTGGCCTTCAAGGTGGTTGAGCATAGAAGAATTTTAGGAGATACTCATTGGTGCATCCGGGAATCACCATGCCATCAACATCCTCAAGATGATAGGTCTTGTACCACCACCTTGTTCCCTCCTGACTCCTCCCGATCAACACCAAGACAAAGACCAAAGGCCACACCTTCCACCTCACCCTCTAAGTTGGACTCCTTGGAGCTATACCCTATCTCTTATTCTTCATTGGTTAAGTCAAAGCTTTCAAACTCTCTGATGTTGAAGACTCCTCCTTGACAAACTCCTTTTTGCGGCTTTTGATGATGTAGCGCACCTTCTTATCATTTCCTTGCAAAATCAATTCTCCAATTTTGAATAGCTTTCACCTTGTGTAGCCAAGGCCTTCCTAGAATCAATTGATAGGCGTGTGCATTTGGCTTGGTAGGGATCACTTGAAAAGTAGTCGGCATAGAAATCCCACATATATCCACTTCTAGATTCTTCACAACTCCCAACTTTTTTACCTTGGTATTGTCAACCAATTTGATGCGATGAGGAGAGGTAGTACTAGAGTATTTTAAATCACCATCTTTGCTTTCACCTTGTGTAGCCAAGGCCTTCCTAGAATCAATTGATAGGCGTGTGCATTTGGCTTGGTAGGGATCACTTGAAAAGTAGTCGGCATAGAAATCCCACATATATCCACTTCTAGATTCTTCACAACTCCCAACTTTTTTACCTTGGTATTGTCAACCAATTTGATGCGATGAGGAGAGGTAGTACTAGAGTATTTTAAATCACCATCTTTCATGGTATCCGCACTCATGACATTAATCGATGCACCTCCATCAATGTAAACATTAGAAATCACTTGACCATCAATTATCACATCAACCACAGGCACATCATCCCCAACATCTAGATCTAGCTTTTGGTAGGATATGGGTAGTACTACATTTGTATCATCACTCTTGAAGTGTTGGCCCAATTTGTTGATGGGTACCTTGGGACGGGTCGTTTGGGGGTTCGACCATCTCAAGATCGATGGGCTCAAGAACTATTGTCTACCCATTCATCCAATCTAAGAGGTCTCTCCATAGAGTAGGATTAGTCTCTCCATAGAGTAGGATTACCCCATAGTAGTGTCACAATAGGCATCTTTATCTCGTTAGATAAGAATGAGGCCAATTCAACAATGTCCTGGGGCCTAGTGATTGGTTCCATGCCAAGGACATGTTGCCATCCTCTTTTAGTTGTTTCAAGGTAGGATCTTCCTTAAACATTCACTGCATTAGTATGGACCCCTCCATTGAAGATCATGAGGTATATTTTCCCTCCATTCTTTTGGGCATTGTATGCATTTAGAGGCTTGATTGACTTCTCAGTGCCTTGTTTAGATTGTATCAGCTCCCTTACTTGCCTTGAGTCTTTGCTCTAATAGCAAAAGACCACACGCACAAAACATGCACCAAAAGTTTATGCATATCGGTGGATCCAAGAAAGACTGCTGGACTACATAAGGAACGGAAACTCAAAAAAGGCATGATAATCGAAATTTGCTTGGGCAACCTCGACATAGTAGACGGGATTGTAAACGGGGCTGATGGAACATTCAAAGCAGCAACCACAAATGGCAAAAATTAGGAGGTCTAGTTGGAATTCACAGACAAAGCAGCAGGTGCAAGAGCTCGTGCCGAGCATAGCACCTACTACAGTGCGGGAACACCTAAACAATGGACACCAATATGGCAAATTACAAGAGAATTCCAAGTTAGAAACATCCACCTAAACACTGCTTCCAGAACACAATTCCCAATCCACCCAGCGTTAGCTCGAACAATACATAGATCGCAAGGATTAACCATGGATAGCCTTGCATTTGATCCCCCCGAGATCAAAACACACTGACTCGTGTATATAGCACTATCCGCGTGCGCGACGGCAAAAACCTATACTTGATCAACGAAATTGAGGAAAAAAGCATAAAAGTGGACCCAACGGTTTTGTGTGAGATGGAAAGGTTGCACACAAAAGTGCTGTGGAAAGTGGAAAACGCAGGCCATATTGGAGGAAACGCAGATTGCGAAGTACTCAAAAGCCTGAACACGAGGTCGTTCGCATCCCACAAGGAGGACATCACCCACTCCACAAACATGCTGAGAACGACCATTCTTTGCTTGCAAGAGACACACGCAAAAAACACGCAGCAAGTGGAACTACCACATACGAGGCACATTGCCACAACAACAGGGTTGGAGGAGAGTGTAGAGCTACAGGCAATGAAGAGCATACAAAACTAAGGCTATGAATGCCTCCTCACAGTGCTGAAAACAAAACAACAAAGGGAGGTGGCCATTGTAAACGTTTACAAAGCAACACAAACAAAAACAAAAACACTAATAGATTCGCTTGAAAGCATATACAACGAGCTACTAGAATGGATTGACATGTACACAGCAAGGGACTTCAATATTAACTACAATTCGAACAGGAAAAACAAAGAACTTTTTTGGTATATGCAAACCAAGAAAATGGAGCAACTCATCACGAATTCCACAACAATCCATGGATCCACAATTGACCACATAGGGGTGAATAGAAAAAAAGCCAAAAGGGAAAACGGAACAATGTTCGTCTATTAGTTGGACCACTCTCTCTTATATACAAGTATAGTATGACCAAACAAGAGCCAAACCATGCTTCATGCTAAAATTATACTTCCAAACAAGTTGAATAAATTCAAAAGGCCTGCCTTGGAAGCTGAGAGAGAGAAAAAGAAGAAGAAGAAGAAGAAGAGAGAGAGAGAGAGACAGAGAGAGAGAGAGAGAGAGGGGGGGGGGAGAAAAAAATGGGGACAAAAATAGCAATCATAAAACATCCACGTCATTTTCCTTTGTGAAGGAAAGTAGCCTTTACTAAAGCCTTCCCTCCTCAGGCAGGCAAAAAAAAACAAGTTGAATATATTCAAGAGGCCTGCCCTAGCAAATTGAAAGCTGAGAGAGAGAGAGAGAGAGAGAGAGGAAGAAGAAAGAAGAAGAAGAGAGAGAGAGAGAGAGAAAGGGGGAGAAAATGATGGCCATAAAATTGGATTTTAGCTTCTTAGAGAAATGACCATCGCTTAAGGCCTAGCCCAGGGGCAGGCCAAACTAGAATGCTTGTCCAGTTACTAAGTATATGGGCTATTGTGAGCAACCAATAATAGACCAGTTATCTAACGGCTTAGATTGTGCCACATGGCTTCGAAGGATTTTAGATTTGCTAAGTATATGGGCTATTGTCAGCAACCAATAATAGACCAGTTATCTAACGGCTTAGATTGTGCCACATGGCTTCGAAGGATTTTAGATGTTCATAAAACGCTCAGTGCAGGCCAGGTTAAAAGGCAAGCCGACTAAACAACGTTGAGCCTTGTTTTAACTTTAAAAATTTGATTAAAATGCTAGGATTGAAGTTAAATTTAGAGATATGCATTGGGCAAAGATCTTGTCCGTGCAAAAAGTAAAAGAAAGGTTACGTGGGAGAAGGGTTAAGGGTTAGTATGTCGACAAGTGTTCTCTCCATCGCCAAGGTCTCCATCCCTCTCCATTCCGATTCCGATAATATATATATATATATACTAGAGCTATCCATTCGATTTTTCGGTTGCACACCGCCTGCTTTGTCTTGCTCGCTCTTCGATTCGCTCATAGCCTTGGTGAGATCTGCTTCTGAATTTGTAGAATTGCTCAATTCCCACTTTAAGATCTGCTCTGGCATTTACTTGGCTGTCCCGACTACGCAGGCTCGTCCTTGCCTTCCTTTTCATCGATCACAATAGAGCTTTCATTGATTTGCCAAGCCATTCGCCTTACTCTCTCCTTTTTATTTGGCAGTTTCGCGCGGTTCATCCGCAGGACGAGGGAAGCTGAGCCTTATCAGCGATGGGGTGTGTGTTTTGCATCGATCAGGCTAGCGTTGGGATTGTGGAGCAGTGGGGGCGATTCGTATGCCTTGCACAGCCAGGCCTTCACATCTTGAATCCACTCCGCGGACAATGGCTTGCCGGCACTCTTTCTGTGCGCGTTCAATATCTTGACGTGCGCGCTGAGACCAAAACAAAGGTGAGTGATGCGAACTTTGCTGCGACGTATTGTTGGCTATGTAGTTGACTTCCTATAATGCATCCGCACAAGAAACGGTTGTTACTACATCGAGTGAGTCCCAATAAAGAATTGCATTAGCTAAGCGTGAGCTTTGAGTATGAACTATGGTGCTTCTATGCATTGGGAAATTGAGCAATGTTTGTAGGCCATGATCTGACTTATATTGATTGTGGATGTTCAACATATCAATAATATTCGAAATTTGTAATCGTTTATAAGCAGTCCTGGAGAGGGATTTATAAAAAGAAGGGTCTTAAGGCATTATCATGTATAGGTTGACGTGACTACATGATGAATGGATGTGAAATCTACGGGCTGGTGATTAGCCTTCCAAAAAGGAGAGTGTATATGAGGTCTGGCAGTGGTAACTTAAGCATTTGGCTCACTAAATATGTTTGTCATTTGGATAGGAATCGCCAACCATGATAGTTGTCGTCAAACCGAAAGACACAAAAATTTAGAGGGAAAGTCCTTGACAGGAGCTCATGACATTCAAAGGCGATCTCTAGTTAATGGCAATGTGTTATGCCCTGATCTAAGGAATATCCCCCATGTCAACACTTTCCTATTACGTTCATATAGCTGCTCTATGTCTATGCTTTCCAGCTTCCTACCTTGCATGTCAGAGTCATGATCTATTGGAAGCAAGGTGCTACCATAAGTTAGGTGTTATACTTCCGGCACTGATATGGTACGTGTACCGTATGGGAAAAACAGGCACGTCAAGTATGCCACACTTGTAAATTAATATATTTTTTCCAGATGAGGTGGGAGAGAGAGAGAGATTGAGAGGCATAGAGAGAGAGAGGGACAATATGCTAGTGACTATAGTCCACTGTCCATAGAATGCAATGATCAATCACCATCAACATGGGCCACGAAACCCACCAGAGCTGGTTGTCCCACAGTCCTCCATTAGGGCTGTCAATAAGCCTATCTGTAAGGCAGGCTGTGGGGCTGAATTATGCTCAAGCCATGGGTCCAAGAAGAGGCGGTACAGATCCAGCAAAGAGGCACCTACATGGCAGAGTCTGTACAGGTCCTGGAACGGATCTGACAAGTTGGCAGCAGCCGGGGACAACCTGTTTGCAGGTTGGCAGGTGAGCAGAGTATGGCGGCGGTATTGCAGACAGAGTTAAACCAGTGGCAGTCTGCCGTGTGGCAGGGTTGGCCAGCAACTGCAGCCAACATACACAGATGGCGTTGGCCCAGTCTGTGGCAGGTCGTTGGACCTGTATCTGGTCGGGCAGATCATCAGTCTGGTTCACCAGACTACAAGGTTTCCCAGCCTATAAACTTAAAGGCCTCACTGAGGGGGCAGTCCTTAGTTAAGTTTGGCAGCAGCAAGATTTGTATGCTGGAGGGAGCAGCATGAAGAGCTCACCCTAGAGCAAGCTACTGAAGCCTATGAGAGGCACGTGGTGATTCAGGAAGGGTTACTACTGCAGAGGGTTCAGGAAACAGAGCTAATGTTGGGGCCATATATCAGGGGATGTTTGCTGCAGGTTTTGAAGCTTCTCCTGTATGGATTTTTATATCAAGAGATGAAATCTATTTTGTCTGTACATATGCATATTCACTCTCTGATCTTAAGATGAAATTTTAGAAACAGACATGGGAGCATGAATGAAATAAGTCCTGGACATACAGGGCTTTGTGAAAGCCTCAATATGGAACACAAGGAAATACGTAGAAGGACAGGGATTCGGTGGGATAGCATGCTACATCAGCAAAGCATGGGAAAAACAGCCAAGGTCATCAAGGAAGATCCACATAAACAATACATGTGGTTAGAGATAGTGGCGGCCCAAGACAAGAGCACCATATAACCTCATACTATTTTGTACGGGATAGAGTCGTGGGGAATGATCTGATGAGTGATACAATTGTCTGGGGCATGGGTGAGGTGTGCATCATCTCCAAGGGAGGTCGGTAGCTCATGAGACAAGAGGCTCACCCAGGTCGCATCAAGGGCATGGTCAAAGTGTATTTGGACACGAGTGGGGGCAGGCGGATCTCTTCCCATGGCTGGCGTTGTAGTCGAGATGTTGAATGCCAGATAGGAGTGGTCAGTGCTGAGTGGGGAGGGATGGATATTAAAGTCATGTACTTGCGACAAAAAGGTTGGGGAACCCCATCAAGTAGTCCACTATACTTTCTCCCTTCCATGTGGGAAACAAGTGAGCCCTCTGGATAACGGCTATATTTGAAGAATGTTATATATGATCAAGTAGTGTATTGCTCCCATTCCAGTAAGTTGCCCATACCCTGTCACATGTGGTGCATCCTTTTGAGTGCCTCACTATCCCAAGGTTTGTTGGGTCCATCAGTGGTACTCGGAGGGGTCCCGATCCAAAATCTAGTAGGCCCACCTGTCTGTCCCCTATATGCGGTGTTTTTGTAAAGGCGAATTTTAGAAAATGAGGCACTCATTTGGTTTAGGACAAAAAGTTCGGTGACAAAGGCATTCAATTTTTTGATGAAAAATCTATGTTGATTGCCAAAAACTGCCAACTTTGACAACCTATATTTTTCATCATTGCTGTCTGCTACTTCCTACTTCCCCTCAGATACATCATCTTATGCGAATAAAGTCACCACAAAGGGTCACAGACCATATGAGACGATATATGATGATATCATTAAAATTCTCCAAGCAGGGAGAGATCCTCCATCTAGGTGGCAATGTTTTTATTTTCAAAGACCCCCTTTCAAAAAGAAGCGCCGTCCCTTCCCCTCCTCACCCCCTCCCCATTCCTCTTAGCCCTGGTCCTAGATTCATTGTGGTGGCTGGTGTACGGGTTTCTCTTTCCCATTCGGGCAAGCCATTGGTCCTCTTGGTTGCCGCTTTCCATGTTGGTCGACCTATTTAGTCGGGCATTGCTCTTGGTCCTCTTGATCGTCGTCACTCTTTCAGCAGGTCGGCCTGCTTAATCTTCAGATCTGGACGTGGCTGAGATCATTTGTTGAAGTGTTTTGTTTTGTTTGGGCAGCAGATTCCTCTACTTGTGCTGTTCTTTGCTTCTTCCTTGCTTCCCTTTCCCGTCAACAGTCTTCGGGAAGGGCACGAAGTGTCTTCTTTCCCCTTTCCCAATTGGCCCCGGCTACGACATTGAAGGGCTTCCGCCGCTCTTGTTAACACATTGGAAAGGGATAGGTAGGTTCTTTATTTGAAGGTGTTCACGGCATGCTTCAGCCTCTTCTACAGCAGGTTGTAGGGGTTTTTGTTGTTCTTGATAGGCTTGGGATTAATTGTTTCTCCCCGCCTATTCCCGTTTTCTGGTTTCTTTGTGAAGTTTGTGGGATGAAGATTACTCCCCCACCTCTGCTGTAATCGCATTTTGGCCGTTTTGAATGAAATATATTACTGTTTTATGGTAAAAGGAGCACCTAATTGCGCTATCCTACCATCCTCACCTTGAGAAACAATAGTCTAAAATGGGCAATTGTGCTCTAAACATGGTGGAGAAAATTAGCCATAACTCATAAAATGCATTTAATAATGTAACTTTATTGAATGGTGCAACAAACATCATGAATAGAAATCAGCAATGAAAATTGGCAGTGCATCAAGTGACTGAACTCGTGTCCACATGTGCCATGTGTGTTCCTCCTTTCGCATCACAAATATGAGTGGTCTGAAATGCGATATGAAAAGAATAGTTACACTCCTAGAACCTCGTATCTCACTTTCTCTCCTCATCTCCTTCCTTTGAGCCCACTCCTAAGTGTGTCGTGTCACCATGGCGAGTCCTCTCTATGGACAGACATGTGTCTCAGTGTAGCAGATGACATCTCTATCCGTGTTGGTCTTTGAGACCCCCCCTGGGTTAGACCAAAGGGTGCCAATGGAGCTCCATACAATCATACTCAATCTGTTTGTGCCCCCATCCCCATAAGCCCGACACCATCATGTGCTGTCCACATCCCTCTCTTTCCTTTCCGCTCTCTCTCGAATAATCACTTTGCCATCTCTGTAGGCAGCCCACATCACTTCTTGTTTTGCTGGCATCAGACGTACCTTCCTTCGATGCTCTTGTTGCATGAGTGTGAGATCATCATCCAAATATGTCCTGGTTCCCTGCAACGTTGCCCTCATACTCATGAAGGTGGACCTGTAGGTTGCTGTAGAGAATCTCATGGCAATTGGCCTTGTCGGTGCATCGACCTTACCCACTCGCCAATCTGCCTCACAAGTGAGGTTGACACCCATCTTGGTGAACAATGCTTTGGCATTTACCATTGGGGTATCACCTAATGCTAGGCCTGTGACCAGGACATTTAAGGCCTTGCTGTTTTGTCTCTTATCTTCCTCCAGGGCATTGGATATGAACTCCTTGAGAGCGGATGTGCCTTTTTTGACCACCTCTTTCCTATCCGGCATCTCCACGTTCCCTTTGGTAATCTTCCGCGTGAATTCAGCACTTCATTCGTTCGTCTTGTATCCGTCCCTTTTTTTACTTCAGCCAGTGTTCGTCTACATGTGTTTTCTCATTCACTAGTGCCACATTGATTGCTTCCAGGCTGTCAATCTTCTCAATCAAAACCATACAAAGATTATTGAGGTGAGCAATAACATCAGAGGTAGCCTTGAGTGGTACTTCTGCCATGTAAGGCACCATATCAATTTCTGGGGCCTGCTTCCCGCATGTATCACCCACACATCCCCGAGTAGGTGTAATGCAAAACAATTCTGCACTTCCCTACTATCATTTTGACAGTTTGACATTTTGACAAGTTTTCCTTTACGTACCAGATTTGTAGGCTGTTTCCTTGCTCTCCTTACATATTTGTATTGTTTACATTGGCGTGGAACCTTCCTAACGAGCTGGGAGCTTGATGAAGGGCAGTACGCTGCTTGCAGTGTTACTGTGCCAGTCATTGGTGTGTGTTGTTGTGTCACGTACATGATGACTGCCTTTGCCTCAGAGTTCACTACATGGGGAAAAGGGAATCAGAGAAACGAGGAAGCAAAGGTACCAGGGTCGGAGCTCTGATACCAATGTAGCAAAGGTAGACATATTTGGGGAAAAGGGAGCCAAAGATGACAGAAAGGGGGAGAGGAAGGAGAGAGTGAGAGAGAGTGAGAGAGAGAGAAAAGATGACAGGAGAAAAGAGGGAGGAGAGGATAAGGCAGGGGAAGAGAAGGTAGGCACGTAGGCCCTAGGGAACAAGGAGCAGGGAGCAGGAAACAGAGAGGAGTAGGATTAGATGTCAAATCAAAACATACCACAATCAGTCACAGGGGTTGACTAATACAGCCTCCCTTAGATCCCACTAGTACCCCTATTTTCCCCTCATTTTCCCACCTTCATTACAGTCAAAAGTCAACGCCGACCAAATAGTCAACTGTGTGTGTACCCAATCTCTTCTCAGGGAACCGTACGTGATACTTTTCGACCTGCATTGTCTTTTTGGTGTCCAAAAAAGTGCGAATCTGCTGCTAATTGATGATGGGAAATGATGATTGTGTAGCCAGGTGTCACTGCCACTTGGGCTTGACCCTAATGCATGTGACAGTAGTCCACTGAGAATGCAATGTCAGGGATTTGCATGGCTTTATGATAGGAGGTCAATTTTTTGTGAGGAGTAAGCTTCCAGTTCAGATGTGTCTTCTATGTTGAGTTTGTTCCCAACTTCCATAGGCGTCAACCTCCTTGCATTCCTCCATCCACATATATCTCAGTCCCCAAAAATTAATGCAAAAGACCAAGGTCAGTTATGCCGACTCTTTATGCAACATAGTTTTTACCTATCTTTTTGTTGCGATCCTCGGTCCAGATGAGATAATCCACAGAGAATCATAGTCATTCTATTACCCCTCTTTGAATTGAGGTTCAAGTCTTGCATTAGACAGCCTATGAGAAAGACCAATCTCTGTAAAGTAGTCATCAAGCGTTGTTTCCAGGCTGGGGGACCTTTTCAGCTCATAGAGAGCCTCCTTGAGTCTGCACACCATAGTCCTCTTGGTCTGAAAGCCTGTGGCTTCTCCATAGACTTCCTTCTCGAAGTCACCTTTTAGAAAGACAGACTTTACATCCATTTGATAGATGGGCCACTTATAGTGGGCAGCCAATGCTATCACTGTCCAAATAGTCTCCATGCAAGCTGTCAGTGTAAGAGTCTCATCATAATTCAGATCTTCTGCTTGTGAATAACGTTTGGCCAGCAATCTTGCTTTGTATTTGTTGAGAGTATCATTTGATTTGTAATGTAAGTGCCATGCTTATGCAGAAGCATGTTTCCGAGGATTTATTTAATTAGAACGAGAAATTTATAACCATGAGCTGAAAATTAATACCACCAGATTACAGTCATAAAGATGAAAATAATTGGAACTGTGGAACACAGAAGCGGTGAGGCCACGTGGGGTGCAAACAAGGATCACGCCCTGCCTGATTTCTGTATTCCACTAATGCTGAAGCTTAATACAATAGTATTTTAGAATTTGGGACGGAACATCTAAAAATTCTAGGAGAACATAGATAAAAAAACCACTCCTTTATAAATGTAAGAGCATGAGTTTGAGGACGTGCATCAAAAGCACAAAGAGTTTTGATGAAGCCCTGAAGATTGTGGAAGAGTTAGAAAACAAAAAATGCACGAGTAAAGGGAATGGGTTTGATCTTCATGTGAAGACATGTGATTTTGAAGAGGTAAAAATTGTAATATTCACAAATGTGTGTGAGCATGATGCTAAGGGTGGCTTTGGCATCGATTGGCTAGCTGTGGAAATTGCTAGCAGGAATGGTGTTAGATGTGGCATTGGAGGGATGATATGGTCTCATCCATCACATAATATCTAGGTGGTGGCTCTATGGACATTCCGGAGGCAGTGAGCTCTCTAAAACATGCTCTGGTTGACAGCTGGTTTTTCTCGTTTTGTTTTCTGGATTGCTGATTTGTATGGTTGGTTTTTTTCAAGCATTAATAGAAAGTTATTTTCTCTGGGGAAAAAAAAGTAAGCTATTGTATTGTTTGCCGTTGCAGTCTTAGCCTCTCTCTCTCTCGCTCTCTCTCTGTGCCTGTGCAAGTGCCAGAGCCTGTGGTGGTTGTCCAAAAACTCCCCAATTCTATAGCAAATTTTTAAATTATAAAAAGCTGCAATCTTTGTGTGTTTTTGGGTTATTGAAGTTCAAGTGAAAATAGCTTATCTGAGCTTGTTTGATGTCTGAATTCTGCAGGACAATGTATTTGTTCAACTACTTTGTTCCATCCAGTATCGTATTATTCGCCAAAATGCTGATGATGCTTTCTATGAGCTTCAGAATCCAAAAGAACAAATTCAGGCATATGTGTTTGATGGTGGGGACCTACTTGGTTTTGACACGATTTTCCTCTCTGGATAGTTTTTGATGTTCCTGGTTGGAAAGCTAATGTTTAGGTCTGGCCATTACAAATGCAGTTGTCAGAGCCTGTGTACCAAAAATGAATTTAGATGATCTCTTTGAGCAAAAGGGTGAAGTTGCTAAAGCTGTCTCAGAAGAGCTTGAGAAGGTATGTCTTGCTAGTGCAGAAAAATTCTTCTTTGAAGAATCTACAAGACAATGGATGCTTTTTTTCCCCTCCCCCCCCCCTTCTGTCTCTGCTTTTCACACAATATGTTTCCTTGTCGGTAATTGCAGGTGATGGGTGCATACGGTTACAGCATAGAACAGACTTTGATAGTTGATATCATACCAGATGCTGCAGTCAGGCGGGCTATGAATGAAATCAATGCCGGTTTGTTTTTCCTGTCCTCTCTGTGCAAAGTTTGTGTACTTAGGGTATTTCATTTTGTTCCCTCAGTTGCGCTGCACTGAAATATAATGATTTTTCCCAGCTCAAAGGTTACGAGTGGCATCTGAGTATAAAGGAGACTCTGAGAAGATCCTCCAAGTAAAACGGGCAGAAGGTGAAGCAGAGTCCAAGTATCTAGCTGGTATGGGTGTCGCACGGCAGCGCCAAGCTATAACGGATGGTCTTCGAGAAAGTGTTCTTACTTTTTCTAGTGGTGTCTATGGTACAACTGCCAAAGACGTAATGGACATGGTGATGCTCACACAGTATTTTGATACCATGAAGGACATTGGAAGTAGTTCAAAGAATACGACCCTTTTTATACCCCATGGACCTGGCCACGTAAGTGACATTTCAGAGCAAGTTCGGAATGGAATGTTACAAGCAAGCAATGCAAGTATTACTTAACAAGCAGCTATTGCAAACTTATATAATGTAACCAATTTGCTGTGAGAAGTACACAATGGAAGAGCTGCTGCATAATTTTTTGGCGGTGGTGGCTCTTTTGGTACATTCCCATTCTTGGTTATCCAAGTTTGGTAGTCTCACCAAAACTAGATCTCATCAGCTTATGGATGGCAGTCCTCCGTATACCTCATCTTCTGGGTTCTATATATGGCATGGGAGTGCAATATAATATCTATCTTTTGGTAGGGCTTGAATAGTTTACATAGGTTTTCTTATTAATTTGCTTTAAACAACTAGCAAGATGAAGCAGGTAGCCAAGGATAGTTGCCAAACAATTAGGAGCTTTAAAGGAATGAGTGTAGTTGTAATACTCTTTAAAAAGAACCGTTTACCCCCCTTGAAAAGTGAATAAAAGAACTGGGTGACATTGGTTGGAAATGCAACCTAATGAATTGAATAGTTTTGAGAGGTTTTTTCATGAATTTTCTTTAAAGAGGAAGTTATGTTTTGACGCTTGATAAATGATTTTAGCTTACTTGTTATTGCCTCTTTTGTAATCAAAATTGTTTCTTTCTATTTGATTGGCTTGCCAAGTTTTTCCATGCTCCCCATTGTCCTTTTATTATTACTCCAATTTTGCACCACCTTTGGAGCTCATACATAGTCTTGGATTGTGAGGAAGGCCTTAGTTGTTTTGTGGATTTCTATCATATAGAATGTTAACTTGAATTGTAGATCACATTGAAACTCGGAGTTTATTTTAGCATGCCTATTGAAAGGAGAGGTATTGCCATTTTCAAGAAAGTATCATTATAGTGGTCAGCAATGGGATTTAGAGGAACATCCAAAAATGTGAGTGTAAGGTTGGTTGTAGATTCCACATATTTAAGGCTTAAAAATGAGTTGTCTCCCTTTAATTGATTTTCATTAAAATGTAGTGGAGGGGGTTATCTCAAAAGCATAATGCATCTCTTGATTGCTTTTGAAGCATTTGAATTGACCTTGATACTAATTAGGGTGGTATAAGTTCGAGCCATTAATGAGGTTGAGAATGCATGTTATGTTGAGGGGAACTACATGCACAAAGTGAGACAAAATTGGTGTAGATAGTAGTAGCTATGAAGAGAGCCTTAACATGCAAAAAGGTTGTTCTCTAGAGATGACTTTTCCCATGAAAGAACTAAGAGAGGCAATTGACAAATTGCCATGTGGGATTCCTCGGCTTCATGAAATGGGTGCCAGATTTCATAAGAGAGGTGAGGTTGGGGTCAAATCGTAATAGAGCTAGAATAGATGCGGATAAGAGCATCCTTGAATTATGTCATTTGTACGTTATATATGTAGCAACATGTGTTTCTGTCCTTAAGCTTGCATACGAAGGAGGATTTTAGCTTCTCAAAGGATGTCCAATACAAACAGTTGCATGTGCTAACTTTGAGCCTCATAAAGAAATTTGTCTGCATAAACAAACAAACATGAAAATATTACATGAAAAAACTATAAAGCACACACATCACAAGATCACAACATCTATATAACATACACAGTACAAGATCACAATATTTATGTAGCACACATAGCACAATAAATATATAACACATGATCACATTCCCAACAAGTATGTCGTATATATTTGACATGGGTTATTTTCTTGTATGGTAGATGGTGTGTGCAATGCACTACATTGTAATTTTGTATTCATGCTATCCAAATTGCACATGCACTATGTGCACCCTCGAGGCCATCACACAACACCCATGCATAAATTTATTTTTACACATTCATACTTAAAGTGCTTGGAATTCAGAAATGACTCTTATACATTCTCCAAAAGTCAAACTGAATGTAGAAAATTTGACCATTTTCATTTTTTGTGTTATTTTAAAATGAAGTCTCTACAATAAGATGTAAGGTATCTACAATAAAAACGTAAGCATTTGAATCCTAACTAGGTTATAACACTGAGTTGATATGAAATTGCTTATAAAGCTTTATGTGTAAGAACACACACACGCACGCACGCACGCACATTTTTTTGAATGAAATCTTATATTTCTTTGTGGGAAACCTCAAAAGAGGTGAAAACCCACCATGAAGTACAAAAGTTAAAAGATTACAAGTAGGCCCCTGGGAAAAACCAGAAGGCTAAGCAAAAATTAGAGAAAGGAAATTGATCACAAGCCACCAGGGGGAGTATTCAAAAGGATATCCTCCATAGTGAGATTGTTCACGTGCAAAAACTGTTGCAAAGGAACTACATCACCATCAATAAAGTGAAGATGTTTTCTACCCTCGTGCTTCTTCTTGAGATAAGCAGGTAGCCGAAACTTTTGAATCATAGCAACCAGGGAACTTATGAACACACACACACACACACGCACACGCACGCACGCACGCACGCACATGCACCCAGACACACATGCACGTGCACGCACACGCTTTCTAGCCCTTAAAAATTTTTTCCCTTACGTCCCCCCCCCCCCCCCTTAATTCTTTTCCCTAATTATTCCCAATTTTTTCATTTTTCCCTCATTATTCTCACTTTTTCTTCCTCTTTCTATGATTTCTAAATTCTTATTTCTTTCCTTATTTTTCTTTACTAATGTCCTAAATATTTTCTTACCTTCTTGTCTCTAATTTATTACTATTAAATCCCTTTTACTTTCCTTTCAAATTTTCCTTTTCGTTTCCTTTCAGTTTCCCTTTTAGTTCCCCTTTAGTTTGCTTTCTATTTTTTCCTAATTAACCCCCCCCCGGCCCCCCCCTCTCTCTTCTCTCTAATTTTCCCTTTTTCCATAATTTTTCATAATTTCTTCCCCATTCTTTTTTCTATTTCTCCCTACCTATTTTTTCCTTGTTTCCCCCTAATTTTTTGCATTATTTTTTCGTAATTTTACAATTTCTACTTTTAAATTATATTTTCATAATTAAACCTTTTTAAATTATAAACTACTCTCCCTAACCCACCCCTCCAAAACCCACCTAACCTACCGCCCCATCCCCCGACTACCTCTCTCCCTCATCTCTCCATCTTTCGACTAATATCGCTTACCTTACTCCCCCCATCCACGACCGTCTCTCTCCCCTGGCTGCCCATTTCCTATTTGAATGCCTTGCCTCTGACCATTCCCTCCCACCTCCAAACTTTCTACCTCATTCCACTCCTTCATTCGGTTGTGCTACCCCTGCCTTATTCGCCTCCTCAGTTCAGTTACTTGCTCATCTACTCATCCAATCTGGTTCCTCTGCCTCCCAACTCGTCTCATTGCTCGGATTGTCCCTGCCACCTTGCCAAACTATATTGCCATCCCAGTACTTCATAGCGCCTTTTCCAAGTCTCGGTCCTTGCGCCTCCCGTGCTCTCGCCCTTGATTGCTCCAGTCAGCTCTTCACCCTTCACACTTCTAGCATGTCTCCCCTCCATCCCATACTCAGTTTGTGCGAACTGTGTGCCCCCTTATTCACTCCCTTAGGGGCCCTCTCTTTGACTACCATGCTTGTGAGGATGGTTCTATTACAAACTTGCTCTTCCCAATTGTGCATTGACTACGATGCCTTACTAACTCCTAGCGTACTACCTGGTTGTTGGCATCACCACGTATCATGGACTCTCAGGTCCTTTTTTCTTTCTGTGTATGTAGTATTACCCCTTTAATTTACTTGTGGTTCCCCCTCCCCCGCCCCTTACATTTAACCCCCCTTACATTTAATTAATTGTTTCTTACATTTTATCGTTTCTATGTCCTTTTTTACATCTTACTTTTAATTTCTTATTTATTTATTAGTCAACCCCCCTTCCACACCCCCCTCTTATTTTTATTTTGAAACCCCTCTCCCCTTCCTTTTATTTCCATTGTTTTTCCCTCCCTCTATGACCCTTCTATTTGTATATATTTTTTATTTTTTCTTTATTTTTATATCTTTATTCTTTATTTGTCTTTCATTAATCTGCTCTAACATTAATGTAATCCCTCACTTAATTTATTTACATTTTCCCTCTCCTTTTCTTCTTTATTAAATCCTTTTTTTCTTTTTCTCTTTATTTCTTCTAGTTCTCACTTATGTTATCTCTCACATTATTCATTATCTTTTTCATTACTATTACTTTAATTTAAGCTCTCACTCAAGTATTTACCTTCTTTCCTTTTTATTTTAGTTCTCACTTATGTTTTTTTCACATTATTTCTTTTCTTTTTTTTTCTTTTTTTACTAGTGCTTTTATCAAAGCTCTCACTTAGGTTATTTTTTACATAGGTGGGAGAAGGAGTTGGGAGCAGACTGTTGAGAGATTTAGACTGGAGTGTAGCATCCCAAGACTACTTCTAAAGGCACAAGAAAAGGATTAGAAAAACTTTTTATGAAAAAAATAAGAGTTTAATGAAAGGAGTCAAAAAGCTAGAAAGGATTTAAGGACTTAAGTGTACTATGTGCAACCATCCAGAGTTGTAAGGGAAAGGACATGCATGTGGAAGACAAGACAAAACCCCTTTGCATAGTGAAATTAAAAAAGAGGGAGGAAAATGGAATAGAAAAGAGAAACTCGTAGAATTAAGGGAAGGTTTGAACAAGTAGGTAAACACCTACTAATATTTATAAAAAGTTAACAAGAGTTTGGCAATAATGTCAAAATAATTTTGCAAAAAGTTGAGCTTGAAAAAGTCCTCGCAAGCGTCACTTTTATTGCAAAGGAGAGTGTACATACCTACCATCATCCAACAAGAAAAACATGATGAGAACCCACTTAAACCTTAGTTGGGAAGATAGGTGTCATAAGCACTCCTCCCTTGTTATCGAGGTCACAATAAAAATTAACACTTAACCACAAACCTATCAAGCTAGATTTAAACTTTTAGTAGTGTGACTTAGAATGGAGTAACAATAAGTGAATATGAGCTTTTGAGATTATAGAGGGTGGTTTTGGGAATTTGTAAAAGGAAAAATAGATAAGAGGGTGAGTTTTACGTCATGAAAAAAGAAGGCGGAAATTAAGAAGAGATTAATAGGCATGAGATTTCAAAGTTAAATAATGAGATAAAATTTATAGAAAGGACACATACTATGAAAGTATAAGGGTTAGAATAAAGAAGGGAGAGAATAAGCATAACAAAGAGTAAAAATATAAGTTAATAAAGTACACTAGAAAAAGTAAAGAAAAAATATAGAAAAAAGCGAGAACGACGTAAAAAATAACCTAAGTGAGAGCTTTGATAAAAGCCCTAGTAAAAAAAGAAAAAAGAAAATGAAAATGAATAATGTGAAAAAGTACACTAGAAAAAGTAAAGAAAAAGAAAAGCTAGATTTAAACTTTATTAGTGTCATGTAGAATAGAGTAACAATAAGTGAATGTGAGCTTTTGAGATTATAGAGGGTGATTTTGGGAATTTGTAGAAGGAAAAATAGATAAGAGGGTGAGTTTTTCGTTATGAAAAAAGAAGGGGGAAATTAAGAAGAGATCCATGAGATTTCAAAGTTAAATAATGAGATGAAATTTATAGAAACGACACATACTACGAAAGGATAAGGGAGAGAATAAGCATAACAAAGAGTAAAAATAGAAGTCAATAAAGTACACTAGAAAAAAAAAAAATTTAAAGAAAGAAGCGGGAAGGTACTTTCTTGTTTTGGCAACTTGATTCTTTGCCTTTATTAGAATTCATGACCTCGAATCTCTTTCTAAAAACTCTTCGCTATCATCAAAACTCTCTCCCTCAATGACTGGATTATACTGCTACTAAATATCTTTTCAGAGATACACTTCTTTTACACTTTAGCATTGACTTTGACATTATCCACACTTTTGACTCTTTCTCCTTTAGTTGGAAGTACACTCCACCTCTTAGATCCATGGATTATTTTTCATTTTAGTTTTCTTAAGAGAAACTTTAAAATTGGTGTCAAAAGTTTATACGCCCTAATAAAAATAAAAGTTTGAAATATTTGCCAATATTTGAAACTTTTATACAAAAAAATTTAAAGTTTCGCCAAGATTTACATCTTTTACCTAAAAATTCGAAAGAAAATATGTAAAAGTGTTCTATGTTCTATCAATATTGTGAAACTAAACAATCTAGCTCAATAAACTCATGCACTAGTATTTTATTTTAATATATAAGTATAGACTTGATAAAAACATCCATGCTTAGATCCTTACTCTACAAGATCAAACTCACTTTCTTAGCTAATTCCTTTACCTCCACTTGTCATTGTAACTCATTTAAGAGAGTTAAACCTTTTCTCAAAGTTTTTGATGATCAATAATTTCACGTTTTCACCTCTGACTGTAATTTCTTTCATCATCCTTTTCTCCGTTCTCACATACTTTTCGGCCTCAATCACATTCCCATTACCCCCTTAGATCCTCAGGATGCACTTCAAGCTCTTACTCTTGATTTCCAAGATGTTTGTCTTACTCTATACTTGGATCACAACTATCCCATCTTTTTTGGAAAAGATTTTTCTTTCATTTCCCCAACCTTAAAATCCAATAATCCATTCTAGTAAAAAAAACTCTTCTCGATAAAGTAAAGTGGCTTTCAAACCATGTGTTTATCACAATCTTGGATAAAGTTTCCATAACTCCTTTTGTCCTTTATCGAGTACAAAAGCTCACCTTGGTGAGAATAAACTCACCCAAATTTTCACCCCTACCCCATTCGTCACACTAAAATCCATTTCGAACACGCTTGATTCCCTTAGTCATCCTTAGATTTCCAGTAACCTTCCCTATCTCATGTGTGCTTATAAGACAGACAAACATAATTTTGGCTGGCTTAACAATGCACAAAACTGTACCTTCTCCTCTCTCATTGACCTCATTGCTTCAGGACATAAAGAACTTAAAGACATTATCTCTATTTAGGGAGATAAACTCCATGCCGCCTACAAAAATTTCCTCAATATAAACACTAATATGTTATGGGGCATCGATTTAAACTTACAATTCCTTGTCAACCTACCTCAAGAGATCCACTCCCTTTATTTTACCAACATAGAAAACTGCTATGAAGCCATCCCCCAACATGGCACCTTCAGTCTCATGGAATCTCTCTCTTACTTTTGCAAACTTGATGCCAAACTACATTTTTCTAGTTTTTCCTAATTACACCCCGCCCTCTCCCTCGCCCCCTCCCATTCTCTAGTTTTTCCTTTTTTCATATGTTTTTCTTTAATTTCTTCCCCCCTCTTACCTATTTTAACCTATTTTTTCCTTAAATTTTAAATTAAAGTTTCCCAATTTCACCATTTCTAATTTTAAATTTTTGTTTCCGTAAATTTTCATAATTAAAAGTTTTTTAATTATAAACTACTCCCCCTAACCCACCCCTCCCAAACCCACCTAACCTACCCCTCCCAAAACACCCACTACTTTAGCTCACTCACACACACACACACACACATCTCCTAGGACATAGACACAAACATTGACACACACACACACATAGAAATCTTTCTTAATAAGTTGTGCTCACAGGCTCACAATGTCCTCCTCAGTTATCAAAATAACCCACCGTTTATTTTGTCGTACCTAGGTTTTCTACCATCATCTCCTTTTTTAATGTGCTGAACAAGGTTCCTTCTTCTTTCCTCTAATTTAACTCACATTCCTTTTCCCCTGTCCCTTTTTATTCACTACTAATAGTTCATTTCCCCCCTTTCTGTAATGCATATTTTTGTACTATTTCCCCCCCTTTTTTTGTGTTAAGTTCCCTATAAGTTGTTGTATTGGCCCTATAAGTATTGTTGTGTGATTGAATTTGCCTTTTTTCCCCCCTCTCATCTTCTACACTTTAAACCCTTTATATATTAATTAAAATGTTCCTAATTAATATGTATTTATGTACTTAACCATTGAAGATTTATTTTTGTGCGTTATGATTTCTCCCCCTAATCGTTATCTCATGGCATGCTTTTATACTTAGGATCAATCTTCAATACTTCCTTGAACTCTCGCTCTCTCTCTCACACACACGCACACACATATATAAGGACTATTATTCTAATCCTATAATCATAAAATGCTTGTAATAATTAAATTGTTCCTAGTTAATACGTAATTATCTACTTAATTACAATTAACCCGTCTATCTTGTCTAAACCTACCGACCCCCAAACAAACCTTAACACAACCCTTCCCTTATTCAACCTAATCTTATCCTTTCGTACCCATGGTCACATGCTTGCTCAACGCTCTCTTCTCAACTAGCCGCTCCATCCCTCTACCCTCACCCTTGGCTGCACGTCCCTCGCCCTTGAGCTCTCTGCCATCATCAGCTTGTAGACCCTCTCCTTCTAGGCGTTGGTTACCAACTTAGGTAATTCTTTACTTTGCCGCCTTCGTCTCGCAGGCTCTCCCTTCTTTTCCCTTGCTTCCCAGTCCTTGTAAGTAACGTTATTGCGTACTCCTTCCTAGCTTTTTGGTCGGCTGGCTGCCTCCGCAACAGCAGCGTGCTGGCTTTAGCTCCCCTACTTGGCAACCTACGCTCTTCTAACTTTGTCTTCCACTTTCTCTCAATCGGGCTCTCTCGCGCGCTCTTCTATTATGTGTCGCTGACGACGTATACCTCCTCGTCCAACAAAGCTTATTACTCAGGTTTCTTGCTTACCTTTACAAGACTCTACGCGCGCATGCATGTTTCTCAGCTCCCTCGTATCCGTCCCGTTACTGGCCTCCTCATCCCTCTTGCTCTAAGAAAACTTCAAGTTCTACGTGCTTGCTGGTTTGCGACTCCTTCTCAGTTTCCTCACGGCCCCTCTACACTCTTCACCTCTCCTTCTTGTGCACCTTCTCGTGAACGGGTAAGCTCCGGGCAGTGTTCACCGTAATGCTGAACCTTGCTCTTAACGACGTTGTTAAGTACAACTCTTTCACCGTAGGCCCTGCTTTTTATACCGCCTCACTCAGGTCTCATTTTTCTTTTCTGGAGTCGGAGGCCTCCTACAAACTCTTCTCCGCTCACAGTTATGACAACTTTGCCCTTGTACCTTTCTGTTTCGCTCTACAAGTCGCTTAGTGGCTTGGCCATTTAGAAAGTGCGAGCTGCCTTTTGACGTTCCTCTTCGCCCCCAAGTGTTTTCCGCCTTCCATTCAAGCTGTTGGAAACCGTCTCTCCCCGTAGTGTTGCTTTTGAAGAGGTATCTGCACAAAGCTAAAAGAGGGCTTTCTGAAGCAAAAGAAAGCTCATATATCAAAGAGGGTCCAGCACAGAGGTTGGACGAAATGGTGCGCACTTTTGCCCGGGAGAGTTGCTACAGTCTGAAACTGAGTTTTGACGATTTCTCCCTCGTTACTGAACCAAATGACCTTAAAAATGGCTCAAAATCTTTGTCTTGAGGTCGCCCATCTACTCCTAAGAGGGCTCAGGCAATGGCGGAGCAGGCAGGGAGTATTGAGCAATAGAAGAAATTCGCTGTTTGGAGAATGACAGCCACCACAGACGTTTTTTCTTCAATTGCTTGCAGCTAGCTGGCTGCTCACTTCGGTTGGTGGTGCATGGAGGCTTACCTTTGCGCACCTCCTCCATTACCTCATTGTGTTGACTTTCTCACTGTCATACGTTACTACGTGGTTGTTTACGTAGAAGTAGTCGCCTACTCCTTCTTACTCATTTACTCCTCTGTAGTTAGCTCCGGATGTCCCGCTTGCTTGCAACGCACTCACCCTTTGATTTACGGAAAGTTTGGAAAGTGGTTCGGACAACCAGAGTGATGACCTTAACTGTCAAGAACTTCGTAAACTTTACCTTGCTTATTGTCCCTCTCCTGAGACCGGTTGCTTAAAAAATCCCAGTCTTACTTGATTAGAACGCTAGCATACAATTTTTTCCGCATATATGTATTGATTATTGAATAATTATATATATATATATATAGAGAGAGAGAGAGAGAGCGCGCGCGCGCCTAATGAGCTCTATTTTCATCCTAATCTAAAATTTTCTCTAGTCTACGGGTTATATTCAACAATCAAGCCATTTTTAAGTTGCAAACACTTGGTCTGCATAGCTGCGCACATAACCGGAATCTTATAAAAGACAACACAAAGCTCTTATAAAAGACATCACACAAAGCTCCTAAGCTTATAGCAGGGGCGTTCCGGCTCCGTAGTGTGGAAAGGAACTTATTTGCAAATAATTTATTGTTTATCTTTTCGTTGCTAGGTGATTGCTTTATTCAAATTACTTTAACATTTGATTACTCAAGGTTTTTAATCAAGGACACATTTATATATTTGTTGCCTTTACGTGTGTTCTTATGAGGATATGTATTTCATTTTTCCATTTTTCACGTAGTGTGTATGGTAGTTGGCTTCACATTAGCCTAGTTACTTTTTCATCTAGTTTTAATTGTAGTCTCTACCTTTTATTCCTACTAAAGTTAGAATTCTTTTAGTTTCCGTTTTATTCATTTGCATGGAACTCTCTCTCTCCTTATTATATATATGTATGTATATATATATATATATATATATATATAATTTATTTATCATTGTAACTTAAATTGTCATTGACTTAATGGTTTTCTTGGTTATTTTTGCTTCATTTAACTACTTAAGTTTCCTTAATAGCTAGGCTTATTTAATTGCCTTACATAATTGATCCCTTATCTTTTTTTGTTCTAGTAATTCCCCTTTCTATATATCTATCCTTCTCTTTTCTATGTGCTTTAAGGAATTTTCTTAGGAATTTCTTTTTTCTTCCTATTCTAAAGGCTTTGTTGTCCTTCAGATAATGTGCTTATAGCTTTTTTTTATTCATTTAGGTTTATTTCCATTATTAAGTCAATGACTCTATTCTAAGTTATTCTTAGGATTGTTGTTAATGTATTTGCTTTAAGAATGGTATTTGCATGTGGACTACCCCCAAGAGGATTTTATAACTTATGTCATAGCTGGGTGTGGACTACACCCCATTTGTCAGTGGTCACAATTGGGTGTGGACTATCCCATGACTTGTTTCAATTTTGCTCTTTGTTCTCTACCATTTTTGAAAATTTTCCTTCAGTTGTAGGAGATATTCGTTTATTTATGAGAATTTGAAAGGTCTATCAATTATGGATATGGAATATCCCTCATGTGACATGTGAAGCTACTTTTGCATTTTGCTCTTATAATATTTGCAAAAATTTACTTGTGAATCTAGACAGTTGTCTATGTTCCTTGGTAAAGCAATAACACGTCAAGGGATACAGGCATTATTTGTCTACCCATTTGTTGTTGTTAATGTATTTGCTTTAAGAATGGTATTTGCATGTGGACTACCCCCAAGAGGATTTTATAACTTATGTCACAGCTGGGTGTGGACTACCCCTTATTTGTCAGTGGTCACAGCTCGGTGTGGACTAAACCATGACTTGCTTCAATTTTGCTCTTTTATTTCTACCATTTTTGAAAATTTTCATTTAGTTGTAGAAGATATTCATTTATTTACGAGAATTTGAAAGGTCTATCAATTATGGATATGGAATATCCCTCATGTTACATGTGATGTTACTTTTGCATTTTGCTCTTATGATATTTGCAAAAATTTACTTGTGAATCTAGATGGTTGTCTATGTTCCTTGGTAAAGCAATAACACGCCAAGGGATATAGGCATTACCTATCTACCCATTTGAAATGATGATATGTTATTCTTATGTATTTGCTTTAAGTATGATATTTGCATGTGGACACAATAAGACAAAGCACCCACAGACGTGCACACAGACGCGTTTACTGCACTAAAAAAAAACTTATAGGCGCGTCTATTTGCACGTCTATTTGTGCGTCTAGAGATCCACATCTAACATCACATCTATATAGCAGACAGACGTGCGTATAGACGTGCATCTAGACCCGTAAATAGACACTCTACTAAAAGATTTAAAAGATAGATAGAGGCATCGTTAAACGCGTGTCTAGACACATTTATAAACGGTCTTATAGACGCATTTATAGACATGCAAATAGACGCTTCTCAAACAGACAGACGTGTATATAGATGCGTTTATATACGCACTGATAGACGCGCTATATAATATTTTTTTTTAAATTTACAAAATGCTGTGTATGTTGTATGCTATATAGTTACAAGAATCCCATTTCCACATTGTGTAATTCAATTCTTATAGCCAACCACATTTTAATTACAATTCCAAATAAAACATTACAACTCCAAAATGCAATAAAATTGAAAGCTCAAAAAGTGCTTGTATGTACATATAGCACGAAGCTAAGCCACGTCATGTGGCTTCAAGTACCAAAAATAAGAGGAGTGTATATACAAGAGGCACAAAGTCAAAAGCCAGTGGCTTTAAGTACAAAAAGAGTAGCTAGCACTACTTCTACGACTAATCTATGTTCTCCATGTCCTCGCTCCCTTCCACGCTCCCTTCTGCACTCCCTTCTCTGCCTCCTTCCTCGTCTTCTTCCTTGTCTTCTTGTGTAGGGACCTGTAAACAAGGGACAACATATATCAATGTATGAAAAATCAAATCTTTACTTATAATATTGACACTATTTAATTACTTTTAAATACCTCGAGGGCCGCTCTAGTAGCCTGGATATATTGCTCCTCAGTAATCAACCCATCATGATAGGAGTGCTTCCATATATCTCCTCTGCGATGGTGGCGGTGGTAGGCTATCTCGACAGGAGTAGGGTATCTGCCCATGATATCAAGCTGCAAGATGACACAATTTGTGGACACTACAAGGCATAGGCCATTTTCCGACGGAAATACCGACGCTTTTTACATAAATTTTTTTTTTTCACAAGCGCAAAGGTCGCTAAAAGCGTCGGAAAAGGAGCGTCACTATAAAGCGTTGCTATGTAGCGACACTGAAAAACGTCGCTATATAGCGACGATGCAAACGTCGCTATATAGCGACACTATTAATCGTCGCTATATAGCGACACTGGTAAACGTCGCTATATAGTGACGATTAACAGAAGTTAAAAAAAAGGGTTAGTGGGGCTAAACAGGGCTTCCTTTTGGCCCTGTTTAGCCCCACTAATCCTTTTTTTTTTTTGTAATTACAAAAGAAAATTTTTTATAACAAAATTTCCCTTGCTTGCAGGGTGATACAAAATTGTTCTTGTGAAATGATGAGTAAAAAATGCAACAGTGTTTGTAACAAAATTACCCTGTGAAAGAGCGATACAAAATTGCTCAAACGAGCGGATATACAAAACGCTACTACCACTACTCATCCGAATCTGAATCATCTTCCTCTTGTTGGCCTGTTCCTTGGTCCTCGACACCTGCATCTTCTCCCTCGTCCTCGGCACCTGCGTCCGATCCTTGCCCCTGTTGATAGCTCGCCTCCGATGATGGGACGCTTGAGCTTTGACCCTAAGAGTGAACCATATAAATCAAAAATTAGATTGGAACTTAAATTAAAAAGTGAGATTACAAGTAGGAGTAAACTTATACCGTGCGAGTAGCCACCTCAGCCCAATCGACTGTCGCTCCCATTACCTCTTGCTCAATGAACCACGGCTTTGTTCCTATCCGAAATGCGTGCCGCGTCTCTGCATCCGTAGGAAGATGAACCATCGCAGCTTGCTGTGGATCCAATTTACGAGAGTTAGAGTTACCTAAAGTGCATGTAATATGTAAGTAAAACAAATAGAACAATACATTAAATGGGAAGAAGTAGACTTACCACGGTTGCCTCGAACGCATACCATCCGCCTGCACCAAAGTGCGAAGTACCTACAATGTCCAACCATCTCTTCGCAGCCCTCCTCTGACCCTCGAACATTTCGGGATGGTCCCTATGTTGCTTCTTGAAGTACTTCCAATCAGCTTTGTCTGCCCAGCTGGGTTTAGCCAACCCCTTGGTAATGGAAGTACGCAAGGTTGATCTACGATGCTTTAGGACCAAACCCATGCGCTCGAGCATATAATTGTCATTAAACTCCACATTTGGCGGATTAGGGTATCTTTGTTTTAACTCATCGATCACTGCCTGCTTCTTTTGGGCATCTTGATACCGCCAATCGGTATTTATGCCGCTCCTGAAGTGATGACTCATCAACCTCCTCATGGCAGCCATGACTGCTTTGCCCTTTTTATCTTCTATTATCTCTCTAGCAGATGTGATTTGATAGGAGAGATCCCCTGATGAGTAAGGGGGACTGAGGGTAGCAAAGTTTGAAGGAGTGGAAGCTGTGCGACCACTTCCGGAGCGAGGAGTAGCAGTGGGAGTAGGAGAGGGAAAGGGACCTGACTGATACTGTGTCTCCGGACCAAGTGGAGACCTAAAGGAGCGTGAGTGTGCTGACTCGTCTACATCTCCCGAGTCAGCACAACATGAGCCGCCCATCCTACTCTTCCTTCCCTTGTGGAAGGCATGCGCAGGTGATGATCCCGCAGTCGAAGGGGCGCGAGGGGATGGCTAGGCAGTACGTCCACCCATCGGTGTAGGGGAAGGAATTGCAGAGGTCCTCTGAGAGAGCAGAGAGAAGAATCTCGCTACCTCCTCATCGCTCATCTGCACTACAAACTCGTCGGGACTCCCGACAAAGCCACGCGCAGCTAGCAAAGGAGTTCCTCGAGGGGTAGTCGCAGTGCTACGTGGAAGAGGGAAATAGAGAATAAGAGAAGGAGCTTATGCGGAAAAAGAGAAGGAGCTTATGCAGAAATAGAGAATGAGAGAAGCATAAGCTTCTCTCATTCTCTATTTCTGCATAAGCTCACGCATAAGCATAAGCTTATGCATAAACTTGAGCATAAGCTCATGCTCATGCATGAGCATAAGCATGAGCTTAAGCTCATGCAAAAAAAGAGAAGGAGCTTATGCATAAAAAGAGAAGGAGCTTATGCGAAAATAGAGAATGAGAGAAGCGTAAGCTTCTCTCATTCTCTATTTCCGCACAAGCTCATGCATAAGCATAGCTTATGCGGAAACTTAAGCATAAGCTCATGCTTATGCGGAAAAAAAAGAAGGAGCTTATGCGAAAAAAGAGAAGGAGCTTATGCGGAAATAGAGAGAATGAGCTTATGCGGAAATAGAGAATGAGAGAAGCATAAGCTTCTCTCATTCTCTAATTCGGCATAAGCTCACGCATAAGATAAGCTTATGCGTAAACTTAAGAATAAGCTCATGCTCATGCATGAGCATAAGCATGAGCTTATGCTTATGCTTATGCTTAAGCATAAGCATAAGCATTAGCTCATGCTTATGCTCATGCGAAAAAAGAGAAGGAGCTTATGCATAAAAAGAGAAGGAGCTTATGCGGAAATAGAGAATGAGAGAAGCATAAGCTTCTCTCATTCTCTATTTCCGCATAAGCTCATGCATAATCATAGCTTATGCAGAAACTTAAGCATAAGCTCATGCTCATGCATGAGCATAAGCATGAGCTTATGCTTATGCTTATGCATAAGCATAAGCATAAGCATAAGCTCATGCTTATGCTCATGCGGAAAAAAAAGAAGGAGCTTATGCGGAAAAAGAGAAGGAGCTTATGCGGAAATAGAGAATGAGAGAAGCATAAGCTTCTCTCATTCTCTATTTCCGCATAAGCTCACGCATAAGCATAAGCTTATGCCTTAAGCATAAGCTTATGCATAAACTTAAGCATAAGCTCATGCTCATGCATGAGCATAAGCATGAGCTTAAGCTTATGCTTATGCATAAGCATAAGCATAAGCATAAGCTCATGCTTATGCTCATGCAGAAAAAGAGAAGGAGCTTATGCATAAAAAGAGAAGGAGCTTATGCGGAAATAGAGAATGAGAGAAGCATAAGCTTCTCTCATTCTCTATTTCCGCATAAGCTCATGCATAAGCATAGCTTATGCGGAAACTTAAGCATAAGCTCATGCTCATGCATGAGCATAAGCATGAGCTTATGCTTAAGCATAAGCATAAGCATAAGCTCATGCTTATGCTCATGCGGAAAAAGAGAAGGAGCTGATGCGGAAAAAGAGAAGGAGCTTATGCGGAAATAGAGAATGAGAGAAGCATAAGCTTCTCTCATTCTCTATTTCCGCATAAGCTCATGCATAAGCATAAGCTTATGCGAAAACTTAAGCATAAGCTCATGCTCATGCATGAGCATAAGCTTCTCTCATTCTCTATTTCCGCATAAGCTCATGCATAAACATAGCTTATGCGGAAACTTAAGCATAAGCTCATGCTCATGCATGAGCATAAGCATGAGCTTATGCTTAAGCATAAGCATAAGCATAAGCTCATGCTTATGCTCATGCGGAAAAAGAGAAGGAGCTTATGCGGAAAAAGAGAAGGAGCTTATGCGGAAATAGAGAATGAGAGAAGCATAAGCTTCTCTCATTCTCTATTTCCGCATAAGCTCATGCATAAGCATAGCTTACGTGGAAACTTAAGCATAAGCTCATGCTCATGCATGAGCATAAGCATGAGCTTATGCTTAAGCATAAGCATAAGCATAAGCTCATGCTTATGCTCATGCGGAAAAAGAGAAGGAGCTGATGCAGAAAAAGAGAAGGAGCTTATGCAGAAATAGAGAATGAGAGAAGCATAAGCTTCTCTCATTCTCTATTTCCGCATAAGCTCATCCATAAGGATAAGCTTATGCGAAAACTTAAGCATAAGCTCATGCTCATGCATGAGCATAAGCTTCTCTCATTCTCTATTTCCGCATAAGCTCATGCATAAACATAGCTTATGTGGGAACTTAAGCATAAGCTCATGCTCATGCATGAGCTTATGCTTAAGCATAAGCATAAGCATAAGCTCATGCTTATGCTCATGTGGAAAAAGAAGGAGCTTAGGCGGAAAAAGAGAAGGAGCTTATGCGGAAATAGAGAATAAGCTTCTCTCATTCTCTATTTCCGCATAAGCTCATGCATAAGCATAAGCTTATGCGAAAACTTAAGCATAAGCTCATGCTCATGCATGAGCATAAGCATGAGCTTATGCTTATGCTTATGCATAAGCATAAGCGTAAGCTCATGCTTATGCTCATGCGGAAAAAAAGAAGGAGCTTATGCGGAAAAAGAGAAGGAGCTTATGCGGAAATAGAGAATGCATGAGCATAAGCTTCTCTCATTCTCTATTTCCGCATAAGCTCACGCATAAGCATAAGCTTATGCGTAAACTTAAGCATAAGCTCATGCTCATGTATGAGCATAAGCTCATGCTTATGCTCATGCGAAAAAAGAGAAGGAGCTTATGCGGAAATAGAGAATGAGAGAAGCATAAGCTTCTCTCATTCTCTATTTCCGCATAAGCTCATGTATAAGCATAAGCTTATGCAGAACCTTAAGCATAAGTTCATGCTCATGCATGAGCATAAGCATGAGCTTATGCGAATGAGAGAAGGGGGAATGAGAGAAGCATAAGCATAAGAGAATAAGAGGGAAAGGAAATAGAGAATAAGAGGGAAAGGAAAGGGAGAAGGGAAAAGAGATGAGGGGGAAAGAGAGAATAAGAGAAGAGGGAAAAAAGAGAAGGGGGAAAAAGGAGAATAAGAGAAGGGGGAAGAAGGAAAGAGTGAGAGGGGAAGAGAGGGTTCCTATGCCCATCACTGCAGCTAGCGCTTAAGGCGCTAGCTGCAGGCCAATACAAATAACAAAAATAATAAATGGAAAAAAGAGAAAGCACTTACCTGAAAAAGTATGTCCCGCTCGGTGTAGTGGACTGGCCCTACAAAAGAGAGAGTATGTCCCGCTCGGTGTAGTGGGCTGGCCCTACAAAAGAGAGAAAACAACCCATTTTTTCAAATAAGATGTTAGTGGAAAGAGGAGATTACAAAAGCAACTTCTTGAAGGGAGGAGATTGAGGAGACAAGGAAAGGAGGAGATTAAGGAGACAAGGAGAAAGAGAAGGAAGAGAAATACAGAAAAAAGAGATGAGTTTTCTTTCTTTCTTGAAATCTCGTTTTTTGTTTCAATCCTTTCAAATAAGCATGAAAACTAGTTTACAGGTTTAGCAATACAAGAAGAAACACTCACAAAACTAAAGCTAACAAACAAACAACCTACATTGTAGAAACAAACTCACCTCTTGAAGAACTTTCTTTCAAGAAACCAAAGAGGGAAAAGGATAGAGAGGGAGTACAAGAGGTAGGAGAAGGGTGAGGAGTGGAAAATAGAGTGGGAGGTTGCTTGGAATAGATGGGAGGTCGTCAAAAATAGGTGGGAGGAGATTTTGGGTTGCTTACTTGAGAGATTAGGGAATGGATTGAGCAAAACACCGCGCGTTTCGGCGTTTCGGGTCGCTATATAGTGACGAATAAGCGTCGCTATATAGTGATGCTTACTGTCACTTTTTTTATATGGCCTCAAGAGAAGCTCAAACATGCTATTTTATAATTGTCAATATCTCCTCTTCATGCTTATGTTGTGATTTTATAAGTGTAGATGGAACGGACGAGTGGAAGCTCATCCGATGATGCGCCAACACCCGGGAGCACGAAGTGGCTTAGGGAGAGGTTATACTGTCATTGCACTCATTGCAAGCGAGAAGTACGACATCAACGTCGTATTATCATGCGCCACTTGCGGATGTATGGGGAGAAGCCGAAACCAGTACCCCTCGTTAGTGTGGCACATGTTGATGGATCATCGGTAAGTCAAAGCTATTTAAGTTCACAATCTTATTGTATACCAGGAAATAGAAGATCTTATATTTACACCAATGAGCTTATGACAGGATGAGGAGGGTGACGAGGGTACACATATACCTTCTCACTTTCAACAAGACCATAGTCTCCCGGATGACAACGAGGGTATGGTCGACATGATGGATTCCATTTTTAGGGGCACTACATCCCACGTACACGTGATGTCAGAGTCTGAGGTCAAAATGCGAGAGTTGCAATCAACACAATTGTACGAGGGTGCTAGGATGTCTAAACTACGTGCTTGTCTCTCAATCTTGAATCTACAAGTACAGTATGGGTGGTCGGATACAAGTGTCTCGGCCTTAATGAGGTTAGCCCTTGCATTAATTTGACTCATTATTTGGATATTGTTTGTTTTGAGAATCATCATTTGGATAGTGTCTTTGTCATAGGTTGCTCCAGAAGATGTTGCCTGCACCAAATACCATGCCCGCATCAAGAGATGAAGCGAAAAAGATGCTAACAATGGTGGGTATGGATTATGATACCATCCATGCTTGCCGTAATGATTGTATTCTCTTTCGTTGTGAGCATGGAGATTTGGCTAGTTGTCCAAAGTGTGGGGAACAACGATATAGAGATGACTTGTAGGGTGAGCAGATACCGGTAAAGGTCTTAAGACTCTTTCCCATCATTGCAAGAATACAACACATGTTTCGATGCAAATCCATAGCAGAGTTGATGACATGGCATGCATCTCATCGGTCCACTGATCACACATTGAGGATTCCCGTAGATTGTGCAGCTTGGAAGCACATAGATAATCAGTGGCCGGACTTTGCGAGGGAGCCATGCAACTTACATCTTGGGCTAGCCATGGATGGCGTGAATCCTTTCGGGTTACGCTCGACATCTTGGTCGACATGGCCCATAGTCATGGTGAATTACAATATCCCACCATGGCTAACAATAAAAAAGGGACACCTCATGCTTGCACTACTTGTGCCAGGAAAGTACAAGGCAAAAAACATGGACGTGTACATGGCACCTTTGATAGAGGAGTTAAAGATATTATGGAGAGGAGTGCACATCTTTGATATTTCCAGAGCTCCTAGGCATACCAATGATATTTTTGTCGGGGGTATCTTGATGTGGACCATGCATGACTACCCAGGATATGGAGAGTGCGCAGGTATGTGGTTATGTCTTTACATGTACAATGAGGGATTATGCTTTTTTTACTCTCTTTTGCACGCATGTCTTGTACTAACATATTCATGCACGCGTGCAGGACTTGTTACAAGTGGGTACCATGCTTGTCCTGTTTGTGGACCCGCTCTGAAATCGCTTGCATGCTACTCCAAACATATGAGGAAAAATGTTTATGAAGGTCATGCTCGATACCTTCCGCTCGACCATCTCGCACATGGAGGTCAGCTTGATCCACCACCATCATATTTGAAGGCAAGTGATTGGATTCAAGCTTGGAGGGCGAATGGAGAGGAACCTCCTCCTGGTATGAAGAGGCTGTCAATCTTTCACGAGCTTCCTTATTGGGGTCAGTTACAAATCAATCATCTCTTGGATCCCATGCATATCTTTAAGAATGTGGGGCCTATCATTTGGGCACACTTGGTTGGTTCCAAGGACTCGAGAGGAGTGTGAGAAGACTTGCGTGCTATGAATAAAATGTCTCGTTTGTGGCCCCAAGTGCATGCTTCGGGAAAAGTTGTCCTCCCGAAAGCAACATGGATCCTCTCTACGAGGGAGGAGGCAGCGATCAAGGCAGACATTGCCTCTTTTCAAACACCGATAGGGTACATGCGTTGCTTGAAAGGAGCATTTTCAAAGGACAATAAGCTTAGTGGCCTCAAGTCCCATGATTGGCACAAGGTCTTACAAGTATTCTAAGTAGAATTAGTGTACCGATAATAGTGATGCGTTAGCGTAATTATTATTATGTTATATTGTTGACATGACTTCATTGTTGCTTTGATAGTTCATCCTTCCAATTACAATAAAAGGGTGCTTACAAGAAGATGTTAGAAATGCTATATTCAAGATCTGTGGTATTGTGAGGTATGCTTACTATCAAATCGCATTATGTATTTTCTTAATGGACATGTGAAATAGGTGGATATCTCAAATATCTTACATATGCATGGACATGTGAAATAGGTGGATATCTCAAAAAGAGATATCTATATCGAGCATCGAGAAGGCTAGGGTGGAATCCATCGAAGCCGTATGCTTGCTTGAGAAGCACTTTCCCTCAAGCATTATGACAACTCAAGTCCACTTGCTTGTGCACATAGTTGATGAGGTGGCTATAGCAGGTACCGTTCATAATCGATGGATGTTTTTTCTCGAGCGGCTTATGAAAACTTTAAAGGGGTTTGTAAGACAAAGAGCAAGACCGGAAGCAAGCATGGCAGAGGGATGGCTTGTGCAAGAGTCATTAGTATATATCACAGAGTTTCTTGCATCCACGGATCCTGATATGCCGCAAGCTTGGCACAACAAGGATGATGATCACATCATTGGTGAGGTCCCCCAAGGAAAAGGGATTGAAAGAAAGATGAGCGAAGAGCAAATGGAGAAATTCAATAAGTTTTGTATCCTCAATAGCCCTGAGATGTAGAAGTGGATTGAGAGATATGAAGTGGCCAAAGCAGAAAGAATAAATGCAAGGACGAGATTCAGAGTAATGTACAGGCGATCACAACCATATCCACGAGATCTGGCTCTCCTCCCTACTCATGTCACTTGATTGCCTACAATTGGCTCTACGTAAAGCCGAACGTGATGGAGAGACAATAAACGAGCGCGAGTGAGAGTTATCATCTGGATGTATGGTGCATGTAAGTTTCTTATCTCTTGACGTAATTAAGTAATTATTTGTGGCAATATATGCTATAAAATAGGTGCATCTTCATTGTTTTAATGATGCTCTTTTACAGTACAAAAAGTACAGTGCATTATGGTCATATGGATGACATTTTCACGTGGAACGCATCGATTCAAAGAGAGTCACGTATGATTGTGGAGTCATGGCTAACTTCACACAAGATAGCCGAGCAAGTGCTTCGGATAGCAATCTTCTCTCCTCACAGTTGGATTATTGTGGAACCATACGCGACATCTATGAAATTGATTTCAGACGATTTATTATTTTCATTCTTGATGTAAAATGGTTTAGAACTACTTACAACGGTCCCCATGCGACAGTGAGAAAAGATAGTAGCGGTCTCTTTGCAATAGACTCCACCAAACATTGGACCGATGAAAGTGATACTTTTGTTCTTCCCGAGCACTGTGAGCAGGTGCATAATAATGATTTAATTAGTCAAAGCTTTCGTTTTTAAAGTCCATTGATATATATATAATGGATGACATTTGGCACCCATCTTCAATATAGGTGGTTTTTCATCCGGATCGTTCTGATCCAAGATGGTCGTACGTGATCCAAGTTGCACCACGAAGTAAGCAAATTTTTGAAGATCGAGATGTGGATATGGAGATGCCACTACCAATGCCAGATCCAATTGATGAATCTAGCGAAGAAGATGTAGATCACCATATGAGGCAAGAGGAAGATGCTCATAATGACATCGCACGGGAGGAGGATGGAGATCACGATATTGACGAAGAAGACAACAATCATCAAGATCAATCACCACACTTAATCTTTATTGAAGAAGATGATCAAATACTTTTAGGTGAACGTACGATACTAGAGTACGATGATGATATAGGAGATCAACTCGGTATAGAGTTGGAGATAGACTTGCTTGGCACCTTAGACTTGGCTCAAGATGAAACAGTTGATGTAAATGCTCTTATTTGAATTTTTCTCATCTCAAACTTGGACATGAATATATGAGCTTCAAAGGCTTGATGTACATGCTCTCATTTTTTTATTCTCTATGAGCTCAAACATGTATGAAAATTTAAAAAATTTTGTCATTGGAAAAAAATAACTTTTAAGGCCTTAAAAAAAAAAAAAACCTCTCTGTAAAAACGTCGCTATAATATTTTGTCTCAATGTCGCTATATAGCGACTTTTAGCAAAAGTCGCTATATAGCGACGATTTATGAAACCCGATTTTCATACTAACGATTAATGTTAAGCGGGCGCTAAACGTTGGTACATAAACGTCGCAATAGGATCCGTGTGTAGTAGTGGGAGGGGTTAGTACAAAGAAACAATCTCCTAATAAACTACATAAGCAATATAATTTGAGATCGATACTTACAAATTGGGCCTCCCATGATTCAACACCCCCTGCTCCAAAATGCATGCTTCCATATTGCTCCATCTGGATCCTTCGTGCCTCCACGTGCTGTAGCTTGGGGTCCTCCCTCGCTGATTTCATTGCTTTCTTTCACTCACGCTTGTGAGTGGTGTGGGATGGCCCCCTTGGTGGTTGACCTCCCTCGAGCCTGGCAAGCTCTGCTAGTGCCTGCCTCTTAAGCGAAGATCTTTTATTGCCAAGTATCGTAACAATCTTTGACTTGGCCCATTTATCTGTGAACTGACGATTGGGGGGGTTAGGATACCTAGAGCGAACAGCAGCGAGGGTCTCATTAGCCAACCTCTTTGGCTGGTCCTTGTAGTGGATAAAGCAATCTCTATAATTGTTAGCAATTATAGAGCGCAGGAGAAGGGCCTCGGCTGTGTAGCCGGCTGGGTTATGCTGACTCCGCTAGGGTAATCTCAGCTGGTGTGGGGTGGTTTGGAGTCTATAGTGCCGACTCCTGGGGGGTGTTTAGAGTACCTGTCATATACCTGTATAACTCTGCAGGACTAGGAGGGTGTCCTAAAAGGTTATATAAGTCCCAAAAAATAGACTCCCAGAGATCAGGTGAGCCCGAAGAGCTTCCTGGCCACATGATGAATTGGAAAAAAGAAAAAAAGACGATTACTGATGAGCTAAGAAGAAAGAGGAAGGGAAGAAAAGATTACTATTAGAGTGCCTCTATAGACGCGTTTGAGGAGCGCGTCTGTTTTCGTGTATAATAGCCCGTCTATAGATGTGGCTATCTGTGTCTGCAAACAGGCTAGACACGCGTCTAGACGCGCCTGTAGACACGATTTTAGATGCGCTCTGAGACACGCCTATAGATGCACTCTAACAGACAGACTTTTCTAAAAAGTAGAAAAGGACATGTGCCCAACACAAAAACATAACATTAATACCAAAATCATGCGTTTCTTGGATACGAGAAAGTATAAATCCAAAGAGAGCAAACTTCCAAAAAAGATCAACTGTAAAAAGACTTACCTTGGATAGAGGTATGGAAGCTTCTTCTTCTTTTTCAAAGTTGCTTCTCTTCCTTGTTCACCCTCTTCTCCTTTAAGCTTAGAAGTAATTGTGGGTGCCTTCCTCTTAAGTGTAAGCTTGGAAGTAAGTATGGGTGCCTTCTTCTTAAGTGTCGAAACTGTGGATTTGCTAATAGCAAAGCAAGCAAGCTGCATGAAGTATAAGTAATGTGAAGAAAAGCAAAGCGAGCGCGCTTAAAGCAGATTTAAAAACTGCATCTATAGGCGCATCTAATAGCGCGTCTATACATGCATCTAAATACACAGAGCAGACACGATTTTAGATGTGCTTGTAGACGCACACCACGGAATAGACAGATGCAGTTTTAGACACGCTTCTAGATGCGCACCACAGAATAGACAGACACAGTTTTAGATGTGCCTTTAGACGCGCCATAGAGTTTAAATTTAAATATTTGAAAAAAAGCAAAATTTTTTGGGTTGTTTGTTTGTAGGATGTCTTCATCTTCAATAAGTAGCTCCAGTGAGGATGAATCCCTCCGTATCCACCATCGCGAAATGTGGTTGGAGCAAAAAAACAAATGTATGTGTGATCGATGTCGAGGAAACATGTATCATGCATGCAGGATTACACTCAATCACATCTCAAAGTATGGAGAATGGGATGCGACCGTAAACATGGTAAGTGTTAAAGAGTTAAGGTTGATTGAGATACCTATGGGTGTTCATATGTTTGAGTTATGATCCCATTTTAATTTGATACAGGATGCAGTGCCACACTCGCATATGTTGCCCTATGCTCGTCGTGAGGAGACGAAGCGTCGGCGATATGAGGTGGGATCTTCAGGAGGGACCGTTACGGATGCATGGAGTGATGGTGATAGTAGCCCTCCACCATTACCTCATGAAACTATGGAGGAGGAGGTGTTTGATGATATGGTGTGGAATTTATATGTCCATCAAGGGAGGGATGATAGCATGGAGCAGGATGATCTTTTTACTGCAGCATCGACTCCACTGTTTGAGGGGTGCACATTCTCTGTTCTACGTGCCTCCCTTGAGTTACTAAACTTGCAAACCATCTATGGATGGAGCAATGCAAGTTTGAATGCATTACTTAAGTAAGCTTTAAAGTCTATTTTGCAAACATGGTGAATTATGCTAGTGGGTCAATTACTCGAATGCTTTTCCTCATTTATGGTCTTCACGTGCAGGCTATTGTGTAAAATGCTTCCAAGGGAGAATAAATTACCGACCTCAAGAGATATGGCAAGGCAACATGTGACCTCTCTTGGAGGATTAGATTACAAGTGCATCCATGCATGTGTCAATGATTGCGTTTTGTTTCGTGGACTACATAAGGATGCAAGAGAGTGCCCTACTTGTGGAGAGGCAAGATATAGAGCAGATCTCAAAACTTTGGATGTGCCTCGTAAGGTTTTGTGACATTTTCCCATGATCCCTCGCATCCAACATATGTTCAAGTGCAAATCCATTGCAGAGCTCATGTCATAGCATTCCTCCCATCGATCACGATGGCAAGTGGAGAACTCTCACAGACTCTCCTGTGTGGAAGCATATTGAAGACACATGGACAAGCTTCAAAGAAGAACCTAGGAGCTTGATACTTGGATTGGGTATGGACGGTGTGAACCCATTTGGTCTCAAAAGCACCTCTTATAGTGTATGGCCAGTGATATTGGTGAATTATAATCTTCCACCCTCTATGGCTATTAAGAAAGGACATGTTATGCTGTCCCTTCTAATTCCAGGGAAACATAAAGTCAAAAATCCTGATGTTTATTTGGAGCCTTTGATTGACGAGCTAGAGATACTTTGGAGAGGTATTGAGGTGCATGATCTGAGCAGGCCTCCCTCATCACAAGACTTCAACTACAAAGCAGTCTTGATGTGGACGATGCATGACTTCCCAGGCTATGGCGAGTGTTCAGTAAGCATTGCACTTCTAATTATGAATAGGAAAAGGATGTGGCACCCTAAACCCACCTTCAACTCTTAATTGCGTCTATTGTTTAGGTCTCAGTACATCGAGTTGCCATGCATGTCCTATTTATGGTCCTTCGCTAGTTGCCTCACAAGCAGATGCATTGAATAAGGTCATCTATGAGAATCACCATCGATTTCTCCCACCTGATCATCCTAGATATGTTGCCCCTTGAAATGAAGTCCTCCCACAATCACTCACCGCGGGAGATTGGATGAGAATTTGGGACAGTTCCACGACGACTCCACCACTTGGCATGAGCCGGTAAGGGTTTGTAACTATTGTGTGCTATATTGGCTGGAAATAAAGATTTCCCGCTAACACTTTATTTTGTTTAGATACTCCATCTTTTATCGTTTACCATATTGGTCCCACCTCAAGATCAATCACCTGCTTGATCCCATGCATATCTTCAAGAATGTGGCATTTACCATGTGGGAGCATTTGAATGGGACACGAGATTTCGTAGGCATAAGGGAGGATCTACGTACCACAGGGAGGATGCGTGAAGCTTGGCCACAAGAGAGACCCAATGGGCGTGTTTTTTTACCTCGTGCACCGTGGAGGTTATCAAAGCTAGAAATGGTGGCGGTGAAGCGCACTATTACTACAATTCGTACTCCCACTCGATGCATGAGGTGTTTGAGGGGAGCCTTTACAAAGAGCAAGAAAAGAGGTGTAGAGCAATTATATGGCTTGAAATCTCATGATTGGCACAAGATGCTCCAAGTAAGTATTTTATGTACATAATATCTTTTTCCTTTCAAATTTGTGAGTGAATAATTATAAGCAACTAATCAACCACCTCCTCATGGGTTCAGTTCATACTACCTACTAGCATTTCACGTAGTGCATCGAAGGATGTGAAAGATTGTATTTACAAGACGGGTGAGCTTGTGAGGTACTTTACATGATACAAAATATGATGCGTATCAATGCTCCATGCAAGATGTTCATATTACTAATATGGTGTACTTTTTCATTTCAAAGGAAATAGATCCCACCATGCTTGAGAATGCTCGAGTTATGTCAGTGGAGGTGGTTTGTTTAGTGGAGGAGACATTTCCACGTTCTATTCTCACAAGCCAATTACATCTTATAGTGCATTTGGTGGATGAGATTGCTATATGCGGTACTATACATGCATGATGGTTGTTCTTCCTCGAGCGCTTCATGAAGACCTTGAAGGGCTTCGTGAGACAAAATGCAAGACCCGAAGGTAGCATGGCCGAGGGTTGGTTGGTACAAGAGTCACTTGTATATATTTCTGAGTTTCTTGTTGATGTGGATAGCTCTCTCCCACGACTATGGAGAGATGATGAAGACCTAAGGATGACCTCTATTGTGCCTCAAGGGAAAGGATGCAACAAAGTAATAGACACGGAGTTGCATAATAGTATCAACCTCTATTGCGTGCTTAATAGTGATGTGATGAAAAGATGGGTGACAAGATACGAGGATGCAAAGGCAAGAAGACAAGAAGAAAGGGTCCTCTTTCGTACACACCACGGATCTCTGTGCCATACCCTCAGTATCTAAGAGCACTTCCAAAGGATATTCATGTGGATTGGCTACTTGATGAAATGGAGAAAGCAGAGAAAGATGAGGGGATGCATATCACAATGGAAGAATGGGAGTATGCTAGGGGATGCATGAGCAAGGTCGGTATATAGAATGTTATGCATAAGTTAGGAGCTTTCTATAATTTAGATTGCTTATTAAATTGATTTTTTCTTGGTGTAGTGCACTATGTTCAATGCTATATGGTGTGAGGGCAAGCATTTTCGGACACAACGGATTGATGATAAGAGAAACACACAAGATTGCGGCGTCATTGCTAGCTTTGAGGGAGCCAATGGAGCCATGGATGATTATTGTGGCATAATCCAAGATATTATTAAGCTTGACTTTCGATGATTCTTTGTGTATGTTTTGGATGTAAAGTGGTTTAAGGATATGGTGGAAAGAGGCCCTCATGCAACAATCAAACGCCATGCAAGTGGCTTTGTAACTATTGACTCCACAAAGTTTTGGCAAAGTAGGAAGGACACACTAGTACTACTGCAACAATGTGAACAGGTACTGTGCACACATATAAAAATACTCGCTTTTAAATATTTGATGCAAGGAAAATAACATGATTGTATTTGTGTTTGAATTAGGTTGTCTATCAGCCAATGGTGGATAATAATAGATAGTGGCATGTCATACCTATTATGCCATGTTCCAAAGTGATGTATAGTACATTTACTAATATGGAGCATATGGAAGATGATCATGGCCATGGACGTGATGTTGACCATGATACGAGAGAGGAGGATGATCATGAGATAGCAGATACAGATATTGAGGCCATTACCCATGAGGACGAGCCTACCATTGGTGATGCTGATTTGGATGGGCACATGAGTAGCACAAGTAGTAGTGGGTTTCTTATTTATAATTTAGATTGCTTATTTAATTGATTTTTTCTTGGTGTAGTGCACTATGTTCAATGCTATATGGTGTGAGGGCAAGCATTTTCAAACACAACGGATTAATGATAAGAGAAACACACAAGATTGCGGCGTCATTGCTAGCTTTGAGGGAGCCAATGGAGCCATGGATGATTATTGTGGCATAATCCAAGATATCATTATGCTTGACTTTCGACGCTTCTTTGTGTATGTTTTGGATGTAAAGTGGTTTAAGAACGTGGTGGAAAGAGGCCCTAATGCAACAATCAAACGCCATGCAAGTGGCTTTGTAACTATTGACTCCACAAAGTTTTGGCAAAGTAGGAAGGACACACTAGTACTACCACAACAATGTGAACAGGTACTGTGCACACACATAAAAATATTCGCTTTTAAATATTTGATGCAAGAAAAGTAACATGATTGTATTTGTGTTTGAATTAGGTTGTCTATCAACCAATGGTGGATAATAATAGATGGTGGCATGTCATACCTATTATGCCACGTTCCAAAGTGATGTATAGTACATTTACTAATATGGAGCGTATGGAGGATGATCATGGCCATGGACGTGATGATGATCGTGATACAAGAGAGGAGGATGATCATGAGAAAGGAGATATAGATATTGAGGCCAGCATTACCCGTGAGGACGAGCCTACCATTGGAGATGCTGATTTCGATGAGCACATGAGTGGCACAAGTAGTAGTGGGTTGAATGTATTTGTAGATCTAAACACTTGTTTGGATTTTGAAGTAGATAGTTTGGCAAGGGTTGATCTCATTGAGGATGAGATTGAATTGTAGCCCATCATTGATATTGGCAAAACTATTTTACATATTGTCTCATTCTCCTCACCTCACTTAATTCTTGTATATGTGGGCTTGCAAAAAAGCATTGATGTTTTTGTTAAAATTATGTGCTTTGGTAATCATTTGCAATGTTTGGAAAGCAATGATGTACACCAAAATCTCACTTTCTGTATTCTCTGTTTTGCATCTAAATACACGTCTAAATACGTGTCTAATTCCCAGTGTAAACGCGCTAATAGACACGCTAATACACATGCAAATAGACGCGCTGATAAAGGCAATGTTAGACGGGCCCGTATTTTCTCAGTGTAGAGGTGCAAATAGACGTGTTAATACACGCACAAATAGACGAGCTGTTAGATGCGCTATTAAACATGCCCGTAATTTCTCTAGTCAAGCAATGCCTATAGATGCACCCGCTATTTTGTGCATCTATCAAGCGCGTCTATAGTTGCTTTATGTTGTTGTGGGACTATCCCTAAGAGGATTTTATAGCTTATGTCACAGCTGGGTGTAAACTACTCCCCATTTGTGAGTGGTCACAGCTAGGTGTGGACTAAATCATGACTTGTTTCAATTTTGCTCTTTTATCCCTACCATTTTAAAAAATTTTCCTTTAGTTGTAGGAGATATTGATTTATTTACGAGAATTTAAAAGGTCTATCAATTATGGGTATGGAATATCCCTCATGTGACATGTGATGCTACTTTTGCATTTTGCTCTTATAATGTTTGCAAAAATTTACTTATGAATCTAGTCTATGTTTCTTGGTAAAGCAATAACATGCCAAGGGATACAGGCATTACCTGTCTACCCATTTGTAATGATGATATTCTAATATCTCATTTTTCTTAGATGGTGGCAAGTAAGTGAACACTGATCTTGGAGCCTAGACTATCAGATGGATTCTACACTTTTGTAAACCTACCTTGTTTGGTTGTAATACCTTCGAAATAAAATTATATCTCATTTGTTTTAAATGTTTAAATCTCCATAATTGAATTATTTTTAAATTTTAATTGTTTAGTTTAAGGTCAATCTATGACTGAATCGATTGTATGGTTCAATTATTAAGGGAATAATGAATTTTATTATAAAAAGAGATATGACATTATGTAGGCCCTTTTCATGGTAACTTTTCATGATACTTAGTATAAGCATTATTTTAATGGTATATATTTTACTCATACTAGCAACTTGATCATGGAATGATATTATTTATTGAAACTCCCTTATCACTTACTTGATCCTAATTAAAGGACAGTTGATAATAAAGTGGAGGAAGAGGATGCCTCCATATTTGCATACTATTTCTTCTCCTTAGAAGCATGATTTTGTAAAAAAATATCTTTACTAGCTCTAGAAGTTACACTATGGTGTTAATATTTCTAAAATCTTCGTTGTTACACTATTCCAAAATCTCTTTTTATTCTTCGTTTACGATTAAATCTTTGGGGGGTGATAGTCACTAGCTTGGATCACACATTATGTCTTTGTGGGTTGGCTTGACAAAGTTTCTGGCATCTTTGTCGACTCGCTTTGAGATTGCTACATGGAGTAGCATGACCAAGAATGTAGAGCCTTGGTGGATTTGATAGAGAGAAACATGTGACTCCTATGATGAGGATCACCACAACCTCATCATTTATGAAACACATGTCAGGATCACCTAAGACTTGTTGAAAAGAGACTTTCAGTTGAAGTGACACACAACTCCTACAAAGATGGTGGGTGCGAAGTGGTACGATGCTTACTTCGAAGATGGAAGCCCTACATCTCAGCTCTCAGATCAATGAAAATGTTGATGTGATCTCCTTATTAATTGAGCTTCTAGATTATTGGTTGATTTAGTTAGATGTGAGAGATAAATAGCAATGATTGCATAATCTTAGTCATTGATCCGCACATGATTGGAGTAATATATTGTAATAAGAAAGAGGTTAAATATGTCAACAATTTCTTCTAGGTAAAATTATGGTTTAACCATGTAGTCGGCTATGATCGGTCATTGGTTGGACAAGGGGAATGTCTTTTCTTTCTTTTTGCTTGTAGATGGACCAAGTTTAGCATCTTTTATGAGGGACCAAGTTTGGTTTCTAAGTGCCCTCCCTATTATTTGTGGACTATGGTAACAAGTGCTTTAATTTCTATTCTTAAGTGGAGCTTGATATGGATTTAAAGGAATAATTAGACATTTTGAGTGGATTTTTACATACTTGGAATTTCTTTAATCTTTCCTTATTGGAATGACCACAGTTTTCATGTTGTAGCATAGATACTTGTTAATTTTACATAGAGGGATGGAGATTGGAACCCCTTGTAATCCTTCATCTAATGGAGTATGCTTTCCAAACCGTTTATAACAAGAAATTTGATACACTTTATACTTTGAATGCCAACATTTTTTGAAAAGTTAATAATGCCAAGGTTTAGATATTGCTAGCCTAGATTGAGTGACATGGATAACAACTGTGTCCCACATTGAAGCCTAGCTTCCACAACACAAATAGAATGTTCTAACTTTATTCGGCATATCTCTCCATTGGATTGGCATTATAAAATCTTTGGCATGATTTGATGGACATGAAATACAACGTTGGAAACTTTGAGTACTTTATGGCATATTATCTCCATCTATTGTAATATGGGAATGAATTATTTGTTGGAGGTTACTTTTGACTCTTTTTGTATTTTAGACATTTTACTAATATGATTGTGAGTATTTATCATGACTTCCACTTTGACACTAGGTCTGAAGGGGTTGAATATTAATGTATTGTCTCACTTCTTGTTTGAAAAGGGCAATGGCATGTGTTTGCATTTGGTTTACTCTAACATTGAAAAGTGGTCCAGTATTATAGTAGGCTAGATTGTTTGATAGGAAACACACACACACTTACATTGTATCTAGACTTTCTGCCCCCCCCCTCTCACGTTGTTGCCTACTTCCCCTTATCCTTCCTCTCATTGACACTCATGTCTTTTATAATTATATTTGTAGTTAGTTTTATACCTCTCAGTGACACTCATTTCTTTTATACTTATATTTGTACTTAGCTTTATGTATATATTTACAATCCTTTTTTAAGTGCTTATTTAATCCTTTCTCTTTTTCCAAGTTGTAATCCCTTTTTTCAAGTAATTTATATTTTATGTTCTTAGTTATAGTTTTAGGTTCTCAAATTTTTATTTCTATTCCTTTTCTACCACACACACAATCTCTTTTTGAGCACACTATCTATTAAGAATTTTCACACACACACACACACACATGTGCAAACTACACACTTATAAGCATAAACCCTCCCTCCAAAGTTGAATTTTTGCTACTTGTAATCCTAAATGAATTCACTTGTACTTTAGTTAAACAAAAAAAAGCTCGGATAGAGAAATACAAAATTGAAGCTTTGCTAATTATAGGCTCAAGTAAATAAATGAGGATGTATTCATCTATACTTTAGGAATCTATTATGTGCTTTCTTAGTCCACAACTAAACCATCTTGTATATGGATGGATTAAAAAAAAATACCACATTAGTATAGGCAACTTGCACTCAAAGTCATCTACTTTGAATCTACTACTGGGAATATGTCAAAGAATTGGCTAGAATGAGACCAACAAATTAAAATATAATACCCCAACCCCTAACCCCCCTTAACTAATCCCCCTGCAACTAACCCTCCCTTATTAAAACGCCCCCTCGACTCACCCTACCCAAAAAAAGCCCCTCGCTACCACCTTTTTTCTTGCTGGCCTTAATGTTCATCTAGTTGCAGTGATCGTGCTAAATTGTCTATTCTTGCAAGGTGCTTAATGGAATATGGTGCTCTGCTTACTGCAATCTTATCCTCCCTCAACTCCCTCAGCTCCCTCACCTTCTCCTCTTGCTTAGGAACACTTCATTCTATCAGCTTCATCTCTCCCATAGGCCCTTCTTATAAGGAAGCTCTTCCTTCCTCATAGAAGGATGCTATTTGTGTGCTTTCTTGCTCATTGACTTGCTTCATTGATCTACTGTCTATTGTTTTGACTCCTTCTTCCTTTAACTTTGACACCCTACAAGTCATTGCTATGGCCAGCCCCATCACTCAGGTGCACGTCACTTTACAAGTGCAACTTCTAACCTCCTCTCTTGACACTTGTAACTTGCATTGCCTTCCTTGCTCATGTGTTCTCCTCTTCTCTTGATCAAGTGGGCATACAATGTGCGCACTTCTTATCACAACCTTGTATCTTGTTACATTTGTCACACCACCTTTGCTTTAGCTTCTTGACCTCTTCTTACTTAGGTGCTTCTTCTCCCACCCACAACTTAGTTGGATCTCCACACTCGATGCTTCTTACTCAAGACGTGTCTTACTCTACTCCTTGCTTTTCCCTCCTTGCAAATTCTTCTCTCATCCCTTGCAAGGATCACTGCATGGCCCCTCCTTGTAGGTCTCACCCCCCTCCTCTTTTATGTTGAGATCCCTTCTACTCCCTCCTATGCTACCATTAGGAAAAAAGGGAGCTCATTTTGGGGCCTTTCATCCTAGAAGGAAAATAGACCTCCACCAATCAAAGGAGGGCCAACGTAACGTTGAAAAAATCAAAAAAAGAGAAAAAAAAAGAAATAGAAATACCGTCAAGTTTGCATTCAATGAGGACACTTGAGCTACTTTATTTTATCTAATGTATGGTGCAAATTTTGTTATTTCTGACATCATCGATGCATTCGGAGTGGGCCAAAACCCTCGGAAAGACTTTTGAAACACCAAAAATGGGCACCCGGAGTCCCGAAAAGCAACTTGTACAAATGAAAGAAAAATGAAGAAATTGTGAACTTCTCTCAGCGCTGCAAAATGAGCTCCCTTTTTTCCTAATATATTGTTGTGACCTTCCTCACCTTTGGTTCTCTACTAGGCTCACATGGCTATCTCTTAAACATAATTTGGGTTTGAGGTGGGAGAGAGAGAGAGAGAGAGATGTGATCATGTGATCAAAAGTTTTTTCACGAAAACCTCTAAGGTTGAAAATTTCAATAACAACAATTGCTGAAAGTTTAGGCCATGAGGTCAAAATATTTATGTTGGAACACTTTGAGTGTTACAACAACATGACAATTCTATACAAGATTAAAGATAGCTAAGAATACTAGACAACACCATAAAAGTTTGTCCTTTTTATATAATTTACAAATATTCCAACATCTTTGTTATGTGTGTAGAGTATGTCTTCACTTCTTTCCCATCTTAAGGATTTGGCCAAATGGTCAAATCTTATCTAGACTTTGTGATTTTGTAGCCACAATTGTGCAAGGGATTGGGGGGAGGGGGGAAGAGAGAGAGAGAGAGAGAGAGAGAGGGATGTTTCATACCGAATTTTGTAGAAAGTTTTGGCCGTGGTTGAGTTTTATTGTAGAACTATAAAATATAACTAAGAACACAAGAAAACACAAATATTAATTTGTTGTATAGAAAGTATAGATCTTCAAACACCTTTATCCCTCTCTGGCATAATAAGCTCATCAAATGTGTCTTCGGCTTCCTTTTCATCTACTAGTGTCAAATTTGAATTTTGAGGAGGATCATCAGGACAAGCCATAGGCACAAACTTTGGACCCTGCAACTTCATGTCCATCCAACAAGTTTATACACTCCTCTTATCTCTTTCATCGCAATGTACAACTGCAATAGTTTTTCTATTATTCACCACTGCAACAATTGAAGCTTCAACATTAGTAAATATGTGAAACACAACTTCATACTTCTCCATGTATGCCTCTATTGTGTTGGTGATCACTCGTCTTTTCTTCTTTATGAAGATCCTTGCAACCCTTGATTCCTCATCTTGACCTTCATCATCCTCACCTTCCTCATCATTAGAAATATTTGGCTTGTTAGTGTGGTTCACGTAATGCTAAGGTGACTGAAACTCTTATCCTTGCTAACAAGTGTCAATGCAACTTATGAATCATATGCACTACTAGCAAAATTGTTAGAGCTCGGTATAACATTGATACTACCTCTTAACATCTTGTACTTTCTAGAGACTTCCTCAAGAGTGTCTTCAAATGCCACAATTTTCATGTGACTCACAAATGGCAAGCACATAAATTGCTTTGGATCACTTGTCCTCTCAAGCAATGACTTCAACACCATCTTAAACTTTCAAGAGTCATCCCATCCACACCATGTGTTGCATCCAACATAGCTACACCAATGGCAATAGGTTCTTTATAGACATTGTGAATCAAGTTAAATGCTTCTAGTTTTTCCCCAACCACATAAAATTGCCATTTAAAATCCAAAAAATCATCCCGATGGTTGCTCTTTCTACCAGGCACCACAAAATTCACAATATCCATGGCACCGCTAGGCAATGCACTTGCATCACTGTGGGAGAACTTCTTCCATACCCACTCACTACAAATGGCTTCAAACTTTGAATAAATCTTGCTATCAATGTCATAACCCTTTACAATTGATCCCAAGGCTTTAGTGTAGCTCTAGTCTGTGGTATTATGCTATTGAAGAGGACAACAAGCTCATCTTGAATGAGTCTTGAATTCACTGGTCTTATTTCATCACCCTGGCCTTTGTATCCATGTCAAGCTTATCCTCATTGTCCAACTTGTTTCTCAAAAGTAAGGTAGTTCCTTGTCTGATCTCATCCTACACACTAATGTTATCTCATCTTTTGCAAGGCCCATTAGACAATGAAATATTGATGGCAATGGTTGTCTCCCTTTCTTTCCTAAGTCATCATCTTGTGATGGGAGCTCAAGTCTGGCATACTTTTTCATAATATCAACCCAGCCACCATCAAATATGTCCTTAGGGCTACCATGTGGCTATCTTTTTATGCAAATCTCTCTCCCACATATTGCACAAATATCTACAAAATAAAAACTTAGTGTTAAGAAAAGCAACATACAAGAAGATTTGACCAAGCAACAAAACCTATATTTTCGATTGGGATTCAAATAAGATGGAAGAATATTACCTCCCACAGCTACCGCAATGGATTGTTGTTTAGAAGGCCTTGCTATGGTTTTGATGGAGATATGAATGCTATCCATTAATCTCTCAATTGTTGGATCTGCTCAAGGTAAGGGGCATTCTTCATCACTTAGTGTGATTCCATATTTGTCATCTGCCACGATAACTCAATGCAATTGTGTTGGAACATGAAGCCAAAGTGAGTGTTTTCTAGTGTTCTAGAGTAGTACTAGACTACTTTATATCCTAGAGTGCCATGTGTCACTATGGGACTTATCCCATATACATGTGACACCTAGAGTGTGTGTGCCTATTCTATAAAGGCATTGTACTTTCTAGTTTTGTCAAGTCAACATCAAGCTATCTACATGTGAGTATTTTGGTTCAATACTATTGTCTACTTCCATTTCATTTTTATTTCCATTGTCTTGCATTCTTTCCTTTCCATTCATAGAGATAGCTTGCCACATGTTCGTTCATGTGGTATCACAGCCACATTGCTCTTAGAGATTGAGGAGAGGGAGGCCGGAAAAGGAAGCCACGCCCTCTCTCTCTTTCTCTAAGTGCAAGAGAGGTGCTCCCCTTCCTTAACCTCATCATCGTCTTCATTCTTGCTACATCTCCCAAGTTCATGTGGAGCTGCCGGCGTTCATGAAGAAGCTACCCACGCTATGGTTCCTTGAGCAATGACGTCTTCATTCTTGCTACATCTCCTTGCTAGAAACAGGCTGCCACTTTCTGATGCCCGTATCTTTGGACAGAAGCTGAATTTTGACTGAAATCTGAAGCAAAGTTGTAGAGACTTTGAGAACTTCATTTTTTGTTTTCACATCTTTGCAATCCGAGGTTCTGGTGAAAAGTTATGGCTCCTGCAAGAAAGTGACGAAATTTTTCCTGCGTGAATTTTTCTGCTTGCCCACGAGTTCTGTTGCCCGTCATTTCTTGGAAGCTGCCTGCCACCACTCTTCCTGAAGCTGCTGCTCACTTCTCTACATTCGTGGAGATGATTCATGGAGCTGATTCGGCTTGATCTGCAGCAAGACAGTGTTGATTCGTGGAGTTGATTCGACCTGATCTACAGCAGCAAGACATTGTTGATTCTTATTTCTCCTGTTGCCTCCCTCTTCCACGTGTTCACATCTCTCATGTTGACTCCCTCTTTCCTCTTCTTCACCAAATCAACATTGATGACAAATGTGATGTTGCTCCTATTGCTCATAATGCTTCTCTCATGATGCCCTCTCCCGTGATGACTTCTTCCATGTCCTAATCAAGAATCATTTACATCCATGGAGTCTTCAAGATCGAGTACCTTTATTGAGAAGTTCACTGGTAAGAACTTTCCGACATGGCAAACAAAGTTGCGTCTTATCCTTATGAAAGACGGGGTGTGGAATGTTGTTTGTGGCAAGGATAAAAAGCCACAATCGGATGAGAAGAAAATTCTACACTGGGAGAATTTAAACGACAAAGCCCTTTCTCTCATTGGTTTGGGTTTGGGTGATGAAGTTATTCATCATCTCGACTTTGATTCCACTGCTCAAGAATTATGGGAGAAGTTTAAAGGTCTCTTCGGCAATAAGGTAATCAATTCTAAGGTCTTTCTCCGCCAAGAATTCTTCAAACTCCAGATGAAGCATGAGGACTCTCTTCTCGCCCATCTGAATCAAATGGAGTCTCTCATCACCCAACTTGCTGCGTTGAAGGCCCAGTTGGGGATGATGACCAGGTCGCGGTGCTCCTCACGAGCATTGAAGAAATTCCTAAGTATCGGGAGACCATACCAGCATTAAGAGTTGCCAGCATGAGCTACCATGACATGGTTGCTATGCTTCTTGATCATGAAAGAAGGCATATTGATACTCTTGATGCCAATGCACTATTTTCTAAAGGGAGGTTTCCTAAAGGGAAAGGTAACATCAAACCTTTCAAGTGCACTTACTGTGGAAAGCTTGGTCACACCGAAGATCGTTGCTTCCAGAAGCTGGCCAAACAACAATCTAAAGACCATGCCAACTTGGTTGGGAAGTTATATCCAATGAAGACGAAGACGATGCAGACACCTCTACTCCAATTCATGCTCTCACTGCTCACATTTAAGATCTCTCTCTTGATGAAGAGGTTTATGCACCGGATGATCTTGACTTTGTTTTTTGAGTGTGTCGAAGGTACTCTACCTTGGGAGTCCCCCTAAAATGAATGCAAAGAAATCATGTGTGTTGAGTCAATAAAGGTTCTCAGCCTTGGATAGTCCTCCTAAAATGATGTTATTCTCTTTATTTGTATGTGGCTTCCTACCACTTCATGTTATGAAGCCAGGGGGGGATGTACTATGGGAGTCCTATTATTGGCATTGATGGATTTTGTTATCAGGCCTGGCCGAGTTCCAGGATGTTGGTGCACTCCCTAGACCGTTTTGTTGGGTCAGGTAGCCATGCTTCTCTTTTGAGCCTCTGAGCTATTTGGGATGTACAGATTAGTAGATTCATCATGTCATGTCTTGTTCTTGGCTCTATTCTAGTAATCTCTCACCTTGCCTTCATGGGGGGGTGTTGGAACATGAAGCCAAAGTGAGTGTTTTCTAGTGTTCTAGAGTAGTACTAGACTACTTTATATCCTAGAGTGCCATGTGTCACTATGGGACTTATCCCATATACATGTGACACCTAGAGTGTGTGTGCCTATTCTATAAAGGCATTGTACTTTCTAGTTTTGTCATATCAGTCAACATCAAGCTGTCTACATGTGAGTATTTTGGTTCAATACTATTGTCTACTTCCATTTCATTTTTATTTCCATTGTCTTGCATTCTTTCCTTTCCATTCATAGAGATAGCTTGCCACATGTTCCTTCAAATTGTCCGTAGAGCAAATCAACCAGAATTCTTGAATTTTTTAATGCATACAGGTGCTTTGTTACAAGAAAACATGCAGATCATGTCCCCTTGCTATACAACTTTGTAGCTGTGATAGAATGCAATCCTGATATAATCCAATAGTTTTATGTATCCAACTTGTCAAATTGCACTTCTTCCTTCTTTAAGTGTCGGGTTACATTGCCTTTCTTTACAAATGGCATGACATATGCTGCAATTCTTGCTAGGCTCATTGGAATCCTATGAAAAGCCATGCCCAACTTCTTTATGTATTCCCAACAAAGTGTTCGGTATGCATATAGTGGTGGTACTTCTGAACACCAATCAATTGAGATGTGGAACTCGATGCAAGATCCAAATGGGAAGTATTGTTCATAAATATGTAGTGCACCCTCCATCATTACTACTTTCTTTAATTTTTCTAATGACTCAATCTACATATTGTCTAGACTTCTCTTTGCATGGATTGAGAATTCAGGGGGCATCGAATCAAGGGACTTTTCAAAGTGTATAACATGTTTCTTTGCAACACCACCACCACCAATGCTATCATTTCCTAACTTTTTAGATGTTTTTAATAATCTCCATTATCAACTTTTGAAGAATTGCTCTCATCTATCTTTTGCCTCTTTGCTTGTCTACCATCCTTCTATGGGACAAGAAACAAGTAACTCATTGGTTTTTACAAATTGAAATGCCAAGGAAATGGTTTTGGGACACACAGTTGTTCTACCACATTCTACCCCATCTTCATAGAGTACTCAACCTTATCATTAATATGTGTGAAATCAAAGGCCAATGGATCAAGTTTGTATATTATACTGTTGCCTTTCATCTTCACCACATTACAAGCTACCTATTTTCCTGCAATTCCATCAAAGACATCATCCATGATATGCGCTTGCTCAAAGATCATTCCAAGATCCTTGAGTACGAGCAAGTTAACATTTTCTATCATATTCCCATGATTCTCATAGACATCCAAATACCATTCATAAACAATGTCACCATTGAAACCATCAACCACCTGGCTGTCCTTATTTGATGAAACTTTGGGTGCCATGGATACAAACTTGTGAGATAGATGCAACTTTCCATGATACTAGGACAAAAAAATATGTGACTCTCTCACACTCTCTCTCTCTCTCTCTCTCTCTCTCTCTCTCTATGAACAAGGTGTGGATAAGTTTTGACCTAGTGGCAAGATCTTCATGAGCTTGTTTATCTTGAATTTTTGAACTTGCAGTGGTGAAACCTTTTGTAAGCCCCATCCTTTGATAGGATGTGACCAAGTTTTGACCCTGTGGCCAAAATTTTTGTGGGAAATATAATGATTGGGATTTCAGTTCTATCAAAATAAAGTTCTAATCTTATTGTGAAACCTTTTTCAGGTTCTTGCCTAAGTGGATGGACATCCAACAAGATTTGGCTACAAGTCCAAAACTTTGTATCCCAATCTCAACAAAATCAAGAATATTTTGGCTATAGGGCCAAATCAAGAAGATTTGGCCATATGGTCAAACCTTCTTGAGGTTCTTGCCTCTCTGAGGATGCCCACCCAATGAAGTTTTTGCCTCTCTCAGGATGCCCACCCACTTTTGAGGGAAATATACTCAATATCAAAGTAAATTCTAAACTAGTGATGAAACCTTCTTCAGGTAGTGGTCCCTTTGCCTAAGTGCTGCCTTCTTATACCAAAAGGCCCACGAAAGAAATCCTTACATACGCCACATGACGTTCATTGCGTGAGTGGACAAATTTACAAGGAACGCATAGTTTCGTCGATGCTGCTTTGATGAATGAGCACGGAAGGAAGAGGAATCTATTTTTCACTCTTTGAGGCATTATTGCTCAAGCTCTCAGTTTCTCTATGTCACTCGGCAGGAGGCAGCTGGGTGTATAAGCCTTCACAATGGACTCCATGGAGGGAACCTCGACGTCTTTGGTTGCATACACAAGAGGGGAGACAGCGAAGGACGGATAATAGATTTTTCTGCATATATAAGCGAATATTATTGTTGCAATCGGAAGTGGGATCAAAAGCGTCGAATAGGGGAATCTTTTGACGCTGGAGTAGCCCAACATTGTGATTTGCGAAAGGAGAAGAGCTGACAGAATTCGCGAGTGCATATGTGGCCACATGGAGCCACCGCTTTCAAAGCTGGGCACTATAACATTGAGAGCCTGCGCACAGATAATTCACTTGTTATGCTTTCCTCGACGAATGAAAGTTAGGGGAGATCCAGGATTTAGAAAGCATAAAGGAAGCTCTAAAATATTGAGAGATATGCATGCACCTGATTCCGCGTGATCAGCCAGCCAAGGCCGAAGTATAGGACAGCAAAAGGCAAGATCATTGGCGCGATGATAGCATAGCATAGCGTAATGGTGATAATAAGCATATCACCAGGAACGCGTCTGGCATATTTAAAGCCTCCGGGAGCCCAGGCCGCTCGCACAGCATCCTGTGTCTTGCAGAGATATCTACACTTCAGCTTATAGATAATGAGAGGGAATAAGCGGCACAACTGCAAACCGTAACCCACGAAGAACCTGGAAACAAAGCGCCGTAAGAGAATCATGAAATGAGCTGAATGTCTACGTCGGCATAAGGAAGAACAACGTGACTTTAAAGGCAGAGATTTCGCTTACTTGAGAGCCACGAAGGAGATAAAGAAAGTCGCTTGAGGAGGAAGCGATCTGCCGAGAAGAGAAACGATGGACTGTGGATTGCCTACGAGGCTGTTGAGGGAATTGAACAGCGTGCCTCCAATCGTGACTCCCAGGAACACGTTGAATACAATGAAGTAGAAATATTTTCCGGCTGCTGCTCGCACTATGTGACTTCGGGCAGGGATACCTTCCGCCTGCGAGAGTTTAAACAAAAGCTTTGGCAAGAGAAACAAAAAGACTATGAGCGCGAGCTGAGGCATGTAAGCTTGAAGGATGCTGTTGATCTCTCGCTGAGAGACAACGGGTGCGAGAAAAGGTAACCTCTTCACGAGGTTGTCGATGGAGATAATCGCAGAGATGAAGGCAATAGGGATCATATAGAAAAGCACCATAGCGAACACAATGCTGTATACAACGACTCGTCGCACCAATCTCTGCGTCAAGGGCATCGCTAAGTTCTCCCAGATCACCTCGCGAGGCTCTGGAGCAGGCGTAATCGTCCAGCGATTAGCATACTCGCCATGCATCACTTGTGCAGCACACGTAGCTGCGGAGCGGGTGTTGAAGAAAACAAAGGCTGCTCCTTTCTGGGAATGGGACGATTTGAGCGTCTGACGTTCCTTCTCCAGTTTGGGAGCCAATTTTTCAATCCGCTTGTTGTAGTAATCTATGGAGTCGACCGTCGGCCGAATGAGGCCTAGAGGACTAGTTTTATGCAGAGGTCGAGACTTAGACTCCTCCAATAGGGCTTCGGCTTGGGCAAGCTTCCCTCTGCAGGACTCAAGCTCCGTCCATACCTTCGAAACCTACATTGAGATGGATAAACGGCATCAATATACTAGGTACACACAATCAAGGCTTTCCTCTGCCATTGGAATCAACTCCCAACACGATTTTCGCACAGCTCTCCTTTACCTTCCTGATGTCGGTGACAATCAAGCACGTTTCGTATGTGGCAGGATGTAGCTTCCTGAAGAATTCGTCCACTTCTTCTGCCAGAGTCCGACCTCTTGTCGAGAGAGGGATATCCCGGACGAGAACTGTGAATTGCTGCGGCTTCGCTTTTGGAGATGAGTACTGATCTTGAGCCCTTAGAGTTGCCACATAGCGGTACTCTTTCCAGAGAACGAAGATTGTAACCATTGTTAACCAGTAGCCTCCAACCACAAAGCCCCACAAGCGCAGGCTTCCGGGCTGCATGGGCACAATTTCCACGGTTGTGAGTCTGCGCTAGATGTAGTTACATCATTCATTACGGCAAGACAAATTGGGATCATCTTACCCGGATGTTGCCGACAGAAACCTCATCGAAGCGTGTGAACACGAAAGACGGATTATGCTGCTGTTGAATTTTATAGTAATCGTCTGTCGCGCTGATGAGTAGTAGCACAGGCATGCAGAAAACAGCTACGTAGAAGCAAATGGACAAAACTAGACACAGAGAATGCATTATTAGACCTAAGCGCAAATCTCGAACAGCTGATAAATTTACAGCTAAAGCGTCTGCAGAACGATGCTCTGTATAAGCCAATGGAGAACACATGGGTTATACAGAATACTTATGAGGTATCACAGAGCGGAGAACCCACAATGACTCACAGGAAGAAAAATTTGGACAAAGGGTAGATTGGGCAAGGAAAGCCAATGCACTCGGGCTGCGACGCCAAATTTTACTTTAATTACTTTGAACTGCCTTAAATAAAGAGATTCTCACAGCGAACAGACAAGCAATGCAAGGGACGGCAACAAACCCACAAAGTGGTTGTGATGAGAATAAAGAGTGAATACCGCAGCGCAAGAAGATGGTATAAACGGTTGCATCGAGGCCGGCATGGAGGAGGATGTCGTGTTGAGAGGCAAAAAAAGCTTCGGAGATCCAAGAGAAGAGGCCGCGGGAGGAAGGGTCGACGGGGGCGTTCCTGAGGATCTTGCTGGGGTAGTAGATGACAGCATTAGACGGCTTCCGAGAGAGCCATGCATGGAGGAGCAGGAGCACTACGAAGATGAGGAAAGAAGTGCTAAGCGAGGTGACAAACGCAGACAGGTCCATGGCTCTGCTATGGCAACGATATTGAGAATGAAGAGGCCCAACAATATATATTGTGAAGCAAGAAGAAAGAGCACAAGATAAAACTTTAGATAAATACACTCAACGGCCGTTGTTCCTTGCATTGGATGGTAAAACTTTAGATAAAGTAGACTCAACGGCCGTTGTTCCTTGCATTGGATGGTCACGTGAAGTTGTTCCTTCCATTGGATGGTCACGTGCAGAAAAATCAAGATTTTATTGAAATATGAGTCATGGTGATTGTCGGGTGACTCGTGGTAGTCTTCACGGACCCTCACCGCCATTTCCATCACAAAAGTCGCATCCGGATTTCACATGCGCCAGTAGTCACAATCAGTTTTCTAGGACACACGAGTTGCCACCATTAGGCTTGGCAGATAGCCCGAGATTCACATGTTTGTGAGGTGGCAAGCGGAAGATGAGCTACAAATCTCAATCAATGTCAGCTGCCCAAGGACCTCGACATCCTGAAAATGACCACGGTTGGAAATTCTATTGGCTTGTGGCTCTCGTCGCTTGCCTTTTTTTTACAAAATTCCCTCTTGCTTTTGCTTCCCTAAGGGCGTCAATCTCTCCCCTCTGTGAGCTTCCAACCTTTTTTAATAAACAAATTGGTGCATTTAATAGTTACCAAAAATTCTACCAACAATAAGCGTAGCACCCCTTAATTAGGGAAAGAAGTCATATTCAAGTTAAGCTAAGACTATGCAAATTCACAATCTAAGAGTAAAAGAGTAATTCAATGGTTTGAGAAAGATAGAGAAATTGTGGAAGCTAAGTTAGCTCTACTTCCACAACTACTAAAATTTAATTTCACAAGTTCATAAAACAAAATAAAACTTCTACCTGCGGTTTTTGGCGTGCCCTAGGCTATAGTGACAATGATTCATTTTAATAAGGGAAAAATATGTATTTTTGAAAATTTCAATCGATTTATTTGATTGGGTCTCCCGATTTGGATAGCCCCTTTCTCTCTCTCTCTCTCTCTCTCTCTTCTTCTTCTTCTTCTTCTCCCCCTTTCTCTCTCTCTCTCTCTCTTCTTCTTATTCTTCTTCTTCTTCTTCTTCTTCTCTCTCAGCTTCAGGGCAGGCCCTTCTGAATGTATTCAACTTGTTAATGTATTAATGTGAGTTGAGTTGCAAAAGTGTAGTGTTAGATGTCGACCACTTTTACATCAACTTTGAATGTGGATCATTTCTATCAACTTATATATAAACTAAGGAATTTCATTTAAGGAAGCATTGCTTGGTGTTGTGTGGACATGTTCATTGTAATGATGATGAAGCATATTGAAGCATGTATCTTGTTTAATCGATGGTTTGTCAACTGGTTCGATCTTTAGAAGTATATCTAGTGCTTTGGAATGTCATAATTAGAAGGATCCGTGCTCAATTTGTGTATAAATATTACACAATCAACTTGTAGGCTTAGCAGCAAGAGAGACTATGAAACCCAGAGAGGTAGTTCAAGTCATCCTCAATGGACTAAGAGAGGGATACAAGAATCTAGCCTAGAGTATTGCCATTCAAAGGTAAGTTTCAACACTTGAAGAAATATAGTCAATGTTCCTTGGTCAAAAACTCAAAACATAGGCCATCCAAGCAAGAAAAGGTCATTCCAATGATCAAGCATTCACAGTCTTAGATAGAGGTAGAGGAAGAGCATCTCAGAGAAGTGGACATTAGCATCAAAATCAATGACAGCATCTGCATCACATCCAAGAGGAATTATTCTAATAGAGGGATATTTCAAGGGAGAGGGAATGCAATATCCACCAACATGCTAGGCATTCAGTGCAACTATTGTCACAAGTTGGGACGTTATGCACGAGATTGCTGCAAGAAGCAAGAAAATTTTCGTGGAAGAGGAAATCATCGTGGTGGACATCAAAGTCATAGTCATTATGCCAACGAACCCAACACAATGTATTTTGTGAGTGATGACATGTAGAAGGCTGACATAGTGTAGATTAACATTGATTATGGTTCCAAGGGGGAATGCAGTTACCAAGTTAACCTTGTAGATCAGGATCCTTGGTACATTCATCATCTCACATGACAAAGAATCAATAATGGTTTACAAAGATGAAACCATTAGAAGGACCCAAGAATGTTATCTACCCTCTGGATAACACACCAAATCTAGTTTAAGGGAAAGGCACTGTCCCTACATGAACAATTTACTGGTACAAAAGGATTGGTGAAAGATTTCCTTTATGTTTCGAAGCTCTATAAGAACCTTTTGTTAGTTGAACAAATGACGAAACATACTATAGAGTCATCTTTGATGGAGCAATGCACAATCATAGACAAATCTGGAGGATATCCAGCTAGTGGGGAAAGTAGTCAAAGAAGGATGCTTATTTAGGATGCTAGCTTCAGTACCAGACTTGCATGCCATGTCAGTTCAACATCAGATGATGCCACCTCCTACAATATGGCACAAAAGATATGGACAATGTCAATTTCAAAAGTGTAATGCAATTCAGAAATTAGGATATGACACTTGGCATTCCTAAACTTTAGTTTCTTGGAAAAAAATTCATAGCATGTTGCTTTGGAAAATAGAAAAGAGCCAATTTTGGGAGAAAAACCTCTCAAGCAAGAGTTATTCTTGATTTGATACATAAAAATGTATGGGGTTATGCACATACTTGTAGCATTAATGGTTCACTTTACTTCTTGAATTTCATCAGTGACTATAGCAATGCCTCGTACAGACGACTTACCTGCTATAAATCTACATGATCACTGAACTCTTACTGAGTATCTGCATCTGTGGCAAAAGATGGAGTCGGATCCATGCATAAGGGTGATGACTGTACATCACTAGGATTAGTCTGTGCTGATGTAGATGAGACTACTGAGGACTTACTGTCAAATATGCCTTGTGCTGAGGGCTTACTGTTGCTGAATATTCCTCGTGTTGAGGGCTTACCGAGAAGTGTGCCTCATGCTAAGGGCTTACCAAGGAATGTGCATGATCAAAAACTGTCGATTGATCCATGCTAACATCCGACGCACCTACATCTGATGTGTCAAGGCCAATGAGGCTTGAGTCGGCATCATAGCGTGGTACATACCTTGTGGCAATAAAGGGTTGAAGAAGGTTCTCTTTCCACTCACGGATCTCGTCCGGAGTCATGATTGGTGTATTATCAACTGTGTGATGCAAATAACTCCATGCTGGTGGCGGTCTGGTGCTCTATGCAAGAGGCTTACCCATGTACCGAAGAGAGTGTCTACCCATGAGAACACTATGTAAGAGCTCCCACAGTGAGGGGCTTACACCAAACGTTCAAAACCAAGTCATGTGGGAACAATTGTGTGCCAAGGATCGAGCAAGGATCAAGCCTGTAACATGATGGTGACAATTAAGTGTGGGACGTAGCCAAAAGGCTGTATAAGGCAGATGTATGTGTGCAAGAACCAATGCCAAAAATAGTCAACAAATGTGACTACACATGGGTGGCATGTGTGTGCGCAAATGTGCAACAATCCTAAATCCGAGAGAGGGATAACTCTGCCAAGTGTCACCAATTGTGAGATGAGCTCCCAAATGCCAAGAGAACTGAACTGGTGTTAATGTTTGAATGTGTATATTGATGATAGATTCGATGGGACTGACATCGATGGGAACTAATTGGGTTATGTGGCAATGGCTTGCTTGGCTTGGTGGAGTTGGATCTCCTATATGGCTGAGCTAGTTTATATCTAGACTACACGTCGAAGTGTCAAAGGCAGCAAATGAATTTTATCTTGTTCATTTTTATGTGTTGGGTGCGCTGCAATGAATCAGGAGGCGGTTCCCATGATGAGGATGCAATGGTATTGATTTGTGAAAATGTCAAAACGTATATCTAAGGTCCTCAACGCGTAGAGCACGATCTTGTGAGCATTTTTGCTTTTTGGATCACCTCCGAATTCCCCCTGGATCAAAAGTTATGGCTCTCGCAAGGATGGCCAAATTTTGATCCAAGGAGGGGGTCCAAAAGGGTGATGTAGCAGACTGGTGGTCACATACCAAATGCATTGTGTGCCTGTGAAGGGGCTGTGTGCTTGGCTAGCACTGCTGCCACAGCCTCTGTGTTCACATGCAGGCCTGTGTGGCACTATGCTTACATGGCACTGACAGAGGCTGACAGTGATGACATGGCACAAGCTATTAACTAGACTTGCCTATGTGGTAGGTGATGATGTGGACTCGCCTACTAGTAGTCCACATGGATTTTGACATGGCAAAGTTTGCCACACTGATGATGTGGCAAGATCAAATGATGTGGCACTACGTGGCATGTTGATGTGGCTTCATAGGTGGCAACTGATGTGGCATTGTGATGACGGGGCTGCGTACCTGGCAGATTGAGCTACCATGTGGCAACTTTTGGACCAAGTCCTTAAGATAATTGCACCAGTCACCGAAATCTAAAGAGATTCCGATAGAATCTCTGTGAGGTTCCGTTGATGGAGTTCACTCAAGGCGTAAACCATCAAGCAAATTAGATGGAGAAACATCTTCAAATTCAACCATTAAAACATCAAAAGAAGATTTATACTTTCTAACAACATCAAGGGAAATTTTATTATTTTTAGACGTAGCAAACAACATCCGTTCTGTCGAGATGCATAATTTGGAAATCCAAGGCATCCAATAATCCGTCGCCCTGCGAGTCGTGTAGATGGCATTGGCGCCAGGCTGAGAGTTGCGGGCATTGTGTTGCTTCTGCTGGATATGGCACTCATGTGGAGGAGGCCGGGTGTACTAAAGTTGTGGCTGTGTGAAAGTGGCTACTGCATTGAAGATATTGGAGCTGGCAATGGCGAGGTCGTTGGAGACGATGTGGAAGGAGACTTCTACGCATGGAGGAGCGTGTTTGGCTGCCCGCTGTAGGTGGAGCCACTGGAGCTGATGGATAAGCATTGCATGGGCATCGTTTTGACGTTGTGTTGATTGCTAATGAGGCGTACCTGTTGGCCGGGCGATGGAGGCCTTAGGCCGGTACTGGCCTGTGGTCATCAATGGAGTAGAGCAAGGAGGTCGCCTTTGGTGGAGGCTTCAATCGTAGGGAGGCACTGAGAGCCTGTTGAAGAAATGGCTAACGTGCTGTGAGGCAAAGAGGAGCTTGCGGGGCTGTGTGGGAGCTGATGTCCCTCCCGAAGAAGTCATTAAGGAGCTGGCGCTTTGGAGTTGGAGTCTCGTTGAAGATGGTAGACGCATGCGAAGGCGCATGGCCGTTGGAGACGTTGATGGCAGAGCTGCTAGTGAAGCATTGTGTTGTCCGCATTGTGATGAAGCTTGAAGCTCCTGCAGGTGCTATAGTTGGAGGGTATGGGATCCACTGAAGAGGCTATTTTGAGCCGCCTTGGCTGAGCTTTTCAACTGGTCGAGGAGAACTTTTGAGCTGCATGTTGCTGGCGCTTGCCATGTTGGCGGAGGAGATGCTTATTGTTGCAGCCTGTGAGTTGTAAGCTGTTGAGGAGTGCTTATGGGCTTTGTTGTAGAAGCAACCTTTGTAGACACGTCTCCTTTCGATTGGAAGCGAGTACTCATGCAACAGCAGCAGCTCTCTCTGGACGAATCTACTGAGGTTGAAGGTTGAACCTTTAGTCTCTCAGATACAAGAAATCTTGAGCTGAATTGAACCTCGCAATCACTCAAGAAAGTGTATCTCAAGCTCTGGATTCCTGAGCTTTCTGAAGCAAATCGAAGCTGGAGAAGAGCTCTACGATGAGAGCTAGAGAACCAATGAAGGTGCCTCACGGAGATGGCTTGTGCCTTGATGGAGCAAGGGCTTACGCCTTGATGACGCAAGGGCTTTCACTCTCTTTGTCGAAAATCTCTCTCTCACGGAGGATGCCTCGCAAGGAGGGCTTAACACTCATGAAGGGAGTGGGAGAACTCGGTGCTCTGATACCATGATAAAGCAAGTGAGAGAGGGGGACAGAGAGGAGTGACTACCTATACACTAAGTGTATTGACAATGAACATGAAGATATACATGTAAACCCCTTAGGGTTAGGGTTTTCCCCTATGCCCTATGTAGATAGTGCAATTTACACTATCTTTAACACCCCCCCCCCTCTCTCTCTCTCTCTCTCTCTCTCATTCAAATTTAAATTTCAATTTTGAAATTTACATTTTTAACTTTCAATTTGAATTCTAAATATCTATAAACTTATAATTTAACTTTTTAACATTTTTGAATTCTAAATTCAAATATTCCACCTAATTTTGAAAAAAAAAATTCAAAATTCTCCCCTAAAGCTTGACTTGAAATTTTCATGAGTGTGTCTTCTTGTATGTTTACATCAAAAATTTTGGCCACAATGCCAAAACTTGAAGTTTTTATTCGGATACTCTTCACAAGTTATCATCAAATGGCCAAAGTTTTGACCATATGGCATAAACTTTGGCCATATGGCCTAATATTTTGACCATATGGCCAAAACTTTAGCCATGTCCCAAAGATTTCTCTTTATGGCTTAATCTTTTGACCATATGCAAATGATTTTGACCATGTGCAAATGATTTCAACCATATGCAAATGATTTGGCCCTATGGCAAAAAATTTGGCCAGTTGGGATAATCTCTTAACCATATGCAAAATATTTGTCCAGGAAACTCTTCACAAGTTATGACCATATGGCCAAAGTTTTGACCATATAGCATTAACTAAAATCCTAATGAGTATATTTCCCTCAAAACTTCGGCACATCCTCTTTCCAAAGGATGCGGATGCAAAGTTTTTTCCTTGTGGAAAAAATTTTGTTGGATGTGCATCCACATAGTCAAGAACTTGGAGAAGTTTGGACCATATGGCGCTATGGCCAAATCTTCTCGATTTTGTCAAAATCTTCACAAAGCAACCTGAAGAAGGTTTCACCCCACGAGTCCTTTTGATAGAACCAAAATCCTAATGAGTATATTTCCCTGAAATTTTTTGGCCACAAGGTCAAAAATTTGGCACATCCTATTTCTAAAGGATTGGGATACAAAGTTTTGTCCTTGTGGCAAAAACTTTGTTGGGGCACATCTTGTTTCCAAAGGATTGGGATACAAAGTTTTGGCCTTATGGCAAGAACTTATTGGATGTGCATCCACTTAGGCAAGAACCTAAACAAGTTTTGACCAAATCTTCTTAATTTTTTCAAGATCTTGCCAAGGAACCTAAAGAAGGTTTCACCACAAAGCTCAAAGTTTTATTTTGATAGAACCAAAATCCCAATCAATATATTTTCCCTTAAAATTTTTGGCCACAAGGTCAAAACTTTTGCACATCTTGTTTCCATAATATGGGGCTACAAAGTTTTAACAAAGCAATGTAAAGAAGCATGCAAAAGGGGGGAAATGCTTATGTGTCAAGCTTTTATTAAAAGTTGATATCATTTACATGTGGCATAGTATTGGCCCACCAATGCCTTTGGTACTATGTATTTAAGTTTTTCATCAAGCTTACTTTTTTTCTCTCTTTTTTTGAAAAAGTATATTCCCCCTCTATGGTTATCCATGCAATGAGTTTAGATTTGAAAAAACTTCAAAAAATGAATAGGGGTAAGCCCTTCAACTAGCAAAACCTTAGGGGTGCATAGTACTAGCCTCTTTACCCTAGTCACTAAATCGCATGATCTAATTAGAAAGATATCCCAAAATGCAACGTAAAGAAGTAGCAAGGAAATATCCTACTTCTAAATGCTATGGCCCCGAGTTACCCCATATAACAAACTAGGGTGGGTAGATAGCCTAAAGACGAAGATAACAATAGAGCACTTGAAATGTTTTTGTATCTATTGCTAGAATAAATGTGATCAAGATTGTCCTTGAGTACTTCTTGTTCAAGAGAAATAAAAATACATTAAAGAATTACTACTCCTATTTGAATGATGGGCTCCAAGTGGGGATATGAAGGGACTGTGGAACGTGCTAAATCTTTTCTCATAAATAGGTCTGCATATGCACATTTTTATTATGCTCCTAGGGGCATCCACCTAGACACATGTGGGTCCACTAATGTTCCGATTGCATACTGACGTGGGGCATTGGCGATCAAAATGGGACCAAAATTAATAGCATCAATCTTTCTCAATTGCAACCAAATAGATTGATGCTAGGTTTGGTTGCATTTGGAGTAGCATGAGGACTTGCTTTAGGGTGGACATGCTTTTTTTTTACTATAGTCACTATGATGGGATCTTCATTAGGGCAAGGCAAAATCTGTGGCTTTGTCTTGTAATGGGACAAGATTTGATGTGTTGTTACACCATGATGGATCTAAGCACTATAAAAAATATGCATCAGTGTGCTTCCTCGAGTGTGCTTCTAGGCTATATGTGTGCCTTTGATGGGTATGACACTTTGCAAATCTTACTCACATTAAGGCCCATGCAAAGTATCATATCCATTAGATATCATTTGTAAGGGAATGTATATTTTCCTTGTTTCTTACTACAATCACGCATGAGTGTTAAAAAATATGGATCGGTGTGCTTCTAGCCTATATATGTATCTTTGATGAGTATAACACTTTCCACTAGCCTTATCTTTACTCACAGTAAGTCGCATGCAAAGTATCATACTCATCAGATATCATATTTATGGTCGAGCATGTATATTTTCTTGTTGCTTACCATGCATTATGGTGTTAAAAACTATGCATCTATATGCTTCTAACCGATGTCTGTGTCTCCAATGGATATAATGCTTTACATAAGCCTTACTCTTAATCATATTGCAGATGTGCAAAGTATCATACCTATCAGATATTGTTGGCATAGTTGGGCATGTATATTTCCTTATTTCTTACCACACATCATGTAATTGTGCAAATGATATTCAGTGGGTATTATACTTTGCACAGCCTTAATGCGAACAAGATTAAGTCCCTGTAAAGTATCATACCTATTGGAGATACACACATAGTCTAGAAGCTCATGCATCATAAGAAACAAGGAAACATGTATGCCCAACCATGAAAATGATATCCAAAGGGATGATCATTTGTGTGAGCCTACCCTTGAAATGTATCACATCCATTGAAGCTACAATGTACTCAGATAGGCTAGAAGAACACTGATGCAAAATTTTTAACACTCATGCATGATAAGAAACAATAAAATATGCAAGCCCAACCATGAAAATGATATCTGATGGCTACAATACTTTTCATGAGCCTTAATGTGAGTAAGATTAAGGCATCGATACCCATAAAAGACACACACATAGGCTAGAAGCACACCGATGCATAACATTCATGCATAATGCATGGCAAATAAGGAAATATGCATGCATGACCATGCAAATGATATCTGATGGGCATGATACTTTGTACCATCCTTATTGTGAGTAATATGAAGGCTTGTGTAAAATATCATACCCATGAGAGATACACACATATACTAGAAGCACACCGATTCTCACTTTTTAACACACGTTCATGATACGTGGTTATAAATAAGGAAATATGCATGCCCACCAATGTAAGTAATATCAAATGTGTGTGATAGTTTGCAAGGTTCTTAATGTGAGTATGGTTATAACCTATGCAAAGTATGATTCATACACATTGGAGATACACACATAGGCTAAAACACACTAATTTACATTTTTTAACACTCATGCATGACGTATGGTAAGAAACAAGAAAATATGGATGCCTTTTCATGCAAATGATGTGCGATGGGCATGATACTTTGCATGGGCTTTAAAACATACTTTTTGGTTAATACTAATGTTACTCTAAAAATAGTTAGAATTAGTAGAAATAATAGTTACATAAGTACAAACAATGTATTCTGTACTAATAGTACTCCAAATAGTATTGTATATACAGTACTACATCTTGCTAGATCTCGTGAGAGTGATGGTACATTTTATGTGCACACTGGGCCCAATACATACTATTAATTTAGTACTAATAGTACTATAAATATTGTTAGATTTGTTGGAATTAATAGTTAAATAAGTACAAACTAAGTATGTAGTAGTAATAGTCCTCTAGACAATACTACATACATAGCTAGATTGGACAAGTCCATATCTCGTCCATATTGTATGCATGACACTTTATATTTGGTATCAGTAGTGCCATGTATAGTAGTATATATACAATTAGATCTTCTAAGTGCATACTATGCAGTTGATACATATTGTGTATTCAGTACTAGTAAGACTATCATATTAAGTGCTTAATACATAGTTAGATTTGGTAGAATTGATAGTTAGATTAGTACATACTAGGTATTATGCACAATGCATACTATTCAGTACTAATATTACTCTACATTGACATTAGTTAGTACAAATGTTACTCTAAATTATACCATATAAATAATTAGAACAAGTTAGTGACCCACGCGGTGTTGCGGCATTTTTTAGGAAGGCTTAAGCATAGGTTTGGACAACCCACAAAGATTTGGCCATAAGGCCAAAACTTTCTTAGGGTTTCCAAACCGTCCTCAAGGGATGGTCTCATGGACAAGATGTGGAAAGGTTTGGACAACACACACACACACACACACATGTTGGAAATGCATGGTCACAAGGTAGAGGCAACAAGATGAACAATGAAGCTTGTTTATTCATTGAGGGAGTGTCATTATATAGACACTGGGTACATCCATAGATTACATCATATGTGAGCTCAATAGTGAGCATCTAGATCCACAATCATCTCCATGAATCTCTCAATCACACACCACACTCCTATATTCACTCAATCACACCTACTAACTGAGACATCATTAGTCACATCTGACTCAGGCACACACACACTTGTTCACACAGTCACTCATAGCCATAGACCTTGTAATCCTTGGTATTGAACCCAGTACATCACCTTGTCCCAACATAGCCCCCCACAAAGTCATGACCTCACCCTAACAGTAGTACATGGGAAGCTTCATGGCTTGTTCACACTTAGTAAATAACAACAATCATGACCCCAACTTGGGACTCGCTCTGGTTATGGATCTTGGTTTCCAACTAGGAGAATGGAGAATGACTATGTATGGGAAGCATGGCCCCCATAGGTCTGACAAGGACAAAACTCACATACCACTAACAATCATTTGAGGAGGACATCCTAGGGAAGAGAACCTTATTGAGTACACATAAAAATTCCAATATTTTGGAGATGTGGGTAAGATTCCCCCCTTGATAGCAATCCTTTTCCAGTGTCGTTTCCAAGCCACCATTGTATCAAAATCATAAACTTGCCTTTCCATTTCATTATGCTTGGTGTCAATGAAGCAAATATTCCCTTCTTTGTGTATCTTCTTGGTATACTATAGCATAATCTTTTTGTCAATGTGAAGTAAAGTATCCAATTCTAGGCTTACCACATGGGCAATGTCTAATGCCATATAAGGTTTGACAAATAGACTCAAGTAAGTGGAACTTTTGAACATATTTTTTGAGAGCACAAGCATCAAATCATGCACATAGAAAAGCAAGAGTATAATGATGAATATAAGCTTCACGAAGACTGATTTCTTTTGGTGAAACACAGTAAACATATTCAAAACTTTCAGTCAAGTATAAAAGCCCCAAATTTTGACTGCTTGGTCAATTGTCTTTGACCAAAATATGAAGAAGCCGACAGAGATAGAGATCGGATGGAGGGTGGAATTCAACCTGATAATTCAACCTGATTATAGAGGCTATGAAGGGGATTTTAGTGGCAAAATAAGACCTAATTAATAGCAAAGAAGATCCTCCAACAAGGGGCGAAATGGTCGCTCAAGTCGCCTAGGAGAACTACTGCAAGCTAAACTGACAAACCGTTGATATCTCCTCAACCGCTTTTTGGTTTGAGCTCAAATTTCATGAGCAACAAGCTCTCAACATTGCCTAAGTTATGCTAAGAGGGCATGCTAGATTTGTGACTATACTGGTGGATGAATTTTGAATAATTTTGTGCGGCAATAATGTTGGCACCATGAGCAACAAATGCAAAATTTTGTAGATCCTTCTGGTGAGGATGTGCGCCTACGTAAGGGAAAGGTCCATCTAAAAGGAGTTTGGAACTGAATGGTCGGATCTTGAGAATGGCAGCCTCTAGTGATTATGTAGAAAGGGAGCAAAAGAGGAAGAAGGTGGAGGACGAAGAAGAAGGTGGCTAGAAGTGCCTCATGGAGGCTGGAATGGCTCTGATACCACATGTTGGAAATGCATGGTGACAAGGTAGAGGCAACAAGATGAACAATGAAGCTTGTTTATTCATTGAGAGAGTGTCATTATATAGACACTAGGGACATCCATAGATTACATCATATGTGAGCTCAATAGTGAGCATCTAGATCCATAATCATCTCCATGAATCTCACTCCTAGATTCACTCAATCATACCTACTAACTAACACATCATCAGCCATACCTAACTCAGACACACTTGCATGTGTTCACACACTCATGTGATCACACTCATAACCATAGACCTTGTAATCCTTGGTATTGACCCCAATACATCAATTTGTCCCAACAAAATGAACAAACACACACACACATAGATATTTTTTATTGGGTAATTCCACAATCATAATATTACAATTTTAATATTTTACAAAGAGATTCTCGAAAGAGTAGAATCTCTTGCACATCAAAAACACAAGAAAACAATCTCTAAGCAAGAGCTATGAAGATCACTCGAAAGAGTAGAATCTCTTGCACATCAAAAACACAAGAAAACAATCTCTAAGCAAGAGCTATGAAGATCACTCTCCTGATAGGAATCATAAACAGATTGCCTCAAGGAGGCTCTGAAAATTTGATATGGCTGAGTAAACTGTACGTGCAGATATGCGATGTTATGTTCAGTCCACACACACACGCGCGCACGTGCATGCACACACACACACACATAAAGAGAGAAACTCGTGCATGCACATGCACACACATGCGCATGCATGCTTGCGCGCACACACACACACGCACACACACACAAACACAAACACAAACACTCAGAAAAGATGTGACCACCAGGTCAAAATTTCTATAGGATTTTCAATTGTGTTGGGAAAGCTCTTGTTCATGAGCTTATCATGCAAGCATAGGTTAGGACGACACACAAAGATTTGGCCACAAGGTCTAAACCATCTTGGAGGGATAACCTCATGGAAAACATCTAGAAAAGTTTGGACAACACACACACACACACACACACACACACACACATTTTGATTGGACAACACACACACACACACATTTTTGTTTTTGTGAAAACCCCACACACACACACACACACACACACACATGTGCACGTGCGTGCACACACATAAATGCAAATGCTCACGCGCACACACACACACACACACAAATATTTGACCACCTAGTCAAAATATCTATAGGCTTTCTACTTGTGTAATCAAGATCTATATTATGAAAGTAACACTCAAGCATAGGTTTGGATGAACCACAAAGATTTGGCCATAAGATCAAAACTTTCTTAGGGTTTCCAAACTGTCCTCAAGGTATGGTCTCATGGACAAGATGTGGAAAGATTTGGACAACACACACACACACACACACACACACACACACACACACGAAGATTTGACCACCTAGTCAAAATTCTATAGGTTTTCTTATTGTGTGGACAAGCTCTTCTTAGAAAGCTCAAAACTTCTTGATGCTTTGTGAATGTATAATCACGTCGGAAGGATTTTGCCACAAATTATTCTTAGGCACACGGTCAAACCTTCTTTAGGCTTCCTGTAGGTGGAGACACTTTTGCTCTACATCATCACAGAACATTTTTGGGCTTTCTATCGGGTGAGGCACTCTCCTTGATGTTTTATTTAAAGATTTTTCTCCCCTCATAAGGATTCGATCACACGATCAAATAATCTCCAGGATGCCTACTTTCGCTTAGTCATCACTTCAAGGTTTTGATTGGACACCATCGTAACCTTGTGCAGATTTGGCCACAAGGTCAAAACGTCCCCTTATTCCGAGAGAGAGAGAGAGAGAGAGAGAGAGAGAGGGGGGGGGGGGGAGGGAGGGAGAAGGGAGGGAGGGAAGGAGAGAGAGAGAGAGAGCGAGCGAGAGAGAGAGAGAGAGAGAGAGAGAGAGAGAGAGAGAGAGAGAGAGAGAGAGAGAGATTTGGATATTTGGTCAAATGTTTTTGAGAAGATAACCTGTAAAAAAAATTTAGCTAGATGGTTGAATTTGTTATTTCAAAATTGTTTGACTAACTAATAGCTGTGCTTTTACTTTTTGGGTGTCATGGGTGAAGCAATCTGTTGTGAAGATATGGTCAATTGGATGGTTAACCACAATATTGTGACCATGGGGAAGGTACATTAAATAATTACATTTAACACATGCCATGGGAAAATTTTTGGTGTAGGATGTTTAGCGGTGTCGATGGAGAAATGTCTCAATAGGAGAGCACTTTTTCCATTTCCAATTGATGGTGCATGGAAATTTTGTGATGTTGTTATTAGTTTTGTCAAGTGGAATAGGGAAAATATAACGAAGGTACTACAAAACCATGATGGTATACAACGCAATGCTTTTGACCATTAAAATGCACAACTGACATATGCAATGGTGAGGGAGAAACAATACAATGTGATGAGATGCTTGAAGATTATGATTGCATTAGTGTACATGATAGTTAGAGAGAAAGGAGAGTGGTACTATGGTCAGTGTTGAAAAAACGTTGCCTTGGCACAAGTCATCCTTCTGGCTTACCCATATGAGATTATTGATCTTGAAATATTAGGAGACCTTGATGTGGGTGTAGCGGTGGATATAACATAGAATGCCAATGCATCATCAAATCTAAGTGATGAACTAGATTGTGTCCGTCTAGTGAGGTGACCTATCAAGAGACTCACATTTGAGGATGGAAGATGATTTCTAGAGGATAAACACATGGATGGTACCACATATGAAGTAGATAGAGTTGATGAAATAGGGGGTTCTAGTGGGGATTTCATTCCGAGCAAGAATTCAATCTACGTTGTTAAATAGGAAGCCCAGGGTTGTTCCACGTTAAGGTTATGTATGGATGATATTTTGCAAGTGGCTACAACTGATTGTGCTATGACAAAAAATATTGTTAGCTCACTAGTCGAGAAGCAATTAAAGAGATTCACTAATACGTTTGGCGCTTAAACTTGGAAGCACGCACAAACTATGAGTCAAGCATGTAAGTCTTGCAAAGACTAGTGAGTTCTCCAAGCGTAACATTTGTTCAAAGATCAAAGAACAATTGGGCCGGGGCAACAAAATGTATGCAAGAACATGATAAACTCTTGAGGAGATGCCAATTTCACATGCTACAACAACAAAGTTATAGAAAATGGTATTATGCATGGTGTTTGGCATCACCATTGAATCTAGATAAAAAATTATGCATCAGACATGACAAGATGGATCAACAAAAGCATTAGGGGAAATTTGGACTCAAAAAGGGCCTCGTGCATTCGGCCCTTAACAAAATGAGATAAGGGGTTGGCCAATAGGAAGACAAGAATGGTTGTTTTTGAACGTCTTGTCATTGTTGGGAGGACTAACAACCGGTCACTTTACCTTTGTTTACTTTTATAAAGATCTTCAAAAGGAACCATGGCCATTGGATCATCATAAGACATCAATGGTGGTTGATCTACCATAGCTCAAGTTGATCCTCACCCTTGAATGTGCATGTGGCAATGATCCAATGGCTCGACATGAAAGAAGAGTCCAAAGAAGTGAAGATTTAGCCCAAAGAAATCAAGAGAACTGTCATCATTTTAAAAATGCATGGACTGACATTATATATGGTATGTGGATTTAGCCCAAACAAGTGAAGATTTAGCACAAAGAAATCAAGAGGAGAATCGTCATCACTTTAAAAAGACAAGAACCATCATTTTAAAAATTCATGGAATAACATAATATATGGTATGTGGAATAACATTATATATGGTATGTGGATAGGCGTACATTTACCAGAATGACAAGTCTCAAAGAATGGTTTGGTCAAATGAAGCCATTGGAATAGACTCAAAGCATGATATATAGCCTTACTACTATCGTAAACATTTCAATAAAAAGTTTCAATACCTAAGGATATGCATAGATGAAAGAAATTGTACACAAATGATGTTATATATTCCAAGATTGAGGAAGAATTGCGATTAGTTTCTAAAATGAGTAAAAACTATTAAACGTGGCATACCAATGGCGAGCCAATGGCAACACATATTAATATGTTGCTAGCAAAAGATACCTCAAAAGCTAATCAATTTGTTAGGAAAGGAATTAAAGAATAAAGGGACTTAAGGATAGTCAAATTGAATACAAAATATCATGATTGCGAAGAATAAGAATAAGACATTGACAAGAAGGCTAAGAGAAGAACATCCATATTGAAGAAAAGTTTATATGATTAAACCAAGCACCAAGAAGGTATTATAGCAAACTACATGAGAACTTTGTTAATATCTGATGCACAATCATATACAAATCATGCCATGCATTACCAATTGCATGGAGATGGCATTTCACCATTGTAGTAATATTAAATGTTGATCTCATTGTGACAGAAAGCAATAAAATTTTGGTATTCAAACACACAAAAGATCTATTCAAAAGAGTTGACATGAATGAAAGTCTAATAGTTGAACCACAAAATACCTATTTAGAAAATTTGGCACTTAAGGCACATGCACTATTGTTTCAACATATAATTTTAGGTCTTATATGATGATTTGTTTGTGCAAGCATGATTTTTTTCAGTATTAGATATTTCAAATATGACAACCACTAAGGTGGGTATGAAAGGGCATAAAATATTCAATGTGCAAGAAGGCTTTATCATTTTCCTCATTTTTGGAGTAAGTATGCCAAGGCAAAGAACCACTTACAATTGTTTGCAAAGGACCTCAAAGTAAACATTATAATTGAAACCCTCTTATTTTGTTGAAGAGATAAGGGAGAAATAAAAAATCATGCACTATATCCAAAAGAGGTACCAACAAGGCGAATGTCTTGAAATCCATGAAGTTGGAAGTTAAGGAGAGAATCTATAGGCTATGAAGTTTATTAATAAGTTGAAATAATTAATTCCAAGAGGGTTTGATAATGCTGAAATTTGAATCTCTTGAGAGAGCTTACCAAACACTCTTAAAGTGGCATAACAACTTTATATGAAGCAAATGACAAGGGGAAAAAAAGCATGCACGAAAAAGGAAAATAGTTGGCAAAATCAAAAGGGGAAAAAGGCAGATAGTTGGCAAAATCAATCAACAAAGAGAACGAGGTGGTAGTGTGCATGAAAAGTGTGATAGATGGAAATGGTTTCAAAGAAATTAATGCGATGAAAAGGTTACCATGGAAGAGAAAGATACGCAATCACTGAGAGATTTGTCAAGGGAGAGGCAATGACTATCATATGCTAGAAAACACGTCTATTACCTTTAAATCAACTATCTATTCACATCTCCTACCATTTTCACCTCTCCTATTCACATCTCCTACCAATTAGTTTTGGTGAGTGGAGGCTTAATTAACCTATGTTTATCTATGGATTAATTTATTTACTCTTTAATTAAACTACGTTTCTCTATGGCTTAATTTATTTATGCATAGACTATGTGCAAGGGGGGCTTCCTCAAATGTTCAAGAAAACATTCAAACCCAAAACCTTCCTTTTCCAAAGCCTGTACCCTACCATCAAGCTACAAAGTAATATAATATGCCTATCTCCTATAAAGCCTCCCTCCCCTATGCCCTTGATAAATGGTCCCCCCCTTCCCAATCTCACGGGTCCTCCCTCTTTAATGCCCCTCCCTCATTTAAATCAACTCTCCCCTCCCAACATGTGAGATTGCCCCTCCTCCTTCCCCCTCTAAGTATTGCCCCACTCCCCTTCCTCCGTTATTTAATTCAAACCCTCCCCCCTTTATCCCAATCCCCCCTCCCCCCACAAACAAATTAATTAATTGACCCCAAATTCAATCTGGGGTTACCTATTAAGGCACAATACCTTGCCTTTTCCATTTAGAAAATGCATTACTTTGTAGCAACTTAAGTTTTTATATTTTGTTACTTTCTATGATAAGAACTGTCACATGCATGAGCTCAACCTTCCAAACCATGATCTCTCATTTCACATGTGAAAATAAATGCTTTGCAAAGCCAATTGTTCCTTCAAGAAAAGGTTCCTATGTCATTCAAAATACATGATAATAAGCTCATGAATGACCAACCTCTTGAAATTAGTGTTTATTACGAGAAGGCTTTCCTTATATTGTAACAAATTTGGAATTTACCATGTTCAAATTTCACTCGAATTTGATTTCAATTCTTAGTGGACTACATTATGTAGCTATCTAAGATCAGTATTTCTGTTTTAAAATGTGATCTTACCATACCATACAAGTATAAAGAGCTAAACTTACAAGTACAATCTGAATCTTAACAATGTGCTCCTGCCAACTCAGGTCTATTATGCCATTAAAACCTCTTAATACATGTCATGACAACTGGGTCACATTTCACATGATGGTACAGACCTTTAACAACATAAATCAGGGTCAATATCACATCTCGGGTTCAACAGTAGCAGTCAAAGTCATATTTGGCCTTGAGGTCAATAAAGATTGCAATGAGTTTACCACGATACTCATGTTTGGGCGAAAGTCTGGCTCATACTGCACACAAAGAGCTGCAACAGCCGCCATCTGCAATAGAAACATAAGAACTTGAAAACAGCTTGATTAATCTTCATTACTTATTCCCTTACATTGTCGTATTTTGCCCATGTCCTTCAAAATGTTGAATATTGAGATTTCAAGACTCGCCACTTGTCAAAATGATATAACTAACATACAACAGCTAAATTTCGAAGGAAGGAGTGCGCTGGATGCTGTGGATAAAGTAAGAATTTGGTGCAGCTCTTATTAAGGCATTTTGCCTAGAAACATGCTCCTGCTCCTCTCATGACTCTTAAACAGTATTTATTAATCTTGGTATTAATGGAAACTAAGCCATCAACAAGCACTGAGAAAAGGACATAGATACATGGAAGGGTTGTGAGTTGTGTTGCAAATCAATGCTCCACCCTCTAGACATCCACCTAGAGTAGATGCTCACCTAAATCAGGATAAGCCATGAGCGATAGCATAGATGGTGGATGGATGCCCTAGGCATCATGCTTCAGTTCTCTAGTTAGTCAGATAGAGAGGCTGATGTGTGAACAGCAGTACTAGCTGTTAAACAGCTGCAGATCAGGGCTGAACGATGATGTGGCATGTATGGCTGGGGATCTGCAGTAAATGGTGTGGCAATAAGTCACATGGCAAGCAACAAGTGACATAGCAATCAACCATGTGCCAAGGACGCATATGATGTGGCAGAAGTGTCACGTGTCATTCAGCTGCTGATGTGGCACCTGGCTGCTAACGTGGTAGTTGGCCATGATGTGGCAGGTTGGTTATCTAGTCGGCTATTATTTCCTCCTGTTAGTTTGCCTTTGTTCAGGAGGGGGGGCCCATGTGCATAAGGGTCTCACCTACCAGGGCTAGGCCCTTGGTGGCCTGTATAAGGAGATTACACCCTCCTCTCCACCACACATCTTAGGGCCCTCACTCCTCCATCTAGGAGAGTCAAAGGAAAGGATCAGGTCTTGTGCACATCAATTGGAGCTCAGAGTTCTCCACATCTTGTGTCTCAAAAGTGTGCAAGAAGGCTATTGACATTCCGTAGCACCTGTGTTTGGAATTGTGGTGGAGCTTTTATTTCAGCCCAAATTTGGGCAGAATCAATAAAGATCTACATTGTCCTCTCTCTCTCTCTCTCTCTCTCTCTCTCTCTCATATGTGTTTTAAGTTTGCTTCTTCTGGGTGTAGGGGTGGGGTTCACATTGATGCTACTCTTCTAGCATGGTATAAGGGCCTAGCGGAATCACCTGAGAGGGAGAACTCCACATAAGCTTTCCATGATCAAATGAGATCAATCCAGACATTGTCAACAGCCATGACTCTTGGATGACGAACAACACCAGTAAAAGGAAGATATCCACAGCAATCACTGCCTGCTGTCTAGGCAGTAGAAAAGAAGGGGGGGGGCGGCAGCCAACCTTCACATGAAATGTAGTTTCAGTTCTCTGTTTAGGATAGCAAGTTCTCAGTTCTACTCGTGAATATCACTAACTTAAGGTCAACAATCTTCTCAATTCATAGAGACTATGGAAGGTGATAGATGGTACTCTTATGAAACGCCAGGATATGGGGTCAGGTGCCACAGCTACACCTCTAGATCCATCGTGACTTACAAGGTGGAAAGAACAGGATGCAGATGAGTCCTAATCCACAACACAAAGGACAATGTAATCCTCCTAATTCATCTAGCAGAAAGATGTGTGGGTGGGAGGGAAGGGCGGAGGGCGGGGGGGGGCAGGGTGCGCAAGGGTCTCACCTGCCAGGGCTTAGGCCCTTGATGGCCTATATAAAGGATGATTACACCCCCCTCTCCACCACACATCTTAGGCCCTCACTCTTCCATCTAGGAGAGTCGAAGGCAAGGTTCAGGTCTTGTGCACATCAATTGGAGCTCAGACTTCTCCACATCTTGTGTCTCAAAAGTGTGCAAGAAGGCTACTGACATCCCGTAAGAGAGTGTGGTTACTTGTTTGGAATTGTGGTGGAGCTTTTATTTCAGCCAGAATTCGGGCAGATATAGATCTGCATCGTCCTCTCTCTCTCTCTCTCTCTCTCTCTCTCTCTCTCATATGTGTAGAGAGATATGTGTATGAATTTAAGTAAGCTTTTTCTGGTTGTGTAGGGGTGCACATTGATACTACTCTTTCTAATTTGGTATCAGGGCCAAGCAGAATTACTTGATAGGGAGAGGAGAAGTCGACATAAGATTTCCATGACCAAGTGAGATCATCATCCACAACCATGAATCTTGGATGCTGAACTACATCACTACAAATAAGATACCCAAGGCAATCACTGGCAGGAGAAAAGATTGTGGGGGATTTGGGGGGGGGGCAGCCAACCTTTGAGATTCGCAGAAAGGTAGCTTCAATTTTCTGTTTTTAGCAACTTCTCAGTTCTACTCATGGACGTAACTATCCACTGGGTTAATGTCAACAGTCTTCTCATTTCTTGAAGGCTATGGAACGTGATGGATAGTACTTTTAAGAAACCCTAGGAAATGGGGTCAGGTGCCACAGATACACCTGTAGATCCAGCATTGCCACCTACAAGTATTGGAAAGAACAAGATGCAGATGTTTTCTGAGTCCTAATCCACAACACAAAGGACAATATAATCCAACTAGTTCATCTAGGGAGAAGTGCTCATCAACCATGGAAGATATTGAAGGATCATTATAGGTCCAATTCTACAAGGATCTCAATCCCACAAGTTGTCTAAAACTCTAGAACCAACTCTATGTATTGAAGATGGAAGGGGGGGGGGAGGCCGAATAATTCCTTAATAAGATTAAAGTAATATGGATCATTTAGGCTCACTTGGACACAGAATCGAGTAAATCTTGTACTCAAAAAGCTATACTGATGGTACCAAGGATTCGTGATGATCACAGGTCAAAGAAGCACTTTTGAGGATCTCAAGGCCATGGTCTTGAAAATGGAGCAGTAAGAATGGGTATCTTTACAAGTTACCACCCTAGTTGTCCCTCTCACTTAAAGCCAATTGGTATAAAGTATTGTAGAGATTTGAGAAGCCCAATCATTCTTTAAAGGGAAAGAGAAGAGAAAATGAAGCCTGATTTTTAAGACTCCAGAAATGGATTCATAATAAATCCAGAGTAGATTTTATCTAACCATGTATACATGTTTTTTTTTCCAAGAGGCACCAAGAAGGTACTTTACAATGGTCCTTGTAGTGGTGTGGGACATACAGATATTATCTATGGATACCTCAGAATTCTCATACAGTGAGATTCTTACTTACACCAATGAGACATGGACTAAATAGTTAGTATATGGAAGTATACTTTTCTACGAGATGAAAGTACTACGTTCTTTTTTCCCCCCAAAGAAAAGAACCTTCTATTAGAAAACTTGAGAAGATGATACAGATCAACAATCCATGGGATGCTTGACCAATCCAAAGGGGCAGCTGGCTGCTATACAACCTACTTCTCAGGCCCACACTGCCTAAAGAGTTCCAAGAATTGGTGCCAACATCCAAAGTGAGGGGCTATAAAATCAGTGGATTGTCGATCCATGAGAGTGTCAAAACTGTCTACAAGGACAACCTTGCAAAAAATCTCCTAACTTTTGGCAACCTTCCTAGCAATAGATAAAAAGTATCAAACAACCTCCAGAAAACAGAGGCAGTTTGAGAAACTTTGACGAGCAAGCCTACAAATACGAAAATCTGAAAACCAGATCCCTTTGTGCCTTGCTTCCAAGTGGCTCGCAAGGTGTAAATGATATCATGCCATATGTTAATGAGGGTGGTTGCAGGCTAAATATACTGCCCCCCCATCACCAAAACTGCAATGCACTGCCTACATATTAAGAGAACTCCAGTCTGCACACACATTTACTTATATATTTATATGTTTGTATATTGATATATTTGTATCTACATAGATAGATATATTTCCAGTCTCCACCCGAAGGAGTACAAGACCGTATGCAGCAAATAAAGAAATCTTTTCATGGCTCTTGCCTAGGCATAAGTCCCCTTACCACAATTTTACAACGCAAGGCCCTGCACTGTAAATCTGGATCTACGATATTGAGACCTCCTTTCCACAAGGGAAGCATCAAGGTATCCCAAGCCACCTTGGCTAAAGCATCTACTATACCATCCAATCCACTTCAAAGAAAATTTCATTTAGGCCTCTTAAGCTGAGTAATGCAATCCCTAGAGTGGCACCAACAAGAGCAAACAAACCATGTTATGGCCGGCAGAACTTGGTTAACAACCACCACTCTAGAAGTAATGTTAAGTTTGGATGAACTCCAACAAAGGAGCTTCATCCTAATACTCTCCAAAATACGAGCAAATTGCTATGATGGAGAGATATCCATACCCTAGCATCCCAAGTATCTAATAGTGACACATCTCTAAATCCAAGTGAAATCAGTATCAGCTTCCCAATTCGGAAAATCCTTGTGCACTAATCCCAAAGCCATTGGAATTACTCCAATTAATGTGTGTACTTGCTACAACATAAAATAGCTCTATGCTTTTGGCCAGGGGTGCCAAGTGTGGGACTTTGTATCCCTTACATGTATGAGGAGTATTTGATCATGTTGTTGCAATAATCGAGCAGCCAAGCACTTCTTTGTGGCATTGCAGGTTGGGGCACATGAGCCAGAATGGAATGAAACTCTTATGCTATTTGGGTTATGTACCACATTTGAGTTTCTTTGATTTTGAATTTTGTGAGCACTGTCTCTATGGAAAGCAGACTAAATCAGCCCATAAAAGAAGGGGAAAGAAAGAGTTTGAAAAGCTTGATTTGGTGCATTCAAATGTATGTGGTCCCATGTGGGCTATTGTCTCTGGGATTCAGAAGCAAAGAAGATCATACGCAGCCATGATGTAGTCTTCAATGAGAAGAAGATGCATAAGACACCCATGAGGGATGTGGAAATGAGGAGAATCACTTTCTAGGATGTGAATCCACTTGCATATGTTGATAGACAGCAAGCTGTCCATGCACCAAATGTGCAAGAAATGGTACCACCAAGTACTCCCATAGGTATACAATCAAGGGTACATGATGGATCATCTATTGGTGGAAATGATGAGCCAAATGTGGCTGATATGCAGGTGGGACAGCAAGCTGAAATGCCCTTGAGAAGATCATCTAAAGTGTCTAGACCACCTAATAGGTTTGTTCCAAGGGTAGACTATGTTATGCTTACTGATTGCGGGGAGCCTTCTTGCTACAAAGAGGCTATGATGCGAGAGGATCCAAGGATGCCCTAAAAGAAGTGAGAGTCTAAGAAGTGGCATCCAAGAAAACTGTAGAGCCCTTGGCCAACTTCCTATCTAAGAGCTCTTCCTCTTGTCTCAGAGGAAGTCTCAGCGAGCCCCAATATATGAGCTTGAGAGATCTAATAGAGATACTCATAGCTTCAGCCACAAACCCAAAAAAAAAGGGTCTAAAGGCTCTTCCTGACAGAATAATCTAGAAACCTAAAATCTATCTCCCCTTACTCCTTTGATAATCACCTAGCTGTGGGTTGATCTATATAAAGAGGAAACCCCTCTACTCCATGCATTTGAAAATCCAAAATGAAGAAGGGTGAAACCTCTTTCTTTACAAATTCCATGTCATCCATTTCTCACAGCTCTCTATCTCTCAGATAATCTCTCTCTCTCTCTCTCTCTCTCTCTCTCCCTCTCTCTCTCTCTCTCTCTCTCTCTCTCTCTCCACATAATAGGACCCAGGACAATTGTCAAGTTGGACCCCCCCGAAGGTCTTTATTTCTTGAGAGAATTCTGAGTACAAGAGTTCAGCGCTTAGCTGTGTTACAGAAAATTCAAACGTGAATAATATTTACAAGAGCTCTCAGCTCATTTCTTTCGGCAACATGCCAAGTGTCAAAATGACTAACTAAGGTTTAGTTACATGCCACAAAGGAAAAAATTCTAGGGTCTTCATAGCCCTCGGTCACATGGACATCTCCAAGCTACCCACTGGGCCTCCATAGCGCTTTGGTAATCCACCCCTCTTAAAGCCTGCAACCATTAATTAAAGCGCAGGTAGTAAAACCCAACTGACCGGTGAAAGACAGCTATGGCTTCACGTCAACTACAGAATTTTATTCTGCAAAGCTCTCCCTCACTCCCTCTCTCTGAACATACACTAGGGCCCAGGACAAATTGTCGGGCTGGACCCCCCCGAAGGTCTTTATTCATTGCAGAAAATCTGTTACAGAAGTTCAGCTTAGAGCTGTCTCGTAAGTCTCTCCTTTTAAAACGTGAAAAATCCTTACTTTTACAAGAGCTTCAAGCTCCATTCAAATTGGCAACATGCCACTTGTCTAAAATCTAGACTAAATCCTATTACAAGCCACTAAGGGCCATTCTGGAGTCTTCAAAGCTCTCAGTCACACGAACCGCCTCCTAAATGCTTGTCAGGCTCCCATTTCGCTTAGGAAAAATAATCCTTGCTAGTACCTGCAACAATTAATTAAAGCGCACCACCATGGTACCCATTAATTGTTAGCGCTTTGCATGCAAATAACACACTGTGGACTAATCCTAGTCACGGTGGGCGTCCCCACTGAACACATGTGCACATCTAAACAAATATATATATATAAATAAATATATATATTTTCTTTGGTTGACCGGAGTCAACACTCTTGATTATAATTAAAGAGATTTGACCAAAGGTCAAGGCGCCTTAATTATAACCAGGTCTCTCCAACCGAAGTTGACACATCTTGGTTAACTGGGGTTAACCCTCTTGGCGCATGCCAAGTCTTGTTGACCGAAGTCAACACTCTCTGACCGCAGTCAGATTTACTTGACTGAAGTCAAGTATCTTTGACCATAGTCAATACTTCGACCATTAAAATAACTCTTTGACCGTAATTAACACATATAAAACTCTTTAATTATGATCAAATAAATGGTCAACTGTACTTTAACTTAGGATATTTACATTGTTGTGACATCCCCTCGGCTTCTATTCAGTTGACCTCAACTGAAAAGCTTCCTTGTAAACACCCAAAAGCTGTGGATGATCGGATAACATGTCTTCGTCCATCCACTTGGCATCTAATGCCGTATAATTTTTGAATTTTACAAGATACCTGTAAAATTCCTTACCCTGAGGGCCTTTACGTACAGTATGGTACACAATTTGCTCTGGCTGAAGGACTTCCTCCAGCTCATCCACTTCTGGTGGATCCTCTGATACTGGTTCTGTAGGCTCTGGTCCCTGGAATTTCTTTAGAAGACTCACATGGAATGCATTGTGAATCCTCCAATGCTCTGGCAATGCTAATCTGTATGCAACCTCATTTATTCTTTCTGTAACCCTAAAAGGGCCATAATATCTGGGAGATAACTTTGCATACACTTTCTGTTTGCCTTTAAACTTGCGGAGCCTAGCTTTTTCAAACCTCAAAAGTACCCAGTCCCCTTCCTTGAGATCTAGCTGTCTCCTATGTGTTGCTGTCCGGACTTGGCTGTAAGCTGTCTGGAGGTCTCTCACAAACTGATCAGCTGCAAATATTTCATCTTTGGTCCTCAATATAGGTGGCAAAATGACTTTCCCATATATGATTTCAAAAGGGGCTTTCCCTGTAGAGCTATGTACTGTATTATTGTAAGCAAACTCTACTAACGGTAGGTACTTTTCCCAGTCTGAACTTTGGTCACCCACGTAGCATTTCAGCATATCCAAAATGGTAGAATTTGCTACTTCACTTTGACCATCTGTCTGGGGATGGAAAGAAGAAGAAAAATTCAGATTCGTCCCCATGTTATCAAATAAAGCTCTCCAGAATAGACTGGTCATTCTGGGATCTCGATCACTAACAATGGACTTAGGCATACCATGATGTTTAAAGATTTGTGCCATGAACAGCTTAGCCATATGATCTGCCTTTATGGTTTTGCCAACCGGAAGGAAATGAGCTTGCTTGCTGAATCTGTCTATGATAGTCCAGATCCCATCATTCCCTGACTTTGATCTCAGCAAATCAAAAATAAAGTCCATTGTAATACTTTCACATGGTGCCTAAGGCACGGGAAGAGGCATAAGTAGGCCAGGTGCCTTCCTTCTATCATACTTTATTTTCTGACACGTAAGGCATTCAGTAACAAACTGATGTATATCTTTCCGCATTCCTGGCCAAAAGAAATACCTCTCTAGGGCTAGAGTTGTTGCTGTAATTCCTCTATGTCCAGCATAGGGAGGTGCATGGCATTCCCCCAAAATCTTTTTCCTCATCTCCTGGGTGATGCATAGGCAATCATCTTTCATTAAATACCCATCTTTCAGGGAATAGCGACTGGTGGATTGCCCCCTCTTGCATTTGCTGTAAAATTTCACCAAAATCAGAATCATGAGCATATTGTTCCCTCATGCCTTCCAGGTCCTGATGATAAGCAATAGTTACATTATTGACCTGGGGTCTTCGGGACAAGGCATCTGCCACTCTGTTCCGAATTCCTGGGGTATGGACAATCTGAAAATGATACATTGACAGCATGTTTGCCCATTTCATATGCTTCTCTGAAAGCTTGGTCCGAGTCAAAAAGTATTTCAGACTTTGGTGATCTGTTTTGACAGTAAAATCTGCACCCAAAAGATAGTGTTTCCATGTATGGATGGCATGAATTACAGCCAATAACTCTTTCTCATAGATTCCTAAATATCTTTCCGCATCGCGAAGTCGCCTGCTTTCATAGGCTACTACATGACCATTCTGATGCAATGCAGCTCCAACACATTCTCCACAAGCATCGCAATCCACATCAAAAGACTGATACAGATCCAGAGCTACCAGAATAGGCTCTGTAGTCAACTTTTCCTTGAGTGTATTGAATGCTTTCTTCTGTGATAATCCCCATGTGAAGGCTGCATTTTTCTTAGTGAGGTCATGTAATGGAGCTGCGATATCAGCAAAATGTTTGATAAACCTTCTGTAGTAAGAACACAAGCCTAAAAAGCTTCGAACTTCATGCACAGTTTTCAGCTCTGGCCATTCCTGAATGGCACGGATCTTCGCTGGATCCATTTGTATCCCATTCTTGGATATTATATGCCCCAGATAGTGGATTTCTTCCAAGAAGAATTCACTTTTCTTGCTGTTGGCATAGAGCTGATGATTTCTCAGCTCTTGAAACACTATAGCAAGATGTTCTCTGTGGTCTTCCTCTGTCTTAGAAAAAACTAAGATATCATCAAAGAAAGTACCCGTAAAATGCCTGTACTTCCGGAAGATGCGATCCATCATTCTATTGAATGTGGCTGGAGCATTTGTCAACCCAAAAGGCATCACTAAGTATTCATACAACCCGAATGTTGTGCGGAATGCTGTCTTATGCACATCCTGAGGCTGTATCCTCACTTGGTGGTAGCCACTCTTTAAGTCTATCCTGCTGAAAACTGAAGCTCCATTTAACTGATCCAGGACATCATCAATGCGCGGAATAAGGAATCTATTCTTGATGGTCATTTTGTTCAGTGCGCGATAATCGACGCACATACGGAATGAACCATCTTTCTTCTGTACTAACAGTACAGGGGAACAAAAAGGAGACGAGCTGGGCTGAATCAACCCTTTGGACAGCAAGTCCTGTACCTGAGCCATAATCTCCTCTCTCTGTGTCGCACTGACTCTATAAGGGGGTCTGTTTGGTGGCTCACTACCAGGCATTAACTCTATCTGATGATCTTCTGGTCTCTCTGGGGGTAACTCCCCTGGCAAAACATCAGAAAAGCAATCTTTAAAGTTTACAAGAAACTGAAACTTATCTTTGTCTGCATCATTCATTTCAGCATGCATATCATTCTCTTTTTCTTTTACAAAAACCATGTACGCAGAAATGGCAGACTTTATTGCTTTACCGCATGAAACATCAGATACAATGGGAATAGTATCCCCTTTATTCCTGGCAATTAAACGCTGATTTTTCCCCCTATGCACAAACTCCAGCATTCTTTCAGGAAGAGTCAACTTCACTGCCTTGCGGTGAAACCAAGGCATCCCCAAAACTACATCATAATGTTTCAGTGGAGAAATGAAGAAGTCTTCCTGATCCACATAACTCTGAACATGAAGACGGAGCTTCCCTATCAGGGGAGTAACTGGAACAGGATTCCCACAAAACATTTGATCGGCATCCAAAGCCCTTCCTAACTCTTCCGTCTTTATTCCCAGCCTCAGGGCTAGATCCTCTGATATGAAATTATCAGTAGCCCCTGGATCAAATAAAATTAGCGCTTGCTGGTCTCTAACTTTGCCCCATGATAGCAGTAATTCTCGTTCTTCTGGGTTCAAAGCATGACCCAGTATATCAGGAATTCCCCCCGCCATTGGCTTTTGCGGTCCTCGTGGCTTCTCTGCCTCTTTTCCCTTCGATGTTGAAGGCTTTTCTGGGCACTGGGCAGCCACATGCCCCTCTTTACCACACCTGAAGCATTTCCCATCTCTACGGAATTCCGCTATCTGTTCAGGGGTGAATAGAGATTTGCCCTTATAAGTCTTTGAAAACTGAGTACCCCTCGGCTTCTGAGGCTGAAACCCTTTCTTTTCAGCCTTGGGGGACTCTTTCTTTTCTGATTTTGAAAAATCAGTTTTCTTTTTATCAGCACGTCCTGCATGCAAGGATGGCACTGTAGATGGATCTTGTAGCAGCACAAGACTCGCTACTGAAGCTGAATGCATAAGATCTTGAATATTCTTTGCCCCCAAAGCATTCACTACTGCCTGAATTCTTGGAGTGAGACCTGCTCTGTACTTCCTCATCTGGATGCCTTTGGAGATCTTTTTGAACGGTGCAACCTGCAAATAAGCATCCCAGAACTTTTGGTTGTACCCATCCACTGTATCTCCTGCATCCATGTGCAAGCTGTCCCAATCTTGAAGAACATGGTCTCTAAACTGTTTAGGCATGAACTGCTGGTAGAAGGCTTTCTTGAAGCCCTTCCACTTCCTTGGGGCTGACCCATCTATGGTCAGTGCACTCCACCATGCACTAGCCGTTGCTGTTAAGTGTAGACTGACCATTCTTAACTTGGAGGATTCTGAAAATTTCTCTGTACCGAATGCAGCATCAAACTGTCTGATAAACTGCAATGCTTTGTCTGTATGACCATACTGTCCATTGTAGGTCATAAACTTGACAGATTTTCCTCCCTCTTTAAATTCCCTGGTCGCTTTGGAAGACTCTCTCTTCCCAGACTTCTTGTGTTTCCTTCTTTTCCTGGATGGTTTATCTGATAAGGAAGAAGAAGACACAGAAGTCGAACTCGAGGTAGACGACGGTGATGGACTAGGAGATCGGTGATGATGCCTCGATCTCTTTTTACTATGGGACCGTCTCCTATGAGATCTCTCTTTCTCAGGCTGTACACGAGAGTGTGCCTCTGGCATTGGCACGTCATATACTGGATTAGGCATAGCTTCTGCTGGAAACAAATACTGAGCCCTGGGATCCCTTTTGAGATTTTCCAGCTCTTGTATACGACTGCGTACCATCTGTTCAAATTCTTGTTGAGTTTGCGGCACATTTCTCTGTCCTGGATGTACATCCCTATCGTGTGAATCCCACTGGATGGGTGATTGATCCATATTCTGAGATCTGCAGATTTCTCAGACAGTGCGGGTAACTGATGCACTCTACTTTTGCTTTTTCAACAGAAAAAGTACCTCAACAAGAGGTGTTTTGCATTTACAATCTATGCCAGTATTGGCTGTCAGTTCAAGGCATATACCCACACAATTGCCAAAGCATCAACAATTTATATTGCCCTTTTCTGGCTGCTGCAGATGGCTTCAAAAGGCATTTGTTTCCCCTTCTCTGTGCACAAAGGCATGCATCTCTTTTATTTCTGCAAAACTCTGATTTTCTCTGTTTTCTGCTGATTTTCTGATAGTAAAATGATTACCAGATAGGTGGGCATTGATGGCAAAAACTGTCTCTGCAACTCTCCTTTTTTTTTTTTTTTTTTTTTTTGGGGGGGGGTACTGCTGGTTACATTAACCAGATCAGTCCTATTCTGGTCTGGTTAGATGTCTGTAACTTGGCCACTAACTGAACCAAACTGGTTAACTGCACCAGTCTGGTCTAGTTAGGCTGTCCTCTGACCAGATCTCTAACCAGGGTCAGCTAACTGCAGTTAACTTGAACAAGGTCACACTAACCACAGGTCTGCCAGCCTGGCTGCCACGTGTCAGTGTGCCACGTCAGCTCTGGGCTGGCTGCCACATGTACTGCCACATCAGCACCTCACGTGTGTGCACCACGTCATCTGCTGACCTGCCACATCATCTGCCACCTAGCTAGGCGCCACGTCAGCAATTGCGCGGTCTGCCACGTGTACTGCCACGTCAACTGCTGAGCTGTCTGCCACGTGTCAGTGCCACGTCATCAACCCATCGCTCCATCCGCCACGTCAGCGCCTGCACGTGCGGACGCCACTTGGCTGCCACGTCACCTGTCGGTTAGGCCTGCCACTTCAGCCTAAGGTTCAAACCTTGGCTGGCTGACTGGCGTCGTGCGTCGCGCCTGCGTCGTGGTAACGTCTGCAGTACCTTCTCCATGCCTTCGCCAGCACCTCGCTTCAAACATTACGCCTACTCGTTTCCAGCCCGCACCATAGCATAGCCTCTTCGAGCGCTATCGCCTTCACGCAGTATGCAATTTTGACACAGGAAGTCAAATATCGCCTCGCACGTTCACGCGATACCCAGGCAAACTACGCCGCCATTGCATTCTGCAAGGCAACGCAAATACCCACCATTTTACTCACTGTTTCACTTCGCAAAAATACCCGGAAGATCATGACGCCGTTCTTTTTTTTTTTTTGCATATCTAACCGTCGATGATGACCTTCCCTTGAGGCTTACTTTCCGTCAGATGTTCTAGGCCAAAGCCTGCACTCTTCAGTCTTGGATCGTCACTTTCTAGGAAGAAAATAAAATCTTACGCTCTGATACCAATAAAACCCAACTGACCGGTGAAAGACAGCTATGGCTTCACGTCAACTACAGAATTTTATTCTGCAAAGCTCTCCCTCACTCCCTCTCTCTGAACATACACTAGGGCCCAGGACAAATTGTCGGGCTGGACCCCCCCGAAGGTCTTTATTCATTGCAGAAAATCTGTTACAGAAGTTCAGCTTAGAGCTGTCTCGTAAGTCTCTCCTTTTAAAACGTGAAAAATCCTTACTTTTACAAGAGCTTCAAGCTCCATTCAAATTGGCAACATGCCACTTGTCTAAAATCTAGACTAAATCCTATTACAAGCCACTAAGGGCCATTCTGGAGTCTTCAAAGCTCTCGGTCACACGAACCGCCTCCTAAATGCTTGTCAGGCTCCCATTTCGCTTAGGAAAAATAATCCTTGCTAGTACCTGCAACAATTAATTAAAGCGCACCACCATGGTATCCATTAATTGTTAGCGCTTTGCATGCAAATAACACACTGTGGACTAATCCTAGTCACGGTAGGCGTCCCCACTGAACACATGTGCACATCTAAACAAATATATATATATAAATAAATATATATATTTTCTCTGGTTGACCGAAGTCAACACTCTTGATTATAATTAAAGAGCTTTGACCAAAGGTCAAGGCGCCTTAATTATAACCAGGTCTCTTCAACCGAAGTTGGCACATCTTGGTTAACCGCCGGGGTTAACCCTCTTGGCGCATGCCAAGTCTTGTTGACCGAAGTCAACACTCTCTGACCGCAGTCAGATTTACTTGACTGAAGTCAAGTATCTTTGACCATAGTCAATACTTCGACCATTAAAATAACTCTTTGACCGTAATTAACACATATAAAACTCTTTAATTATGATCAAATAAATGGTCAACTGTACTTTGACTTAGGATATTTACATTGTGGTGACAGGTAGCCATGGCACCCATTAATCGTTAACACTTTTGCATGCGAATCAATTCTAGGCTAATTCTAGTCTCTGTCGGTGTCCCCACCAAGCAAACATGTGCACATAAAAAATAACTAACTCTGTAATTGACCAAAGCCAACCCTTTCTACCCGTAATTAAGGACTTTGACCAGGGGTCAAGGCACCTTAATTAATGCTAGAACTCTCTGACCGGAGTCGGTAATGATCTAGGTTGACCGAAGTCAGCTTGCTTTGGCCGAAGCCAAGTCTTGTTAACCGAAGTCAAACTATTTCTAACCGAAGTCGGAGGTTCTTTGGTTAACCGCAGTTAACCCTCTTGGCATACGCCAAGTCTTCCTAACCGGGGTTAGGCTTTCTTGACCGGGGTTAAGTATCTTTGACTGAAGTCAATACTTTGACCAATTAAATATAACTTTATGAACATAATTAAATAAATTAAAAACTCATTAATTATGATCAATAAATGGTCAATTGGAACTTCAACTTTGGAGTATTTACAACTTGGTGACATCCCCTCGGCTTCTATTCAGTTGACCTCAGCTGAAAAGCTTCCTTGTAAATATCCAAAAGCTGTGGATGATCAGAAAATACCGAGTGGAGCTAGTTATTTTTGTGGTCTTCATTCATCCACTTGGCATCCAATGCCAAATAGTTTTTGAATTTTAGAGGATGCCTGTAAAATTCCTTGCCCTGAAGGCCTTTGCGTACAGTATGATACACGATTTGTTCTAGCTGAAGGACCTCCTCCAACTCATCCACTTTTGGTGGATCCTTTGTTACCGGCTCTATAGGCTCCGGTTCCTGAATTTTCTTTAGAAGACTCACATGAAAGGCATTGTGAATCCTCCAATGCTCTACCAGTGCCAATCTTTATGCAAGCTCGTTAATCTCTTTTGTAATCCTAAAAGGGCCAAAGTATCTGGGAGATAACTTTGCATACACTTATTGCTTGCCCTTTAGCTTGCGGAGCCTAGCTTTCTTGAACTTCAAAAGAACCCAATCCCATTCCTTAAGATCTAATTGTCTCCTATGCTTATCTATAGCCTTCTTATGCTTTTCTTGAGACCTTTCAACTGTTGTCCGGACATGGCTAAAAGCTGTCTAGAGGTCTCTGACAACTGATCAGTTGCAAATATTTCATCTTTGGTCCTGAGGATAGTTAGCAGAATCACCTTCCCATAGATGACCTCAAAGGGGGCTTTCCTTGTGGAGCTGTGAACTATATTATTATAGGCAAACTCCACCAATGGTAGGTACTTTTAAGTTTTCCCTGTCTGAACTTTGGTCAGCCAATTCAGATTCGTCCCTATTTTATCAAATAGAGCTCTCCAAAATAGACTGTTCATTTTGGGTTCTCGATCACTGACAACAGACTCCGGCATACCATGGTGCTTAAAGATCTGTGTCATGAAAAGCTTAGCCATATGATATGCCTTTATAGTTTTGCAAACCGGAATCAAACGAGCTTGCTTGCTGAATTGGTCAATGATAGCATCATTCCCTTACTTTGATCTTGGCAAATAAAAAATAAAGTCCATTGCCATACTTTCCCATGGTGCCTGGGGCATGAGAAGAGGCATAAGTAGGCCAAGTGCCTTCCCTCTGTCATATTTGACCTTTTGACAGGTTAGGCATTCTGTAAAAAACTGATGTATATCTTTCCACATCACTGGCCAAAAGAAATACCTCTCTAATGCTTGAGTCGTCGTTGTAATTCATCTATGCCCAGCATAGGGAGATGCATGGCATCCCTCCAAAATCTTTTTCCTTATCCCTTGGGTGATGCATAGGCAGTCATCTTTCACTAAGTACCCATCTTTCAAGAAATAGTGACTGGTGGACTGCCCCTCTTGCACTCGCTGCAAAATCTCCCCAAAATCTACATCATTAGCATATTGCTCCCTCATGTCTTCCCGCAGAGTAGGCAGAGCCAGCAGACCAGAGTCCCGCGCCCCCTTAGAGAGGATCAACAAGAGTCTCAAACCCCCTCGGTGACCCCTTCAGAAGGGGATTGGACCCAGGTTAAAAAGAAAAAGAAACCAAGTAAACAGGCTCGCAAACGCGACTGGCAGAGGGCCAAATGCAAAGAGAGAGAGACAAGGTTGTCCGCAAAAAGGCACGTGAGGAGTAGCAACAGCAACAGCAGGAGCCCTTGCGTGGGGATCCACCTCCCTCAGCGGAAGGGGCTACCGACTAGCGAAATGTTCCTCACGTGGCAGACGTTCGGTGGCCGCATCCACCCTCACATTAGAAGAAAACCCTAGGAGCTCCTGATGTGGCGATGGCGGACGATAGTCAGATAGCGGTTGAGGAGGAGTGTATCCAGAGCCTCGGTGAGCCTGATAAGCAAGAGGAGCCTGTGATCGCCCCCTTCCCCCCCCCTCCAGATCCCGCCCCCCTTCCCCCCCCCTTTAGATCCTGCCCCCCTTTCCCCCCCACTCCCCCCCCCTTGGGTTTCCCCCGCCCCCTCCTCCCTCCCCCACCCCCTCCTGTTGTGATCAATCTCACCACCCGCCCCCTTCCCTCTGTCCCCCCACCTACTCCCGCCCCCGCTGCTCCCCTCTCCACCTCCTTAGCAAGTTCCTCAACCTCCCCCCCCTCCCAGGCTTCGACACCCCTGCCAACAGGCAAGGGTAAGACGACGTCCCCTTCTACTCCCTCACCGCAGCATCAGGCCCATCCAGGGAGGGAGCCAGAGGGACGAGGCTCGTCCTCTAGGTCAGCCGCCCCCCACCTTCAGCCTAGACGCCCCTTACCGCGAGACTTTTGGACGTTGGGACCCTAGAATTACCTGGAGATCATGTACTTCTATCCTTTACCGCTAGAGGTAACGCTTATTATCATGCAACCACAGAAGGGGGGTTTGATCAGCGCAGTGGGCTCTCAGACACACCTCGTTAGGAGTTTCTAGTTTGCCTCCACAGGGTTGGAGAAGTGGACCCCAGAGGTGTTTGATGCTATTATGGACGACTAGATTGCGCGCATGATGGACGAGTGGATGGGAGCACAGGGACTGGATCTTTGGTACGCCCATGGTGCGGAGATGAATTTCCAACTGAGCTTCACACGAGAGGAGCCGATGTGTGGTTTGGTGGTAGGAGTTATCAGATTGTCGCTTGAGGCAACGGTGGATCATGCATACTAGTGGCCCCTGCAAAAGTGTGCGGAGCGGTTCGGGGTGGAAGTCTCCTTCATGATGAAGTGGACACGGAAGATCGGTATTGAGCCAATATCCATCCTAGTACGTCATTGCACAAACACGGACTATTCCCCCTCCAAACCCCCTGCAAAGTCACTTAGGCAGTCTTTCTGGAACAGGCACCCACTCACAGGAGAGCCTTGTTCTCTGCACCCCCGTCCTCATGAGCTGGACCATAGTGAGTTGGAACGTGCACGAGCTCCACGGCCGTTCTCGTAGTCAGCCGCAGTACCTGATACTCCGGCAGCAGCTGCAGAGGGCCGTGGTAGGATGGACAGCGGACATTCTTTTGATCCAAGAGCATATGTTCTCAGCATCAGACATTAAATGGCATCAGCACCTCCTCCCTAGGGAGAAGTCCGGAGGAGTGGTCCTCGGCAGTAGGATGGACTGGAGGGGTCTGCATCTCGCTTTCATGGACTTTGGCTCGAGAGGTCTACGATCAGGGCCAGCTTATCCCAGGACGGGCAATTTGGATGGGAGTCAAGATGGGAGAGTCCAGGATTGGGATCCTGAACGTGTATGCCCCAGCGTGCAGACAGCACCGTTCGGCCTTTTGGAGGAGGCTAACAGAGAGTCTTCCGAATGTAATACTCCTAGATTGTTGGAGGGGACTTCAACAACCTAGAGTTTGGAGAGACAAGCAAGGCAGCGCCTCATTCTCTAAGATGCCAGTAGCACAGCGTAGCATTTGGGAGCAGTTCATTTTCATGATCAGTGGCAGAGACCCGTGGCGAGAGCCAAATTTCAGCAGGATACCTGGCAGCCTCCTATTCTCGTTCGGACAAAGACACAATGGACTGCTTGAGAGACTAGACCGTTTCTACGTTGGGGATTGGCACTACACAGAGGGGCTCTACCGAGATCTTGGCAGACACCACGATGTCAGACCACTCTCCCATAGTACTTCACTTAGAGCAGCCCCACCGAGGTCTCCCCTTCTACACGACAAGGAGATCCAGCAGGCCATGGCAAGGACTTGGGAGCAGTCAAAGATGACACCGGGTGAGGGCTAGGCTTTGTGGGTGGCCGATACGATCCAGAGGAGCAGTGAGGAGCTAGAGGCTCACACCCTTAGGCGGAGGAGGATGCTTCAGGATCATGAGCGGCCTTTGAGGAGGGACCTCGCCTCCATAGAGCGGCTCAGGGAGCAAGAATCAGATGCTCAGTGGCTTAGAGACAGGCTCGAGAGCGCTCACCTTGAGCTTCAGGACACGAAGATTCGACGGGCTGAGTTCTCTTATCACTCTTCCTGCGCCTGGTGGGTACAGCAGGGGGACAGGATGACGAAGCAGTTCTTCCAGACAACTAGGCCCTGTTCGGCAGGCGCACAGTTGCAACGTCTCCGGGATCCGTAGGGCATCATGCACACTGACCTGCAGGAGATATTAGACTTGACCACTGGTTTTTACAGCTAGCATTTTCAAACTGAGAGGATGACTCCAGCTGGTGGTCTTGCAACCTGAGAGGTATTTTGGGATCACGTTCCGGCAGTAGTCTCGTAGGACTTATGCAGCAGGCTCAAGGAGCCTTTCACGAATGATGATCTTTTGGAAGCCCTCAAGGCTCTCCCAACCCAAAAGTGTCCTGGCAAGGATGGCTCGACTCCGGCCTTCTTCTAGAACTTCTAGGAGATTATCTCCACCCCTTTCCGACTAGCATGTCAGGAGATTTTCAACACGGGCTCCTCCCTTAGTCCTTGGGTGGATTTGTTTGATCCCGAAAGGGGGAGCTAGGTCAGACATCCGATAGTGGAGACCGATCACTCTGCTTGATACCGCATACAAGATCCTTGCCAAGGTCTTGAGCTTGCGGTTACGGCCCCATCTTACTGACAGCATCCACGACACACAGACAGGATTTGTCCAAGAGCACAGCATCCTGGACAACATCTTCACTTTTTGGGAGGCAGTGGATTGGTCAAGGGAGGAGTCACAGCCGTTGGCCGTCCTCTTGGATTTTGAGGCGGCCTATGACAGGGTGGAGTGGTCCTTCTTGGAGGGCACTATGCAGAGATTGGGTTTCTCAGACAAATGGGTCACAGGAGTTTCAGTGCTCTATGCGGGGAGCTCTAGCCAGATGCTTATCGGAGGACACACGGGCGAGGCCTTTCCCCTCTCGCGCTCGGTCCGCCAGGGCTGCCCACTCCCTCCCTCTTCTTGTTCGTGGCAGAGGCTTTGGGCTACTACCTGAGATCACAGGTGGCAGGCCTCATAGGGTTGAGGCTCCCAAGGAGAAACTGCTTGACTCTGAGTTTGCAGATGACACGGCCTTGTATGTTGAGGGAACCACAGAGAACTTGGAGAGACTTGTCCATACTGGACATTAAAAATTGCAAACCTGACAGACTTCCCTTCTTTAAACTCTTTGGTCTTTGCTTTCTTGCCTGACTTCTTCTTATGCCTTGGCTTCAATGATCCAGAAAAAGAAGATGAGGATGAGGATGAGGAGGTAGAGCTGAAGGACTTAAAGAGCTATGATGATGCTTAGCCTTTTTCTTGGAAGGCGTACTCCCTTCCTGACTACCTGCTTTTCTCTTTTTGCTGTCTTCCTGTCGAGGTTTCTTGCTCTTCCTAGAAACATCATCTACATGAAGAACATGAACTATGTCTAGGGATCTCTTTTTGGCTGTCACCTTCTAGGTTGCCCCAAAAGAAACTCTCTGCTGCTCTTCCTCTGCATGAGGATTTACGAGCCTGCGAAACAATGGATCCTTCTGGCTTCGATGAGCTGTGCCAATAAAGTGTCTGTAACTTGCCTTAGTCTTTGACTGCACACTCTGCTCTTGCATAGCTTGATCATTCCTGGCACTCTCCTCGTAGGAGCGTATGGCATTCTGTTGTGAAGCCATTTCTCTGCAACTTTCCCTGAGATTTGCAAACTCACACACGGAGTATAAGCAACCAATGCACTCAGCCTGTCTTTTCCAGAAAAAAAGATACCTCAACAAGAGGTGTAATGCACTCTCAACTCAGCCCAGATTCTTGCCAAAGACTGGTGGTTAAGATCCAGGCATAACCTCAAGCTATGTGCCATTTTCTGGTTACTGCAAATGACTTTGATAATGTATCTAACCCCTCTTTTCTTTGCTCCAAAGCATGTATATCTCCTCATTTCTGTAAAACTCTGTTTTTCTGAGTTTTCTGGACAGTCAAACTGTGGTAAAATCCCCTTTTTCCCCCCCTTTTTTTTTCCACCAAGTAATTGAACTGGCTAACTGGAGTAACTGAACCAGACTAAGATCTGGTTAACTGAACCAGATTGGTCTGGTTTGCCATGGTCTAGTTAGGCTGACCAGACTAGTTAACTATAATCTGGTTAGGTTGACCATACTAGTTAAGTGTAACCACACCCCTAACTAGAGTCAGCTAGCCAGAGTTAACTGACCAAGGTTAACTAACCACAGGTCTTGCTAGATCAGGTGACTGCCATGCCAGTTGACACGTGTCAAGGCCATGTCACCTTCCCTGCTGGCTGCCAAGTAGCAACTGCCACGTCAGCCTCTTGTCTGTCAGAATGACACATCAGCTCCACGTGTGCATTTCTGGAGTCCACTGTCACGTCAGCACCTTCGTGAAGCTTCAGAACGGAGGTCGTCGCCAAGCATCACACACGCACAGATCAACAGCCGTACGCGTACGCGGCTCCTTCCTCAAGATCTCAGGATCACCGCGTTGCCTCACGGTCTGCACTTGCGTGAAAAATTGCTTCACTTTTCAAGCATGCGCTGCATGAAAGCATCTCGCCGCGTGAAGGTGTCACGTTGCGTGGTCTCTGCAACAGAGCCGGACTGTGTGGGAGGAGATGTGGCTGGCCATCACACCGCTTGAAAATCTTACCAGCGTATCTACTTCTCTGCAACTTCACAACGATTCACTTCTCTGCAACTTCACAACGATTCAAATGTCTAGATGTCGGGATCTCGTCAGATGGGTCTGCTCCCCGAATGTTCATCGTTCAGATTGGATTCGCTTACACCATTATCTGCGAAACTTAAACATATATGCTTGCCCTCAAAGGCTTCGTGCACATCTGTTGGCATAGAGTCGCGGGTCCCGCTTGGCTTTCAAACCGCACGACCTTGCAGGCGTGTGATACGGTATCACGAGCTACTCCTTGAGTAGTTTGCAGGCGTGAACGCTCACTTAACATTCATTCTCTATGCCAATTGCATGCCTCAATTCTCCTCTTAAGACTCGGACCGTCATCCCTTGAGAAAGGGTTGAGACTTTATGATACCAATGAAACCTCTTTCTTTACAAATTCTGCTTTCTCACAGCTCTCTCTCTCTCAGATAATCTCTCTCTCTCTCTGTGCACATAATAAGGCATAGGGGGCTGGATCCCCCCGAAGGTCTTTATTTCTTGAGAGAATTCTGAGTTAGAGAAAATTCAAACGTGAATAATATTTATAAGAGCTCTCAGCTCATTTCTTTCGGCAACATGCTAAGTGTCAAAATGACTAACAAAGGTTTAGTTACATGCCACAAAGGGCAATGGGCAAAATTCTAGGGTCTTCGTAGCCCTCGGTCACATGGACATCTCCTGGCTACCCAATCTGCAAAGCTACCTTTGTAAGATTCTCCTCTTCATAAAAGGCATTTGGAATCCTAATATTGGTTATTGGTTAAGCGTTCTCTCAAGTGCAGCTCAAAAGCCTTTAAAAGCACCGGAAAATGATATGAGGTGGAAACCCCTGAAGCAATGCATACCAAGCCACCTCTATTCAATGCCCAAATCATCAACATAAAATCTATCAATGCGTGCATGAATGGGCATCTATAGTCTCCAGTTCGACCGCAAATACAAAAGTGATTGTGACTAAGTGTGAAGGGCATCATCAAACCAAATCTCAGCCACTGAATCGAAAGAGGAAGGCATCACAAGTTGCTCTCTCTAGAGAGTGAATGCCAACCTCTCTACCTCCCTTGTTATCAGAAGGTAACTTCACCATATTGAAGTCCCCTCGAATGATCCATGAATCTGTAATGGGGGCCCAAGAGAAAAGCTCCTTCTGCAAAAGAACACGATCCCCTCTATTCTTGGGAGCATAAAGGTTGAGGAAGCCAACGTTACATCGCCCAATCAAAAGAATGATCCACTATGCTCTAGAGGGTATGATGATACATGTCCGAGTACTAGAGGAAGAAAAGAATCTGAAACTGAAATACAAGCTCCTCACCCCGATGCCCAAAACAGGCGACCTAAAAGTATGACCAGAAAGTAGTTTACCTGACTTTGCACAATCTCTAGCATCCAATTTTTGTTCTTGAATTAAAAAAATGTAATTACCTCCCCCAATGATACATGATGGAGCTGATTACAAATCACCTACTTACGGTAGCGATGAGGCACACCACAAGGGCCTTGTATGTTCTAGCTGACAAATCCTCATCAGTGGGAGGAGGCAAGGTGAAACATCTTACTTGACCTAGTGGCAAAAACCCTCTCCTAGGAAAGAGACCTCCTATCATAAGATTTAGAAAGAGGAAAATCCATGGGGGACAGAGCCCTGAGCCTGAAGGAGACACCCTATCAAAAGGAATCTCACCAAAAGTCGAGGATACAAACTCCTCATCACCAAAATCCTCCAAGGCATAAAAACAGTTCCTATGAAACGAGCCTCGTGTCGGGGTGTGTAGAATCCCCAGACTCGAAAGGGTAAAGAGGTGAAAGCAACTCCCTTCCCTCTATCAATGAATGGAGACCGAAGAGTAGCCGAGGGAGGGGCTGCTCAGATGAGGGACCAAGACCATGAGGAAGATCTGCAAGGACACCAACACTGACCCTAGCCAAGATTGGATATGGAGAAACTTTGGCCGTAACCTTAGAAGGGGCGGGTGCATCAATAGTCATGACCAGAACCGGAACTTTAGAAGCCCCGTTAGGGGCAAGGTTTGGCACAAAAGAGGGCCCCTCCCAATTTGTAGGTGGTGGAGGAGCCGGAGCTATAACCAAAATCTAACGTGTGTCAGTAGGTCAGCCTACACCAACCATAGTTACCTTAGTAATCTCGATTAGACTCAGTGAGGGGCAACCAGTGCGGGACATATATTTGGAGTCGAATGATGAGGAGTGCTGAAGAAACACTCTGACGAGTACGAAGAGGGGCTACCCTAGAAGCTTTCTTATGTCTTTTCTTCCTCTTTGGGCAATCTCTAGCAAAATGCCCAAAGACTTCGCATATCCAACAATGGTCTTGCCTGCCCGCGATCTCAACTCTCTGCTGAAAAAGAGAGTCATCCGTGCGCTTAAGTATGATATGATCATTAGAAATATTAGGGGTAGACACAATGACCCTAACTCTAGTAATCCCATCCAATCTGATCGCCTGTTGTTGAAGAGGGTAATCCAAGCGGGGTGGTATCTCAAAGACCACTCCAAAAGTAGCTCCGATCATGACAGAGTCAATGATACACTTGGGGCTATCCTGAAAATTTGATACAGAGAGACATTGTCTGCCGGTCCTCTTCTATTGGGTTGAATCCAAGAGAGAGGGGCTTGAGGAAAATCTTCCTAGAACCAAGCGCTAAAGGGCTGGCATTGAGCACAATGCTCACAGTTCTAGGAGTGTAAAAAGCCACCTGAAAGAATCCTCGTCCAAAAAATTGAATGTCAGTGAGGTGCTAGGAGAGGTCTAAGGGCAAGGACGCAAGCATCCAGCCCCTAGCTTATGATCTGGAAGGGTGGGACCCATTAATGTGAGCAAAGAGTGTGGTGGAGCTCTCAAGCTCCACATCCTTTTGTAACTGTAGCAGCTCTTCTTTTGAAAAAATACGAAGTAGATGAGGATTGTGATTGAATGATCGTTCAATCAAGGATGAAAGGCCGATTCAAACCAATGAAGATCCATCCGTCATTCAGAGAGGGTTCAGAGGGAGGCGAGAAGCAAGAAAGGAAGGGGAGGGAAAAGAGGAAGGAGAGGCTGGGTACCTAAGGGAATTCTCAGGGGGAAGAGTAGGGGGAAAGGCCGCAAGGAGAGGCAGGGAACCTAAAGGAATTCTAAGGGGGTAGAGCTAGAAGAGACATGGAACCTAAGGGAGTTCTAAGAAGAGGGACTAAGAGGAGAGGAGGAAGGGGTGAGAGGGGAGAGGGAAGGGATGAAGGGAAGGGGTAGAGAGTAAGAGGGGAGGGGTCCAGAAAGGGGAGAGGCTAAGAGGCTAAATTCGTTTTTGGAGCAGCCAAAGCCTAGAGCTGAATTTCATTTTGGAGCAGCAAACTTCCTGGATCGAAATCGTTTTCTGGTGCAACCAAAGCCTGGAGCTGAAATTTGTTTTTCGGAGCAGCCAAAGCCTAGCACTGAATTTCGTTTTGGAGCAGCAACCTGAATCGAAACTGTTTTTTGAGAAGCCAAGGTTGGAGCTGAATAATGTTTGGAGCAGCAGCACTTCCTAGATCAAAATCATTTTTTGTGGCAGCCAAAACTTGGAGCTGAAATTCGTTTTTCAAAACAGCCAAAGCCTAGAGCTGAATTTCATTTTTGAAGAGCATCCTAACTAGAGAGGGTGAAGGAGGGAGCAAAGGGGGAGAGAGGGGGAGGAAGAGAGAGGATGAGGGGAGGGGGAGGTAGGGATATGGAGAGAGAGGCTGAGAGAGCGGGAGGCAGAGGCTGAGGGGAGCAAGGAGCCATGGGAAGCTAGCTGTTTGTTCTGTTGGACTCCTAAATACATATTTTTCACATACACATACATTACATTCTTCAATAAGGAAGGCATATGAATATCATACATGTCTTGACCAAATACACACATGCACATAATAACCATATACACATGTCATTCACACACACAAGGAAAAAGACTCTTCTCCAAAGAAAGGGTGACCAAAACATGAAAATTTGAACAATGAGTTATGCTTATAAAATCTATTTTGGTGAGACCTAAGAGCAAATCAAATACACATCTTCACCATGCCTACAATCTTATGTCTAGCATGTCAAAAATATCATTTTTACCATCCCTCAACATCCTACTTTAATTATGTACTATAAAACCATCCTATGACCCAAATGTGATAACTTCATATTAAAAATTCCAGTTAACTTGTTATGGCATGCTCACCCTTATGTATTGGTTTCTCGATCCTTCCTCTTCCCATAGAAAACAATGCATAGTGTGATACACAAGCATAAATCTTCATAAAACCATTTGAAGTTACCTTTGCAACTGCCTTTGGGAGATAGGCTGACTTAATCCTAGGATCAACACATTGCTTCACCTTGTCTTCGCTGAGTCGAGGAATGGCCTATAAGAAGCATAACACTCAAGTAATCTATAGTATTCTTTAAAATAAATCCCCATAGTAACATCACGTATATAGATTCATATCATTAATACCATCAAGATTCAAGCTTTACCCAGTTGACCAAGCTTTGCTGCCCACGAGGCATGGTGTGGTCCACAGGTTTCCTTCCAGTTAAAAGTTCTAGCAACACCACTCCAAAACTATAAACATCACTCTTTTGAGTAAGCTGCCCCGTCATTGCATACCTAAAATTCACATTGCATCAATGACACTCAGTCAAATACAACTTAACTAAATAATTGCTGCCCAATTGAATGGTTTGCTATGGTCACTTGAATTTCCAATACACATCCAACCTTTGGAGCTTATTAGTACATAGATTACCACATATATGCAATCGTTAGAACAACAATATCTTAAAATGGAGAATCATTACAAGATTCAAGTACACAAGTGAAGAGTGGACAACAAGCAAAAAAGGGAGAGACATGGGAAAACAAGAGTGGGGCAATGGGAAACGAGAGAGAGAGAGAGAGAGAGAGAGAGAGAGAGAGAGAGAGAGAGTTTATTAATGAATTTGAAAGACCGAAGGGTCTATGAGAATGAAGAAAAACGAGATTCCATAAAAGATAAGTGTGGGCCACTAAAGTGGGCATCCACGCCCACACTAATGTCTAAGATGTGAACAACAATAGAGGGATAAACTGTGTTGTCTCTACTAGAAATTACACAAATGTCCTTAGAAGAGCAAAAAACACTTAAAAGAAAAGAAAGGGGAGGGAGATCCCCGTCAATGACCAGCCAATCCAGATGACCATGTGAGTGATAGAACCTATGTATGTTCTGTGTGGGACCCACTCTGTCGGCTGGCTAAGGACAGAAGGGACGATCTCAGACAACAATGGCTTTAAATCTGGTGAGGGCTAGCGCCATCTAAGAAGGAAATCAATAATAGCGCGTTGATGGTGCTCATCCTAATCAACTTGTCTCCAAGAGGTAGCTCGTTGTCTAACGAGTGGTACCATCACTATAGTGGTCTGTCTCCCCAAGTCAAATAGTAAAGAGGAAGTATGTGGTCCTCATGTGAGGGTCAACTCGAGGGGAAGTGTGCTGTGTCATGCTCTTTGGATTCCCTGTTGCCTCTTGCTCAAGTCACTAGAGAAGAAGCATGCGATTGTCCTTTGGTTGGCCTTTGATGGTCCCTCCTAGTCTCACCTCTACACTCAAAGGAGTTTGACTCTATGTTGTTGGATCTCAAGCAGATAATTCAACATGCATCATTGGGATACGAAATCTTTGAGCAGTTGAAATGTGCTTCTAAATAGACAATGATGCTCCACGGATCTTATACTATACAGGGCATCTAAATGCAAAGTGCTCCTCTATCTCAACCTATTGCATGTAGAATGTAGATCCGTCTCTTGCCTGGGGTGCCCTCTACTTGTCCTATCTCAATATGTAGCTAGTGAGAGGATACTTGGAATTTCCCAATTGAGGTCCTGAATGCATATGGGATATGGATCCAAGTTTAGCCAGAGGGATACGTAAAATCCTCCTCAAAGATCTGCAGGTAGTGATTTGTGTAGAAGCTGAGTTTTATCAAAAGCTTATGGGGTGCTAGCCAAATCCTATATGTGTGAGCTATAGGAGGTCATCTCTAACGACATGATCCACATTGTGATAGATGAGAGTAGTGGATGGGCCACGAGGCTCTATCAAAAGTAATAGTCTGTCCATATTGTTGGATCATGGCTAAGCAGCAAGATGGGAGTGGAACAACCAAAATAACTCTTGTTCTTTATTCATGAGAGAAGGCCAACATATAGGCACTTGATACATACATGAGACCCATACTGAAAACTTTTAGTCAAGGTCAAAAACCCCAATTTTTAGTTGACCATAAGACCAAATTGTCAAAATCCAAAGACATGAAGGAAATGAAATTCAACCAGCAGCAAGTAGGTTTGAGAGGGCTTTCTAGGGAAAATGAAAGCCTATTTTGTAGGCAAGATCCAATAGCAAAGAAAGGCGAAATAGATGCGTAGGTCGGTAGAGAGAACAACAGAAGATCTAGCCAATAATTCGTCAAATGTGCCTTGAATACTGAAGCATATGAGCTTAGATTTGAACTAGAGGTAGCTCTAGGCGTTGCCCAGCTTCCCCTGAGAGGAATTAGAGAGACTTGTCTCTAGCAGGTCGCATTTGGCGAAATGGCGCAGACTGAGTATTGTGTCGGCACGGACAGATGAAGTGAGCACTTGTCAATTCCTCCTAGCCAGAGATTCACCCTAGCATGGAGATTCTTGAGCTCAAAGGGCGTCGACAATGTTTCATAGACTGAAGAGAACAAGCTTAAGGGGTGAAAACGTGGGAAGAGAGGGAAGAAATCCTTCATTTGGGAAGAAGATGATGACATGGCACTGAAAATAAGGCTCAAGGAGGGTGAAGTGGCCCTGATACCACATGTTGGATCATGGCTAAGTAGTAAGATGGGAGTGGAACAACCAAAATAACTCTTGTTCATTCATGAGAGAAGGCCAATATATAGGCACTTGATACATACATGAGAGCCAAGCTTCACTAATTTCTCCATTGATTTCTCAATCAAAATCTCTCAATCACACCACACTCCCAGATTCACTCAATCACAACCTCCTGACTGACACATCATTAGTCACACCTACGCACACACGTGTTCACACACTCACAAGCATAGACCTTGTAATCCTTGGTATTGACCCAGTACATCAATTTGTCCCATCACATATGGAGTCCTAGGCTTGCAAACCATATTCATGTCCCATTGTACAGACTCCTATGCCATAGATGAGGTCAAGGCCAGCCACAGTAGCTTGCGCCTTTCGGATGTATATCGGGACTTTGGACTCCGAGGAAAGATAGGAACCACCAAGTCTTTCGAGAGCCTACTTCTTCCATGTTCTACTACTTCCGGATGTCACTCAAACTATCCTTTTATGATTTCCTATTTGTTTGTCAACAAATAGATGACACTGTCTACTTATCTTTTTTATCTTGTATTTATTGATCTCCACTTTGGGACAACCTCTTGTAATATAAAAATACATGGATTTGACCAAGAACAAAAAATGTGTGTGTGTGTGTGTGTGTGTGTGCGCGTGTGTATACACATACATACATATATATGTTATGTATATAGATGTGTATTTATGTATGTGCACACGCGCATGCACACACACACACACATTTAAAAAAAAGGGTGAAATCCATGTACGTTACTATGACAAGAGGCAATTCCCAAAGAGGAGACATGCAAAACCTAGATTGATGAGGGGCACCGAGAGAAGAGCTTTCCCTTCTTTCAATATACAGCTAGAAATGCCTGGAGATTTCAGCTCAGCAGTAGAGGTTGGAGGCCCTCCAGAGCACCACACTGGGATAGTTTTCAGATTTCTACAGCTGTGCGGAAGAACTTTTAGCGTAGGCTCTAGAAATCCCTCAAGAATAGAAAGGTCACTCTTTTCTTTTGGCTTTCTATTCATGGAGGGATTGCAGTGAACCTGTGGAGATCCAGGTTCAGGGCTGACCCTACTTGTCCTCGTTGTCACATGGCAGTTGAGTCAGTACAGCATTGCCTTTGGGAGTGCAAACAGGCGAGGACAATCTGGAAAGGTGTTGCTAGGATTTTCAGCATCTTTCATACAACATCTTTCTATATGACCTGGGGTTCAATGGCTTGGTTATCTCTTACTGGCCCACAGGTGTTCTTCGAGGGACATGATCCAGATCCAGCTTTCATTGTACAACGACATTCAATGGAGTCTTGTTCCCTCTAGGATGTTCCCCACAGTCCTTTTAGAGCTGCTCATGCCTCAGTAGACACGTCTTGGGAGATCTTGGCTAGCATTGCAGCTTGGCATATTTGGAGAGCCAGGGGTACAAAGGCGATGGAGGTTATCCAAGTTCACCCTTCCAAGACTATGGCTAGTATTTGGACCGACACAGTACACACTCTGATGGCCATTTGGGCGAGCATGCAGGGATCCTCGAGAGCAGCGACTGCTAGGAGAGTTACTTTTTTCAGAGTTTGGAGGGGATCTCCTTTCTTCTCTGAGTTGCCTTCAAGGTTGAGATGGCATTTTCAGCCTCTACCTTGGTTCTTTATTAGCTCACTTTGAGCTGTTTTTTTTCATGCACTGCATGATGTACTCCCGCATTTGAGCTTGCTCTCGCGGTTTTCATTCATACTTAATGAAGTAATTTTCTTGAAAAAAAAAAAAACTTTAATGACACCTCTAGAGAGCTCCTCGGTGAGCTCCTGGCTGCTCGGTGAGCTCTCCCCTCCACCCGTGGCAGCTTGAGGGCCTGCTGCCCAATGCTTCTAGCTGCTCCGCCCACTGCCCCCTCCTCACCGCCCTTCCGCCTTGCCTTGCCCTCGCTCCCGCTCCGCCCAACCTCCTCCTCCGCCTCCACTCTACCCGGCCTTCTCCGCCCCGCCCTATGCCTTCTCCCCGCTCCGCCCTGCTCCTCTACTCCCACCCCTTGATGCTCCTAGGCCCCTTTCTTCTCCCGCCTCTCCCTTCCGCGTCGCACCTCCTCTCAACCTCCTGACTCTGCCACCAGCGTGCCCCCCCCCCCCCGCCACTCCGCCTCCCCCCTCCTTTCTCCTCCATTTCTCCTGCCTCTCCCGCCCTCCTTCCAACCCTCCACTCCTTCCTCCTTCTCCTCTCCTTTCTACCTCCTTCCTCTCTTCCCCTCTATCTTCCCTGTTGCCCTCTCCACCTCTCTCCTCCGCCTCTTTGTCTTTCATCGCCTCGACGCCCTTCTTCCTCTTTCCCCTTTTTTCATTTGCCTCCCAGTAGGAGCATTCATGCTTGTTAAGGTGAAAGAACATCTTGGTGGTAACCCTTGGTCTGGCCAGAGGGGCTCTATGGCAGCACCCTCGACTCCCACAGCCGTTAAGGTTCTTCTTTCCCTAGCTGACAAGCAACAGGTACAGCACGCAGTTCAATCCCTCCAGGACAAAATGATTGTGGGAAAAATTGTGGGCCTCACGCATACACGAAGACAGGTGCAAGAGCGAGCTTAACATTAGAGGGCAACCACATCTAGGAGGTCACCATCTAAGGAAGAGGCATTTTCCTCATCCAATTGAGCTCCCCTGACACTGCCTCGACACTCATGGAGCAGAGCCCCATCCTCCTTGGCCCGCATCTAGTTTACCTCTTTCCTTGGTATCATGGGTTTACAGTGGAGGACATGGATACGACACATCATGTTCCACGTTTTCCGGTTCCGCTCCGCTTCACAGGGCTCCCCAAGGAGTATTGAGCCATCCTCCCCTCCATTGGTCAGGCATTTGGCACTGTGCTCGAGTCCCCGCCAGAGTAGGCCGCCTCAATTCTAGCAGATGATGGAGTCCCTAGGATCAGACTGCTGGTTGAGAGCCTAGAGTCCCTCCCAAAGTTAATCCTCCTCTAGACCCTTGAAGGAGGCACACTTCGCCAACGTGTGGAGATTTCCAGGCTTCCAGGCCAGTGTCTTCAGTGCAGACAGATGGGTCACCTCACCAGAGATTGCCCCCATGGCCTCCCCCTCCTCCCCCACCGCAGAGAGTAGGCAGAGCCAGCAAACCAGCATCACGTGCCCCCTCAGACAGGAGCAGAAGGAGTCTCAGACCCCCTGGGTGACCCCTTCAGAAGGGGATTGGACCCAGGTTAAAAAGAAAAAGAAACCAAGCCAACAGGCTCGCAAGCACTGCAAGCGGATGGCCAAATGCAAAGAGAGAGAGAGACAAGGTTGTCCGCAAGGCACCTAAGGAGGAGGAGGAGCAGCAGCAGCAGGAGCCCTTGCGTGGGGATCCACCTCCCTCAACGAAAGGGGCCACCGCCGAGCCAGATGTTCGTCACATGGAAGATGTTCAACGTTCGCATCCACCCTCGCATCAGAACCAAACCCCAAGAGCACCTGATGTGGCGATGGTGGACAATAGTCAGACAACCGTTGAGGAGGAGCGGATCCAGAGCCCCTGCGAGCCTGATCAGCACGAGGAGCCTGTGATCGCCCACTTTCCCTCCCCTCACCCCCTCCTCCAGATCCCTCCCCCCTTTCCCCTCTTCCCCCCCCTCGGGTTGCCCCTGCCCCCTCATCCCCCCCTGGGCCCCCTGCTATGATCACTCTCACCACCCGCCCCCTTCCCTCAGTCCCTCCATCTCCTTCTGGCCCCGCTGCCCCCCTCTCCACCTCCATAGCAGGTTCCTCAACCTCCCCCCCCCTCCCAGGCTTCGACACCCCTACCAGCAGACAAGGGTAAGACGACGTCCCCTTCTGTTCCCTCACCGCAGCACCAGGCTCACCCAGGGAGGGAGCCAGAGGGCCGGGGCTCGTCGACCCACCCCCCACGTCCATCCTAGGCGTCCCTTACCGCGGGACTTCTAGAGGTTGGGACCCTGGAACTACCTGGAGATCCGAGACTCCTATCCTTTACCACTGGAGGTAACACTTATGATCCTGCAGCCACGAAAGGGGGGTTTGATCATTGCAGCCACGGTCCACCTGGAGATCCGAGACTCCTATCCTTTACCACTGGAGGTAACACTTATGATCCTGCAGCCACGAAAGGGGGGTTTGATCATTGCAGTAGGCTCTCAGACACATCCTTTTTGGATTTTCCAATTCGCCTCCACAGGGCTGGAGAAGTGGACCCCAAAGGTGTTTGATGCTATTATGGGAGACCAGATTGCACGCATGATGGACGAGAGGATGGGAGCATAGGGACTGGATCTTTGGTACGTCCATGGTGCGGAGGTGAATTCCCAACTGAGCTTCATGCGAGAGGAGCCGATGTGTGGTTTGGTAGCATGAGTTATCAAATTGCCACTTGAGGCAACTGTGGATCATGCATAGTACTGGCCCCTCTAGAAGTGTGCGGAGCGGTTTGGGGTGGAAGTCTCCTTCATGACGAAGTGGGCACGGAAAATCAACATTGAGCCGGTATCCACCCTAGTGCATTGTTGCACAAACACGGACTATTCTCCCTCCAAACCCTCGACAAAGTCACTTAAGACAGTCTTTCTGGAACACGCACCCACTCACACGAGAGCCTTGTTCTCTGCACCCCCGCCCTCATGAGCTGAACCATAGTGAGTTGGAACATGCATGGGCTCCACGATCGTGCTTGTAGTTAGCCGCAGCACCTAATACTCCGGCAGGAGGTCCAGAGGGCCGTGGTAGGGCGGACAGTGGACATTCTTTTGATCCAGGAGCATATGTTCTCATCATCAGACATCAGACGGTGCCACCACCTCCTGTCAGGGAGAGATCCGGAGGAGTGGTCCCCAACAGTAGGATGGAGCGGAGAAGTATGCATCTTGGTCTCACAGACTTTGGCTCCAGAGGTCTACGATCAAGGCAAGCTTAGCCCAAGATGGGCAGTTTGGATGGGAGTCACGACGGGAGAGTCCTGGATTGGGATCTTGAATGTATATACCCGAGCGTGCAGACTGAAAGATCATAGTAGTAGAGAGAGAAGCAAGCTAACACTAGGAATGAAAAGGAAAGATAACAAGCATAATGGAAATGAAATGGAAAGAAAATGAAAGCAATGGACAAGTACTCACATGATACCAAAGAGCTTGATGTTGACTGATATGTTAGACCATAGACAAGTACAACACTAAATAGTGTGCCACTACACTCCAGAAAGTCACAATGTCTATGGGATATCTCCCAATATGACACGTGGCATGTCTAAACTCACTAGACTATAAAACCACGCCTAGACCACCTAGAACACTCATTTTAGACTCACTTTGGCTTCATATTCCAACACCCCCCCATGAAGGCAAGGTGAGAGACGACTGGAATGGAACCAAGAGCAGAACATGACAATGACAGTCTAAGGTGAGGGACTATTGGAATGGAACAAAAAACAGAACATGACAATGACGATCATTAAACTGTGCACCCTATGTAACTCAGAGGCTAAACTCTGAGCATGTTCAAAGGTTGATCCAAGCACTCTCATGGCTTGAGACTCAACATGCTCAGAGACTCACGTTATAGCATGGCTACATGACCAGCTCATAGGTCTAGGAATACACCAACATCGTGGAACTCGGCCAGGCTTGATAACGAGACTTATCAAAGCCAATACATGGCTCCCACAATACATCCCCCTCTAAACCTATCAAAGCCAATACATGGCTCCCACGGTACATCCCCCCTTGGCTTCATAACACGACATGTTAGGAAGCCATACACCAAAATAGGAAAACCAATACATCTTTTTAGGAGGACTATCCAAGGAGAGGACCTTTAGACTCATTGAAAATCAACCACTCAATACATATCATTTAAGGGGGACTACCCAGGGCAGAGGACCCCAAAATAACATCAAGTATGTAGTAATAAAAAATAGATCTCTTATGATAATACATGTCCTCCACGTAGCCAGTGCACATGTGTTCACATCCTTGCGAGTCGATGATGATGTCGATGAAGCACTAGGTAGTAATGCCCCAAAATATGTGTCAGTGAAGTCCATGGATTAGCTACATGGAGCACTCACATGATGACTCTCAAAATGCCGGAAGGAGAGTCACCAATGTCGAAGTAGAAGCCTCAGGTACCACAACCAATCGGGAAGTCAATCAATGCGAAGTACCTCAGGCATCGATCGAATAAGCAATGTTGAAGAAGTCACTTGTTGATGTAGAGCGGTCTACATCAAGCTCGATGTAATGCACTAATCAGAGAGATCACTGTAGTGGAGTGTGTCGGAGTAGTATCAAAGAGCTCACACTCTCCCTATGTCGGTTCAGTTGAAAGACTATATCTATTGACTGAACGACAAGATTAAAATGGAAGTTCGGGCTAAATATGTGATACATTAGATGAATCTATTGCAGTAGCCCTAAACTATGAGGATGCCAGAGGCAGACCTAGTGGGTTTGTGCAGGCAGGGACTCAGCATGAGTATTCGAGAAAAGGGGGATTTCAGAGGAAATGGACTTCAAAGACAAGTGTCTCGCAGCCAAGTGGCCAAACCAAGCAGGTGAAGCCAGCTGAGGGACAAGCAAAGACAAGTATCACCGTTGGGGTGAAAAGAAAAGTAACTCCAATGGCAGCCCGGGCTTGGTCAAAGTCCTCGTTGACCCCTGAGCAAAAAGAAAAACATAGAAAAGAAGGATTGTGCTTCGGCTGCCTTCAGCGACATCAGTGGAAAGATTGTCCACTAAACAAAGACCATCGCACGGCCAATATGATAATATTTTAATGCGACGCGAAAATGCAAGAGAGTCCCAATGCGGAACATATGCAGATGCAATTGGCGGGACCTTCTCAGAGGTTAGTACCTGTGTTGTTAAGTGTGTCTGTTACTAAGTTAGTAAGCGGTGCACCTGATAACATCCTTTCCAAGCCCGCAGCAACAAGGTATACGGTTTTCGATGAGCCCGAGTTGATTAAAATGAAAGGGTAAGTAGCCAATCATGATGTGATTGTGTTGTTTAACTCAGCGTCAACGCACAATGTAATTAACTCGAAGCTTATTAAGAGGCTCAAGTTGAGAACTAGTCCGTCTAACTATGCGTATACGATCACGATGGCGGACGGAAGTTCAACTTAAGTATGGGACCAAAGGGTTACCCAGTTGGAACTTCGAATACAGGACTATGTTGAGAAGCTGGACTTTGAGTTGACCAGACTTGCTCACGCAGATATAGCCCTAGGCATGGCTTGGCATTTTTGGAAAAATCCAGCCATTGATTGGAAAAAGCATATTTACCAGTTCAAGATGAACGGGGTAGAATATGTTTTGCGAGGTGTAAAGGATTTACCTCGAGGACCATTGATTTCAGCCATGGAAATTCGGAAGACTCCAAAAGAGTTTCTGTGTCTGTGTATAGCATCGGTAGAGTCGATTGATGATGCGTCGACTAGCACTGAGGCTACCCAAGATGGAAAAATGGCCGAGTTGGCTAAAGAGATATCGGAGAAGTTCTCTGATTGTTTTAGGGATGAGTTACCTTATGGGTTACCTCCAGAGCGGAATGTTCAGCATATAATTGAGCTTATCCCGGGGACAGAACCTGTAAATAGACCTCCCTATAGATTAAGTTTTACAGAAGAAGCTGAGGTGCGAAGACAACTGGAAGAGTACCTCAAGCTGGGGCAGATTCAACCAAGTTTTTCACCTTTTGCTTCCCCAATGATATTAAAGAGGAAGAAAGATGATACTTTTCGCCTCTGTATAGATTACAGAGCATTGAATAATATCACTACTAAGCACAGGTATTCGATGGCTCGGATCGATGATTTGCTAGATGCATTACACGGAGCCGTAATTTTCAGTAAGATAGATTTTAAGTGTAGCTACCATCAGATCCGTATTAGAGCCGAGGATGTGCATAAAACCGCTTTTAGAAGCAGGTTTGGTCATTATGAGTTTTTGGTAATGCCCTTTGGACTTACCAATGCTCCAGCTACATTCATCATGCTTATAAACGATTTACTACGTCCGTATATCGGAAAGTTTGTAGTACATTTTATCGATGATATTCTGGTATTCAGTAAAAGTATTACTGAGCATCATGAACACTTAAGAATAGTGTTCAGTATTTTGAGGAAAGCCAGTCTTTATGTAAATAAGATGAAAACTATACTGTGTATGGTTAGACTTGAATATTTAGGATTCATAATTACTCCAGAGGGGGTAGAAATGGATCCAAAGAAAGTGGCTACGATACTGACTTGGCCAATCCCTCAGAGTCTGACCGCTTTGCGATCATTCTTAAGATTTGTACAATTTTATCGAAGGCATATCAAAGGATATTCCGAAATAGTATCGCCATTGACTGATCTGACCTCAGATAAAGTACCTTTTATATGGGGACAGAATCAACAGGAAAGTTTTAACGCCATAAAACAAGCTGTGGTCACAGGACCGGTGTTAAAAATAGTTGATCCTCAAAAACCGTTGTTCCTTGAAACCGATGCAAGTGGCATTGCGGTAGGAGCAGTTCTCCTCCAAGAGGGAAGGCCAGTAGCCTTTGAAAGCAAGAAGCTTTCTCCCTCTCAACGAAATTGGCCAACTCATGAATTAGAGTTGTTTGTCACCCGGATACATTTTCCAACATAATGCCCTTTCTTCTTATCAGGCACATCTGGATTGATGGTATAGTGTAGCTCCGCAACAAAATGGTGATGTTACATGCAAAATGATATGCCAGATGATAGATTGCCACAAAGGCGACATCTGATCGTGAACAATAGCTATTTGCAGCATGCTGCTTTCAAGGCCATGGTTACTGAAGCATCTCATTCTTTGTCTTCTCATAGCCATATTGATATTGATAATGCATGGGATTCTTTTGTTTCCAAAATGCAAGTTGTGATTAGAGGTTATGGCAAGTCTTACATGAAGACTCTGAGGGAAACTATTGCTTAGGCCAAATTCACTTGTCACGACCTCACCGAACTCAGTTATCTTCGTTCATTGTCCCTGCATGAGCAAACAACACTATGCCAAGCTAGACATTGTCTTCAACTCAATGATCACAGGAAACTGGTTAAATGGGAGACTAGAGCAAGACAAAGGGCCTTTACAGATAAAGGCTGCTTTTCCAAACAATTTTTCAAAAGATTGCATTAGAGGAGATTAAAAACAGTAATTTGCATGGTGCTTCTGCCTGATGGTTCATGGACTACCTCACGGTCACAGCTTGATTCTGTTTGTGTGCATCATTTCTCTCAGCAGTTTGGTTCTGCAGTTCCTCCCTCGCAGCAGGTTCTGTCTGCAAGAAGTTTACTGTTACAGCATGTTTCTCCTATTATTTCCACTACTCAAGCTTTGGAATTGGAGGAATCTTTTACTGAGAGGGAATTGTCAGATGTAATCAAATCCTGTGGTAGAAGGAAATCTCCAGGATGGGATGGTCTTACAGTTGAGTTTTTTCTAGAATATTGGCCTCTTTTGAAGCATACATTGCTGCATATGGTGAACGCTGCTTGGCAAAATCAGAAAATGCTAGACACATGGAAAAGAGGTCTTGTTAAACTCCTTCCAAAAAAGCAAAATTGTGAATCTTTGGCTGATTGGAGACCTATCACTTATGCTAGTCATTTACAAAGTTACTACCAAAATGATTGTCGATCGGGTAAAGGGGTTTTTACATGATGGGTTGCATCCTGCGCAATATGGTTTTGTTCCGCGTAGGCATATCACAGATAACATTTCTAATGCCTATGTTGGAATTGAATATGCCAAATACATGCAGCAGGATGTTTTGCTATTGCAAGTTGATATTGCCAAAGCTTTTGATACTGTTCAGTGGGATTTTATTTCATCGACTATGCAGCATTGGCTGCAATTCATTCCAAAGATCAACCAAATCAAGATGCATCAGTAATTGAGACCATGCATGCCTTTCAGGGGTTAACATATGAGTATGTCCGGAGGTATTGTCACCCTGTTGCAGAGCATTATTGAGATCCCCACATATAAAGGCATGATATCTCCATGGATATTGTTGCACGGCATCCCAAATTGCAGTTCTTTCTCGAGAGGATTGAGGTGCATAGACAGAAGCAAATTCAAACACCTCTCCTTGAATGATGCATTGAAGAATAAGCCATCTGCCTTGATTGTCATTTAAAGCAATAACTGGCTGAAGCTCATGTTTGATCAGGAAGACTACCCCTGAGAAAGAGTGCTCCCCAGCATAGAAAATATCATAGCCACAGTAGTGACCTGTCTTTCCTGCATAGACATGTTGGTTGTGTTCTTGTAATGCCACTATGTCAGGCTGAAATCTATTGATATATAGCCACACAGATTTCCATTTCCTACTGTCACACATCCCCTGGACATTAAGTGTAAAACATTTGATATGAGCAGTCATATTTACAGATATTTATAGTAAAATAACAGCTATGTACAACAGCAACTTTCACGATGTCAGCCCTGCATTTCTATCTCAGGGTCAAGGCCTCTTCCCTGAGGAGTAGACAGCAAAGTAGCAACCTCTTCTTTAGGGAAGAGTGTTCTGCTAGCTGTCACTGCAGCCCATGTGATCCCAATTCCTGTATTGACCTCTGGGGAGTTTCCACTAGAAGACGCACCATTCCAAGTGCGAGGGGGTGGAAGTCTTCGAGCAGAAATAACTTTTCTTGGACTTTGTCATCCATCAATTGGAGGTTTTGGTCCTTTTGTTAAGGGTTGAATAGCAAGAGGTGAATGTGAAGAAACATTTCCATTTGAAACCACTGGAGCTTTGCCTTTATCCTGAGTTCCAAAACGTTGTCTACTACCTTTGTTTTTGTTTCCAATAGAGGTAGGAGCATCCTTAGTAGGCATTTGAACAGGCAAAGTAGCAGGAGGCATTTTATGCTGATTCATTGGACACTACGAAGCCATGTGTCCAAATTTTTTGCAGTCAAAGCAAGCCCCTGCAAATAATCCCCATTTTATAAAAAGTGCTTCCCATGTTGACATTGTTCACCGTGACTGAATAAGAGTGTGGTGTGGGATTATCAGTATCCCAGAGAATGTAAAATCGATTCGAGTTGCCATTAGGCCGTAGTGGGCAAACCACTTTGCCTAAAGTCGCTGTAATTTTAGGCAAGAGTGAATCCATGCATTGCAGGAAGTCTACAACTTCATACCGGACATCAGTGTCGGATCAAAGCCTGAAAATCCCTTGTGGGAGACATGGCAATACGTGCACTATTTGCTGCCCAAAAAAGAGGGGCGAATGTTTCAAAATCATTTGCTTGTGAATCTCATCTACCATAATGGCCTCAAAAAAACCCCTGGCTGCATAGTGTACCTTGCGAACAAACGAGCCAGCCAGTGTGCGGGTCAACTAGTTGCCTACGTCTGCAGCAGGTGGCATCCGACCTGGGAAAAATAAAATGACTGCATTTTTGGCATATTCTCTAACTGGATCCACAATTCATCCACTTCAATCATGAGGCCAACCGATGAAACCGAGTCTTTCCACTCTTTCCTTGTGTCTGCAAATCCTTCATGCATGACATCATAAACCAGTTGTGCCTCAATAGAATCATGTACCGGGGCATGCTGACCCTCAGTCTGCTTTTGCTTTTTGCAATGAACTGAACGATCCTTTTGAAAAGTTTTTTCACAGGAATATTCAGCCATATCTTTGGAAGAAGGTGGAACCCAGAAAGGAGGTACCTGTAAAGTGATAGTAGAGAAAAAAACAGTCCCAAAAAAAAGCCCACAGAGAAAAGAAAAGAGTGTATTTGTAAGGAGAAAAAGGAGAAAGAGAGATGTAGAGGTCGAGAGAAGATAAAAAACAGTTTTATAGAGGAAAAGGAGAGAAAAAACCAGTAAAAATTCCCATATGAACTATATTTCAGAGAAAGAGGGAAGATTTTGGCGATGGAAAAGGTGCGCCGGACCCAGAGACCCAAGAGAAGAGAAGCGGGAGAAAAGAGACTTCAAAATCAGTGTATAGATGCAGTCCGCAAGCAAAACCCTGTATAAAATCGATCCAGGAGCCGGAGATGAACTGGCAGCAGCAACTTATATCAGGCAAAACAGTCCGTACAGGCTACACCTGTACGGAATCTGTACGAGGCTGTGGCGGGCTGTACAGTAGATAGTAGATGCTCCAAATCACCGTGTTTTGAGCTCTGATACAGCGCAACAGGAAGCTGAGGCTCACGGGCTGGTTGGGGAGGGTCTAGAGCTGTTGGGGAAGGCTAGAGCTCTCTCCTCTCTCACACACCATCACACACACACACACACACTGTGTACATTGGGCTCGTTTTTGGGTACTATGGACTATTTGGACATAGAGATGGCATTTTAGGATGGGACAACAGTTCCCTCAGGCATATGCTTTCTTCATAATGTCCCTCAAGCAATCTTTATATGATAGTTATGCTATGAGGGATTTGGATGCTACTAGCCTTGAAGTGTTTTCTCACTGCTTTTGAGTGCTTCCATTAGGCTCTCTTTTGGAGTCTAATGTCATCATGTACATTGATTTTATGTTAATTTTATAGTCACTGGTTTCACCAAAAAAAAAAAAAAAGTGTACACACACACACTCACACACACACACACACAGAGTACACACCCAAGTAGGGATATGAAGCATTCTCTCTCTCTCTCTCTCTCTCTCTCTCTCTCTCACACACACACACACACACACACATACACTTTTTTTTTTAGTGAAATCTTATATTTTTGTGTGGGAAACCTCAAAACGAGGTAAAAACCCACCAGTAAAGCCTCACACACACACACACTTGGCAAGGACTAGTATCAAAGTATTGGGTCATGTAGTATCTGAAAATGGTATTGAGCCAAACCCAACCAAAGTCAAAGCATTGGTTGTGCTATCTTCTCCATCAAATACCAAGCAATTGCATACTTTTTTGCAGAAAGTGAAGTATTTGTCTCGGTTTATTCACATGTTGTTTCAAGTGTTGTTTCCTCCTCAACAAGTTGCAAAGCATGATCCTTTGAATTGGACCAGTGAGTGTGAGAAGGTGTTTGAGGCTGTGAAGGAGTTGCTTGGCAATATCACAAGTGTGAAGACTCCTAATTTTACCAAGGCTTTTTATGTTAATCCTTCAGTGGGTCTTGATGCTATTGGAGCCATCCTCTTATAGCAGGGTGAGAGTTTGAGATATATGAGGCCGGTCTTCTATGCCACTAGTGTGAAGAATGAAGCTGAAAGGAAATACACAGCTGCTGAATTGACACTTGCAAGTTTGATGTATGCTTGCAAAAGATTTCGGTCTTACTTGATATCTCAGTCTTTTGTGGTGCTTACTAGTTGTTGCCTACCATGTCTGTGGGCTTGTTTGTGGAATGGTTGAATGAGAGCAAACTTTTTGAGTGAAGAAGATTGGTCAAACTAGAGCTATGCTATGATTGCTTGAGGGAAGTCCAGTCATTCCCCTCTTTTCTGTTATCACTGGTACATGTATTTTGAGGGCACAATTTTATGGGAAGGGGTGATCATTTAGTGGCCCTTTAGGTGGGAAATGTGGAGGGACTATATAATTCTTTATCCACCACTCATTGTACACTTTTGATGTGACATCTAATCCATCTACTCTGCCTCCTCCTTCCTCCTCTTGCAGCCTCCTCTCTCTCTCCCCAATCCCTCCCTCTCTCTCTCTCTCCTTCCCACCTCTCATTCATGTCTTACCTCAACAAAGTTGAGAACACATATGAAAGTAAGATACCACACGAGGCGATGAAAGCTACGAATATCAAAGGGTGGTACAAACAGGGAATGAACTGGATGAAATCATGGGGTATAACAGCTGATGATATACCAGAAGATGCATGTGAAATCAGGGAAATAGTGATGCAAAAAATCATACGGAAGCTATGGCAAGACCCGGGAACAAAAATGCAGTTCTACACATAGGACATCAACTCAATGGACATCCATGGAATGCAGAAATACCTCAGAGAAGACGTATCAATATTTAAAAGACATTTAATCTGCAAAATCAGAACTAGTTTACATGATCTCGAGGTGGAGAGGGGTAGGTGGGCAAGACCCAAGATCCCCAGAGAGGAAAGGACCTGTAAAATCTGCCCCATAGGAGAGGTAGAAAATGAGCAGCATGTACTCCTAAGATGTAGAGCCTACACTCACATACAGAGAAAGATATGAGGGCAGCAGAGACAGAAAAATCTGTTGGTACAGCCAGCCAAAAAGCCCCTATCCCTTCACCTTCCCTCTCTCCCTTCCTCTCTCTCCATTCCTCTCCTCAATCCCCCTTTCTCCAATCTGTTCCCTACCCCTTTTCTATAGGCAATCATAAAGGGATTTCCTGAGTGACATCCGGAAATAGTGAAACATGGAAGAAATAGACTCTCCAAAGACTCTATGGTTTCTGTCTTTCCACAGCGTCCAGAGTCCCCAATATCGAACCCATGTGAAAAAAAAGATGAAACTCATGCCTTTGTGAGTGAATGGCAAAAATCCAAAAAAGCTTTGCCAAAGCAAGCAGTAGGAGACTGGGCTCGGAGATGCTGTTGAAGAAAAAGCAGAAAGTCACGAGTGACAAGGCAATGCCAGAAAAGATGGACAGACAGAAGAAGCGATATGCCTACGTGCCAACCACACATGCGGGTGTGTTCACGTGCATATACACACACATACCAATATGTATGTAATGTGTTTATGTATCTGTGTATGTGTGTGTGTGTGTGTGTGACAATCTATCCAATGTAAATACATGATGTATGTATGTGCGTGTGTGTGTGTGTGCGCTCGTGTGTGTGTGTGCGAGAGAGAGAGAGAGAGAGAGATCTATCCAATGTAAATACATTGGATTAAATCTTAGCCATAACATGTCCGATCATGATGGTCTTGTAGTTTCCCAGACTCATGAGAGAAAGCAAAGGCATAGATTGAAAACCTATGCAAGAAATGCCTCGCTTTATGGCTAAAAAGGGCGACCCTAGTCCTCTAAAATGACATGACTATATATGCATCTTTCTCGCTCGGACTCACGGAGGTTGGGCCACTTAATTCTTTATATTACTAATGCACAGGATTTGCTTGAACTTATTGAGGTTTTGGGCAATGTCATGGTTATTTGGTTCATCCACTTAAGCTTGAGCCTAAATACATCACTGGATCCCATGATCATGTGACTAGGCACTTACTGAGTCTTTCCAATTGCAAAGCACTCATTGCCTGCCTAGATGGCAAAACATTTGAGAGAATCATAAAGGCACAAGTATCACACAATGAAGAGCTCAATGATGAAAAATCAACTGAGAGATGTGTCTAGAGCTCAGACTATGCTTACATGAATTTTTGGAGATGGAGTCTACGAACGTCTAGAATGTACATGTCACTGATTGTGAAAACTAATGGGGCCAACCATATACAGCTAGTATATGTTGAAAAGCTCTGAAGATGTGCAATCTAATTGCGCATAATAGTAAACCAGAATTCCGACACATATGAAGATATTATAAGAATAAAGTGCCAAATACATATTTAAATGAGAAAATCGCCATTAATATTCAAACTACTATGTTAAATGGAAAATCACAGGTTGAACATTTGAAATATGAGACACAAAGAAACAAGACAAAGAACATATATACAAGCACACATAAGTAACTATGCATGAGCACATACCTATATAAACTGAGATACATATATACAAATACATGCAAACATACATACATGGATATGTGTGTGTCCCTGCTTGGTTTGTGTGTTTGCACTTAATACATACACACGTATGCACATTTTGTTGGAGGTGCACATCATGGTCCGAGGCCTTAGGCCACGCTTTCTATTATATAGCAGTGATGTACAAAGGACATTAGTTGGCCAGGTAACGCACAATCTGGAGGAACATACAGCTTTTCACTTTCATCTATCTTCAGTGATGTCCTCAACTCTAACAATCTTGCATACAATCTTTCATCTCTATTTTGGTTTTTTATTTCTTGCTTTGAGCTGCAGGATGTAGTCTGGCCAATGCAGCGTGAATTAGGAGTGGGTTAGATTTCACTGTTTGACATTAGGTCCGCATCCTAAAAGACCACTTGCTTGAGAATTGAGCATTGTGAATGAAACCTATGAGACTTCTTAATGTTGCAGGCTCATAGTAGATCTATGAGTAAAGTGAATGTCTATGACTTACAGCATGGAGTACCTGCAGATTTCAGGAAGTATCCAACAAAAACAGCGTTGGCAGATGTGTTTTGTATCCTCCACATGTGGCTCATAACCACACCAGCAACCACGTTAGGAACTTCAGGTATGAAACCCTAAGATAGGTATCTGTTGGTACATAGGTTTTTGTTTCAAAATATTGCCTATTACACTGTGCATTGTATGCTATTTAGAATTTCATCAATGCTCTTGCATTATAGTTTGTAAAGAGTAGTGTATAGTGTGTATCTAACATCCCTAGTGTTTAAATCTAGATGCTTATGTATACGTATTCGTATATGTATATGTATACATATATGTTTATAAGTGAGTTTCTATTTAAAAAAGAACACTTAAATTTTAGGACCTTTAGGTACTCGAACCTAACAACCATATCAGCAACAACTATCGGCTTGAAAGCATGTTGATTCATCCTCTATTCGCTGGCAAGTTGGAACTACAGAATTTGAAAGAGATTAGTGTGTGGTCAGTTGCAAACAACGCAATAGGTAACATCTGGTGGTTGGCCTAGGTTCATCAGTGTCTCACACTCTGCGATTGCTCCACCTAACAGTTGAGAGAGTATTGAGAAGTCACATTTCGGATCTTCCGTTTCAATGTATTACTCAACAAAGAATACCAACAATGGCAAAAAAGCAGCACACAGCACAAAGCTCTTTTTCTCAGGTGGTAATTTGCGTTATTATTCTAAATAAAAGCTGTTGCACAAACATCATCTGCACAACAAATAAACTTGAAGTGAAAACAACCATCCAAGTCTTGTGCTTCAGTCTTCTCAACGTCAGAGCCAAGCTATGATATTGAAAATTGGGTCTTGGGGGTCTACGTTTCAACATGCAACCTAAATGACCTGGTTTTGGCTCAGCTTTAATTCAGCCCCAAAGTCTGTTTTCAAAACTGATTTTGGATTTGCTAGCGATGCAAGACTATGCAGCATTTGTTTAGCTTGACATGACAATTCTTTCATGTCCCAACTTTTTTTGAGATTGATTATGCAATTAGGACAATTTCTGTAATAAAGCACATAAGGTTGCGCAAAGTCATGTTTGTCTATCTGTATGTGATGATCAAGCTAGCAATGAATTTTATTTTTTTGGTCTCCTTGGACTTGTGTATCATATCATGGAGAAGTTTTGTGAGCTTGGAAACTGCTCATGTCTTGGAGGTTTCCCAGTTGTTGATAAGCTGCTCATTTGATGAGGGCTCTTGTGGGGCTTCATATGTCAAAACCATGGGGTGGCTCTTGTGGAAAGAGTCTTGGAGCTTGTTTTTGGATGGATGCTCTTGTCTATGAGCTCTTTATGATCATCTCGGTTGAAATGGGGCAATATTTTCTTGGTGTTTTGGCCTCTTCCTCCTCAGGTCTTTGTGAGGGGGACTGTTGAGGTGGCTGGACATGGAGGGAAACAGGTGGTGTTGGCTGAGATGCCTCTTGAAATGTACTTAAAACTGTGTGTTCTGCGGTACAAATACTACAGCTTGCATTTCCAAACAATGTCTTCCATACAATTCCTTCATCCACCTTTTGGTCATTATTTCCGCTTTTGAGCTGCAATATGTAGCCTTCCCAAGACCTTGTGCTTGTAGAAGTAGGTTAGACTTCAAGCTTTCACATGCACACGCATATGTAGACTTTAACCTGTTAAAGTAGTAACATAAGAAGCAGAAATACAGACACAGAGAGAGTAAGGTGTGGAGGAGAGAGAGAGAGAGAGAGAGAGAGAGAGAGAGAGAGAGAGGAAGCAAAGGCAATTAATGATGTCAGGGGATCAAGAAATATTGGACTTGAAAAGAGGATCTGTAAGGAATGTAGGAAGCTTACTCGGGTGCATGATAACCAAATGTACCCAGAACACGGGTTGAGTGAAGGCGAGCTGCCATATCCGGTGCTTGATTTGAAAGATTGAAATCCGCAATTTTCGCCATGAAATTGTCAAAGAGAAGAATGTTACTGGATCTGATGTCCCGGTGAATGATTGTAGGGTGCACCTTTTCATGAAGATACTCCAGACCCCTTGCAGCCCCCACAGCAATCGTTACCCGCTGCATCCAGTCAAGAACAGGCCCTGGTTGAGCACCTTGCACACCTTTCCGACCTGCACAATGCCCATTGCCATATACCTTGGAGTTGTAGTGCAAAAATAGTACAATCTAGGTTCACCTGTGCATAACAGACTTTGACAGGCAAGAGTGCCATCTCTTGGAAAATATAAGAACCAAACATCCACAAGCTATCCTTGAAAATGTCTGTGCACAAGTGAAATTATTATGGAAATATATATAAGTTTAGAGTGTCCACCGTGAAGAATATCATGCAATGAGCCCATCACCGCAAATTCGTAGGCAAGAATTCGAAGATTGCCATCAAGACAGTACCCAACAAGCTCAACCACATTCTTGTGCTTCAGGCTTGAAACCATGGAAACCTGCAAGCCGAAAGTTCTGCAGGAAATCAAATTTCCAGGGTCAAAACTATGGACAAGAACGATAAGTGTATTCGTTGACTTTAAATATATTATCCCCATTATTAGCAGCTTAAAGGGCTCGCTACATGTGCCAAGAAGTCGCTGTCAGCTTCTCGCTTATTGTTGACATCAAGCTTTTTGATCGCTGCAGCTTTTCCATCGCTAAGAGTTGCATAGTAAACTCGGGCATATGACCCTTCACCGATTAAAGTCTTTGCTCCAAAATCTTCAGTTGCCTTTCTAAGCTCATCCAATGGTATGAAAGGTGCTGCTATAGACTGCACATTCTGAGTAGATTTCTTCACAGCTGGATCACCCCTGTGCGTTCCTGTGACACCTGCACGAATGGACATGACGCTGGCATACGTCAACTATGTGAAAACTGTGTTCGCCGACCGCTGATATCATTGCATTTGTGCTGCAAGTGGCCTGTCTATATATACATGACGACGACAGCAAGAGAAAATTTCTTTTCAGAGCTTGAATATGGCATTAATAACCCAAGTTACCATTTCTCTCTGGATTGGTGAGAGGAATTGGAGGTTTCTCCTCTTGCCGCTGACAGCAACAGAAATTTCCCATGTCGGGAGCACCTTAAGCACACACAAAAACCTGTCTAAACTAAGATTGTAGTTTCCGATGGAAGGACAAACGATACGATAGGATTGGAAAGCAGACAATTGATGGACAGGAGAAATGCATGGTAACCAAGTAACGAAGCAGAGAAGAAGAGGGCGATACGAGGCGATGATGGTAAGCTGTTAGTTTTGTTTGTTGCATGAAGAAGGCCGGCACCATTGATGCATTGATGCTTCGATCACCACGCTGAAATTCAAAGCTCGCCTCTCGTTGAGCCACTTGTTCCCATGTGCTTTTGCCACATGGCATCCGTAAATCACCGAGCCGGGCACCGGTTGCTCGGGCAATTTGGGCGTTCGTCCACCTGAGCAGCTTCCCGTGTTTCATTCCCCTGGCAGAGGCCACAGGTGGCATGGCTGGCCGTGTGTGTGTCGGTGGATGTGTGTGTGTTTTGGGGGGGAGGGGGGGACGTCCCAGCGGAAACCCAATTGATGGTTGAAATCCCATCCCTAGCAAGGAGAAGCAATGATACTTCTTCTCATTTTCTGGTTAAGGCTACCAAAGCTGACAACGTAACGTTCAAAAATCAAACACGATGGCTTATTTTTCTCCCTTTTTTTGCTTTTAAAGAAAACTGTAATCCTACTCACCCACATTTCTACGAGTGTAGGCCTTAGATTTGTTGATATACAATTTAAAGCTTCAAAAAGCCACACTTCAACATCTCGACTTGTTCACAAATACACTATGGTGTCGCTCTCCCAAAGACTTACACTATACTATCGGGTACTACTAACCATTATACTTACAAGTCCTATATTATTATATATCCCTAAAGTTATGAAGGCTTCATGTTTGATGCACACCCTAAATAAGTGCTTAAAAATTCCATTGAAGCTCAATCTTTAGAGTACTTTTAAGCTTTGCCCACAAGCTTACAAGCATAGCCTTGTTAAGGGCACCTCATGTGGTTTCATGGTCATGTTTGACAGATTTTGCATGTTCTTCTTGAAAGTCAAGGGTGAATCACCCAAACACTATAAATTGGAAAAGATTATTGTACTTTCAAGTGACAGATGAGTACCTATGATCTATAGTTAGTCTCAACCTGTTAAAGAAAACTTACTTAAAGTAGCATTTATATTTCCCATTTTTTAGTTCAACACCTTTTTTCTATATTTGAAGCTATTTCTCTTCACAAAAGGTCTTTAAAGTACCTATTTCAAAGGGGTTAAGTCCTCAAGCAATTTTAGCATGAAGTTGAGCAATTTAATATAACCAAGTCCCCTTCAATCACAAATGGATGCAAACATTCCAAACCTTAACTCGTCCTCCTAAGATTATGGTCTAACTAAAGGTAAGATTGGTGATTACAAATTGAGTACAAATTGAATCATCTTACTTTTGTAGACAAAATGCAAGTTTGGGCCACAACTACGTTTGGTAAATTGAAGTGCTTTAATCAATTAATTATGGCAATTGGACCACATCTATAATTTATCAAATCAAACCTCTTTAATCACTTAGTTACATCCATTTGAATGATATCAATGTTTAGACGACCCCAATAGCAATGTCCCAAACATTAAGGACGAATATTTGGTTAGATAGCCTAAATAGCAATGTCCCAAACATTGCTAAGTTTAGACATCAACTTGCTTAGATGGCCTAGCTAGCAATGTCCTAGACATGTTCAATTGGAATGTAATATGACACTCCATAATATCTAAAGCTTCAACACCTAATGCCAGTAGGTAGGTAGAAATTGAAAACTACATCGGCCATCATCCATGTTCTATTATTTCTTAACACAACGTTTGCAATTCTCTCTCTCTCTCTCTCTCTCTCTCTCTCTCTCTCTCTCTCACCCATGCATGCATGCGTGTCACAAGCACGAGTGCATGTGCATGCATTCATGCACACACATGCATGCATGCATGCAAACACACAAACACATGTGAGCGTGCACATACACACACACGCACGTGCATGCACACACACACACGTGCGTGCGCACATACACACACGCACGTGCATGCGCGCACACACACACACACTTTTTTTTGGGTGAAACCATTGTATTTAAATAAAGAAAAAGTTTTTACAATTAGAATATTCTAAAGAAAAGACTATTTTGAAAAATCAAAAGCAGTGGGAAAACACCTCCAAAGATGATACATGCAAGTCATCATGATGACAAGCATCATACGGAGATTACCGTAACAATGCTCTAAAAAACTCACACACACACACACAAAAGGAAGAAGAAGATTAGTAAATGTATCTCACACACAGACACTTATTTCTTTACACACAAACACACACACATGAATACTTGCCCAACTATGAATTATTCTTTTATGTACCCCCATAAAATCTTTCCTTTACACTTTCTTTTTAACCACCCCACATACCAAGCCCACTAATCATCCCATACCTCCTCTAATCGCTTCTCAACCCATGCACTCATTCCCTCCTTACTCCACTTGTGACTTAAACTTCACTTGTGGCTAATTTTTTTTAATAATCTAAGAATCCATATGGTTGTCTATATTCCTAGGTAAAGCGATAATAAGCCGGGGAAAATAGGTGTTACTTGTCTACCCAAACATAACTATGATCTTCTAACACCTAGTTTGTTTGGATGGTGGCAGATACGTGGACCCTGACCTCGGAACCTGGAATGCTTGAGGATTCGACATCTTTTTTCAATATTATGTTTGTCAGACTCAATATTATTGAAAATTCTTAATTTTGATCGAAATTTTTGCAAACTCTAGCTACATATTTCAACTTAGATGTCTCAAACATTTTCTCCTTATATGTTTCCTTTTTGAACTTTTTATCCAATCGATGGAATTAATTGTATGGCTCAATTATTGATGGGACTTTTTAATCTAAACACACACACACACACACACACACTTGCCAGGGTATGTAATGAGTGCATGAGCATACCTTTGGACATACCCATATGTACATTGATGGTTGAAAACCAATAACTTGACATTGAAGCCATTAGACCACCATTGATGTTTACATGTGGTAATAATGGAATAATGTATATATTTATTTGTATATACAAGAATAGGGAGAATGTAGTCCGTGATCGAATCGCTCCCTTCTTTCTCATCTTCTTCCTCCTAATCAGCCCTAGGGCCCTGTAAATGAGGGACAACATGTATCAATGTATGAAAAAACAAATCTTTATTTACAATATTGACATTATTTAATTACTTTTAAATACCTAGGGGGTTCCCCAGTAGCCCGGATATACTGCTCCTCAATAATCAACCCGTCATCATAGAAGTGCCTCCATGTATCTCCTCTGTGATGGTGGCGGTGGTAGGCTGTCTCGACAGGAGTAGGGTACCTGCCCATGATATCAAGTTGCAAGATGACACAATTTGCGGAGGGGTTATTACAAAGAAACAACCTCCTAATAAACCACATAAACACAATATAATTTGAGATCGATACTTACAAATTGGGCCTCCCATGACTCAACACCCCTCGCTCCAAAATGCACATTGCTCCATTTGGATCTTTCATGCCTCCACGTGCTGCAGACTAGGGTCCACCTTCGCTGCCTTCATTGTTTTCTTCCACTCACGCTTGTGAGTGGTGTGGGGCTAGCCCCTTGGTGGTTGACCTCCCTCTCTCTTGGAAATCTCGGCCAGTGCCTGCCTCTTAAGTGAATATCTTTTATTGGCAAGTATCATAACAATCTTTGACTTGGCCCATTTATCTGTGAACTGAACATTAGGGGGATTGGGATACCTAGAGCGAACAGCAGCGAGGGTCTCATTAGCCAACTTTTCTGGTTGGTCTTTGTAGTGAATAAAGCAATCTCTGTAGTTGTTAGTAATTACAGAGCGCATGAAGGCCATGATGTCCTTCCCCCGTGCATCCATCAAGATGCCTCTTGTCTGAGTGATGTCATAGAAGATCGTACCATCACCCTCTGGCACGTCTACATCATCTGAATCATCCCCGCCCCCACCATTACCCCCCCCAAAGCACTGTGCCATGCATCCCCCACCACTCTCCAAGCTACTACGCCTGCTGCCCTGTCGTGTCGAGCTAGTATGCTGGCCACTCGTAGCTGGAGAAGCGACTTCTCGATTGCACGAGAGTACGTTGGTTAGTCGTAGCTGGAGAAGCGACTCTCGACTGCATGAGAGTACGCCGGTGGCTCTGTGAGGCAAAAGTGCCTCTTGACTGCAGGGGGGGAGAAGGGGCTTGGCTCTGTAGCCGGCTGGGCTGTCTGGACTCCACCAGGGTAATCTCAGCTGGTGTGGGGTTGGGGTGGTTTGGAGTCTATACTGTCGACTCTTGGGGGGTGTTTAGAGTACCCATCATGTATGTGTATAACTCCCCAGGAGTGGGAGGGTGCCCCAAAATGTTATATAACTCCCGAAAGATGGCATCCTGAAGATCAGGCGAGACTGAAGAGCTTCGTGGCCACATGATGAACTAAAGAAAAGAAAAGAAGAAGATTACCATCGAGCATGCCCTCTTTCCATCATGCAAAATAAAAAATAGAGTGACAGCCTGACATTGAGCAAGCATTTATAGACTCCTGCATTCTTTGAATTAGAGTGATAGAAGTTTGTATTTGCTTGCTCAATGTCAGGCTATTGAAGCTTCATGTGGGGAAAAAGAGAGAAGGAAAGAGAGGAGAAAAGAGAGGAAAAGAGAGGAGAAAAAAGAGAGGAGAAAAAGAAGAAAAGAGAGGAGATAAGAGAGAAAAAGAGAGGAGAAAAGAGAGGAAAAAGACGAAAAGAGAGGATAAAAGAGAGACGGAAAAAGAGAGAAAAAGTGAGGATAAAAGAGAGAAAAAGAGAGAAGGAAAGAGAGGAGAAAAGAGAGGAGGAAAAAGAGAGAGAAAGAGAGGAGATAAGAGAGAAAAAGAGAGGAAAAGAGACAAAAAGAGAGGATAAAAGAGAGAAGGCAAAAGAGAGAAAAAGTGAGGATAAACGAGAGAAAAAGAGAGAAGGAAAGAGAGGAGAAAAGAGAGGAGAAAAAAGAGAGAAAAAGAGAGGAGATAAGACAGAAAAAGAGATGAGAAAAGAGACGAAAAGAGAGGATAAAAGAGAGAAGGAAAAAGAGAGAAAAAGTGAGGACAAAAGAGATAAAAAGAGAGAAGGAAAGAGATGAGAAAAGAGAGAAAAAGAGAGGAAAAGAGAGGAGAAAAAAGAGAGGAGATAAGAGAGAAAAAGAGAGGAGAAAAGAGAAGGAAAGAGAGGAGAAAAGAGAGGAAAAAAGAGAAAAGAAGAATGCTCCATCATGCATGCCCTCTTTCTTTATCCCGCCCTCATGCTTTAGTCCAATTTTCCTCTTTCTTGGACCCGCCCTCATGCATTCACTTATTTCCATCATTCATGCAATCCCTTATTTCTTCATTCATGCAATCCCTTTCTTCATTCATGCAATCCCTTTCTTTATTCATGCAATCCCTTTCCATCATTCATGCAATCACTTATTTCCATCATTCATGCAATCCCTTTCTTGGAAGGGGAAGCGGAAGGGGAGAGGGAAGAACACAAGAAAAACTGTCGTAGCATGTTTGTAGATGCGTCTAACAGTGCGTCTATAGGCGCGGCTATCTGTTTTTTCAAAAATTAGATGCGCTGTTAGATGCATCTATAGACGTGCTCTGACAGACGCCTTTTTGAAAGAAACTAAAAAGGGCATGCGCCCGACCCCAAAAAGATCAACACTAGTACCTAAAAGGACGAATCCAAAGAACGAATCCAAAGATAGCAACTTCCAAAGAAGACCAACCGCCAAGAGACTTACCTTGGATAGAGGTATGGAAGCTTCTTGTCCTTCTTCAAAGTTGCTTCTCTTTCTTCTCTTCCTTGTTCACCCTCTTCTCTTGTATGCTTGGGGATGACTGTGTAAGCTTAGAGATGAGTGTGGGTACTTGGAGATAAGAGTGGATGCCTGGAGTTATGTCTGTTAATAGGAAAGCAAGCGGCGCAACACCAAAAGTATGTGAAGGAAAGCAAGCGCGCTAAAAGTAGATTCAAAAATCAGCTCGCAGTCTGCGCATCTAAACACGCATTTAAAAGCGCATCGGATGGCAAAAGTAGTAGAGCCCAATCTGCCTTCATAGCCACCCTCATCCACGTTTAAAACAACCGAACAACACAATCAGAAGGCAAAAGGCATTCATTCAACATCATTGTCTCTACACATCCAATTCATACACTGGCTACATTTTCCCTGGAAGCCAGACAACCTCAAAAAAACCCAGTGGACCACACAGCCCAACACAAGCTCCTACCAATTGAGCTCAAGCTTAGGAACATAGATGACTCATGAACCATAAAACTCCAGAAAATGACAACTTTAGGATTGCATGACAACCATGCTCACATTTCCCCTGACAAAGTCCATGAAGAACAACCCCGGATCTCTTTGATCTCAAGTAGCTAACTGCCTTGTATGCTCAAACTTCCACCTTGTAAGAGAACCCACATTGATAGACACACAAGCACTGCACCTTTGGACTGCAACTACAAGCCTTTTACTACCCATAATCTCTTTTTTGAAAATCCGCCATCCACAAGCTCCCATTGAGTCGTGAGTGTATTGAGATGAGTTAGGGTTCTTTGAAGGAGCTCGCCATCCCTGTTTTCTCTCACAGCCAAGTCTCTGAGGCAAGCACTCGACACCCACCTGGCCAAGGCCTCTCTGCTCTCAACCCATGCAGCCTATGAGCATGCTGCAGCACCTCTGACCCAAAGCTCATGACCAATGCAACCACTAACTGCATAGTCGCCTCCCTCAGCCGCTCTTACGCATCCCAGAGCTCACGGAGATCACAACCTCCTCCGCCTGAGAAGGTTCCATCTGCACAGTAGCCACGCCAACAAAATTCAAGCACTCTCTGCAGAGAGTCATCGTCCCTCAAGCTCTAATATGGACAGTCGTCCTCCTACGTAACCCATCTCTCCTCCATGCTATCAAACCCAGTACTGCGGCTTCTTCCTTCCTCATGGAGCACTCATGGACCTCTGGCCTTCTCGGTTCTCCTCCCCTCCACTACAACATCCCTCCTATACCAGCAGCCACTCCTTGACCCTTTTTTGTGCCCTCCACCGAGCAACAATGGACCTCCCTCGCTCACAGTTCTCCTCTTCAATCAAGTGGCCCTTTGATCTCTGCCCCTCTAATGGACCTCTAGGCCTCCACAGTTGTGACCTCTGAACCCGAGAGCTCTCCACAGCAATAGTCCACTAGAGAGAAGCGCCAGCAAGGGAAGCCCATGTCCAAGGCTTTAGTCTCCCAGCAAGAGCCCGTCGAATACTGCCTCCTCTCTTGGTCCTGAAACTCCCTTCTGCCATCGCCTAGCTCATGATTCTCCACCAAGCCACAGTCGTGATCCCCCCATCACCAAGCTCTCCCTGCTTCACATCCCTCTTCTCACCACATTCAAGCTCTCCACCCCCCGTTGTCTGAGCTTCCCCTCCCTTTGTTCTTCACCAGCTCAAGTACCCTCCCACTATCTTCTTCTCCCACACAAGCCTCTCTCTTCGTTCATGGAGTTCCCGCAATCGAGTCGCCTCATTGCACACACAGTCATCACGACCCGTGCTCCTCCTTAGTACAGATCCCTAGCCAAAAGCCTCTCCTCTCAGCTTTCTTGCCCACCGCCCCACAGCTCCTTTGCGAGCTCACCGAACCACCCAGCTCTCCCCCTCATCCCCAAACCTCTTCCAGTAGTCCTTCACGTAGCATGCCAGCTCATCGTCGAGAAGCATCCTCCTCTTCTACATAGCACGTTGCATGGCATCCTCCTTTCCAAATCAATTTGGCCACCTCAGCTTCATTTAGCCACCTCAACAATGGTATTTTACCACTCTCAAAGATATTCCCTTAAATTCATACACCAATCTTAAATGCTGATTTCCCAAATCTTAGACATTGATGCACATATGGTTCTAGTTAGGCATTCAATCACTTGCATGCCACCAACACTTAGCATTTAGTTCATGCCCTCATACAGAAAGGACTCGGGACAACCATGAAAGCACATGTCATCCCTCAACAAAACACCATCACACTTTGGATGCCATGCTCTGGATTAGCCTGCTGCAACCACACTACTTTCCATCAAAGCCTAAAGATTGATTGCCACATATATCCACACATCCATGACGCCCACACTGAGTCAATGAGTGCTCCCATGACTTTACCACAATACGGAACATCACTCATGTACACATGTACAAGTTGAATTTAGTTTTTTCAAAAATCTTCACACCCCTTTAGCAACCCCACTCTTCTACTATGACATTCATGTCCAGCAACTAAAGAAAAACATTAGCAAACCACCTAGATAAAAAACAAAGTAAGCTTGTAGTCTATGCCTCTGCTTTTCTTTTCTTGGATCAAAAGGAAAACTTTGAACCCTCCACTACCAGATATGCATAATCCACCATCCCCCTGGATCAAAAGGAATCAACAACACACCAAATAGATGTAGCCACCAGCTCCTTCCATATATCCACATCCTCACTAAGCCTCCAGGATCCCATAGCTTATCCTGCCAAGACATTACACAACTCCACTGGCTATTAGCCATCACACTTGTATCATGAGTCTTTCTCATCTTCACATGAGCCACATTTTTTGAGGTCACTACCTCACACACAGATCTCACAGGCACAACCTACTCATAATCTGTGATTAGGGACTTCTCAGCATCCTATTGCCTCAACCTTAAAAGCTACAAAACTTAATCCATCACATGAATTATCAAGATCACCCAGGAGCAAACAAACATCCTTCCCACTTGTAGAATGCTCAAACATATCAGCACACTCTTTCTTGTCATTGCCAACCACACATGCAAAATCCACAAGGGTATCATCAAGTTAAGCATCTAGCTGATGATCAACCACACTATCACTGCCATCCTGCTCAACATGCATACTGGTGTTTACATTCTTGTTCGAAGAGATCAATGCTAACATATCATTCAGTGCATCATCAAGAATGCAATCCAGCTCATCATCTGAATCACCATCATCTTGTAAACACTGAATCTTAACCTCATCATACACATCAAAGTCTGCATGCACACAATCAACACTTGCTAACTGTAGGTCTTTTACTTTATCAGTAATAGCCACATCAGCTTCATCTCTGTCAGACATGATTGAGCTCTCATCCTCATTGCTAGTTTCACCTCTTTCTTCCTCACTTGTTGAATCTGAAATCTCAGCCCTTTGGGTATGCACAATCATAGTGTCAAACACGAACTGATTACATTCAACCATGTACTCCTTCCAAGCCTTTTCTTCAAGTGGCTACATATCTGCTACAACGTGACCAGTCAGCATATGCACATCATCACACAACACTAGAGCATGATCATCGTCCACCACCACACACACAGACTTATCCTTAGCTGCCATTAATGGGCTCTCAACCTTTCTGCCATCCATGGCAGCAACCCCTTCTCTTGGGCTCTCCTCTGCCACCTCATATAGATTTGGTTGAGCAACACCCTTCTCCATAGCAACTGACAAACCTCCATTCATAAGTGTAATGATTTCCAGCTCCCTTACATCATCAACATCCGGTTTCTTCAATAATGAAGATAACTGACTCTCTTCCTCTGATGAGATGCTCTCTTCCTCTGTCTCACTCAAAAAATCTATCTCTTCATCTGTGACTGACTCCTCAAGTTCCTCTTCCAATTCCAGCCTACTGCTCATATTGCACTGCATGGGTACAGACATAATCTCTGGTGTGGTCTCCATTTTGATCAGGCTAATTGCCTTTCCTTTCCCTTTATCCTCCCATTTCATACCACTGGTATAGAGTTGATTCAAATCTTTCACCTTCATATTGTAATCACATCATCTGTTCTCTACTGCATAGGATAGGCACTCGATAGGCATCTCCCTCTGCTCTGACTGGCTTATCACAGTGAGGGCTGATATATCCCCACTCCCCACAATTCTAGCATTGCACATTACTCGGATACCCTCTCCCTCTTCCTGCAGAATCTATCCAATTCAAGCTTAAAGACTTCATGAGCTCCACTGCTTCATGAATATCTTTCTTCAATGAATCCTCCTGTTTAGGAATTGCTATAGCTTCTTTCTCAGGATGTACATTCACCATCTTTGGAACATTCACATACTTCTTCGGTTCTTCTTGTATTCCCAACTGCCTCAGATGCTGCACCTTCCACTCCTCATGAGCAACTCTGACAGCCTCTTCAAAACTATTCGGATTCTTTAGCTCCACTTTCAATCTGAGTGTAGACTTTAGGCTAGCTATGAAACGATCACGCTTGATCATTTGAGGTGGTACTTCCGGAACAAGAGCTTCTCACCACAAACTCCATAATCTACCAAACTCTATCAGCGTGTAAGAAAAGCTGCTCTCACCACTGTATACTTCGGATTTTGCTATTGAGGATGAGTAGTTCTGAAGGTAGAAACTTGAGTCTGTAGCCATGCTTTTGCATCTCCCTGCAAGTGCCCTCCACCGAGCAACAATAGACCTCCCTTGCTCACAGTTCTCCTCTTCAATCAAGTGGCCATTCGATCTCTGCCCCTCTAACAGACCTCCAGGCCTTCAAAGTTGTGACCTCTGAACCTGAGAGCTCTCCACAGCAACAGTCCACTAGAGAGAAGTGCCAGCAAGGGAAGCCCACGTCCAAGGCTTTAGTCTCCCAGCAAGAGCCCATCGGATACTGCCTCGTCTCTTGGTCCTAAAACTCCCTTCTTCCATCACCTAGCTCATGATTCTCCACCAAGCCACAGTCGTGATCCCCCTATCACCAAGCTCTCCCTGCTTCACATCCCTCTTCTCACCACATTCAAGCTCTCCACCCCCCATCGTCTGAGCTTCCCCTCCCTTCGTTCATCACCAGCTCAAGTACCCTCCCGCTATCTTTTTCTCCCACATAGGCTAATGGATTTCCCGGAATCGAGTTGCCTCATTGCACACATAGTCATCATAACCCATACTCCTCCTTAATACAGATCCCTAAGCAAAAGCCTCTCTCAGCTTTCTTGCCCATCGCCCCGGAGCTCCTTTGCGAGCTCACCGAACCACCCAACTCTCCCCCTTATCCTTGAACCTCTTCCAGCAGTCCTTCACATAGCATGCCAACTCATTGTTGAGAAGCATCCTCCTCTTCTACGTAGCACATTGCATGGCATGCTCCTTTCCAAATCAATTTGGCCACCTCAACAATGGTATTTTATCACTCTCAAAGATATTCCCTTAAATTCATACACCAAGCTTAAATGCTCATTTCCCAAATCTTAGACATTGATGCACATATGGTTCTAGTTAGGCATTCAATGACTTGCATGCCACCAACACTTAGCATTTAGTTCATGCCCTCATACAGAAAGGACTCGGGACAACCATGAAAGCACATGTCATCCCTCAACAAAACACCATCACACTTTGAATGCCATGCTCAATCCCTCTATATCCACCATCGTGAAATGTGGTTGGAGCAAAAAATCAAAATGTATGTGTGATCGATGTCGAGGAAACATGTATCGTGCATGCAGAATTACACTCAATCACATCTCAAAGTATGGAGAATGGGATGCGACCGTGAACATGGTAAGTGTTAAATAGTTAAGGGTGATTGAGATACCTATGGGTGTTCATGTGTTTGATATATGATCCTTTTTTAATTTGATATGGGATGCAGTGCCACACCTGCATATGTTGCCCTATGCTCGTCGTGAGGAGGCGAAGTGTCGGTGATATGAAATGAGATCCTCGATAGGGACCATTGCGGATGCATGGAGTGATGGTGATAGTAGCCCTCTACCATTACCTCATGAGGCCGTGGACGAGGAGGTGTTTGATGATATGGTGCGGGATTTATATGTCCATCAATCCTCAGGTAGGGATGATAGCATGGAGCAGGATGATCTTTTTATTGCAGCATCGACTCCATTGTTTGAGGGGTGCACATTCTCTATTTTACGTGCCTCCCTTGAGTTCCTAAACTTGTAGACCATCTATGGATGGAGCAATGCAAGTTTGAATGCATTACTCAAGTAAGCTTTAAAGTCTATTTTGCTAACATGGTAAATTATGCTAGTGGGTCAATTACTCGAATGCTTTTTCTCATTTATGGTCTTCATGTGCAAGCTATTGTGTAAAATGCCTCCAAGGGAGAATAAATTACCGACCTCAAGAGATATGGCAAGGCAACATGTGACCTCTCTTGGAGGATTAGATTACAAGCACATCCATGCATGCGTCAATGATTGCGTTGTGTTTTGTGGACCACATAAGGATGCAAGAGAGTGTCCTACTTGTGGAGAGGCAAGATATAGAGTAGATCTCAAAACTTTGGATGTGCCTTGTAAGGTTCTGACATTTTCTCATAATCCCTCGCATCCAACATATGTTCAAGTGCAAATACATTGTAGAGCTCATGTCATGGCATTCCTCCCATCGATCAATTGATGGCAAGTGGAGAACTCTCGTAGACACTCCTGCGTGGAAGCATATTGAAGACACATGGCCAAGCTTCAAGGAAGAACCTAGAAACTTGAGACTTGGATTGGGTATGGATGGTGTGAACCCATTTGGTCTCAAAAGCACCTCTTAAAATGTATGGCAAGTGATATTGGTGAATTATAATCTTCCACCCTCTATGGTGATTAAGAAAGGACATGTTATGTTATTCCTTCTAATTCTAGGGAAACATAAAGTAAAAAATCCTGATGTTTATTTGGATCCTTTGATTGATGAGCTAGAGATACTTTGGAGAGGTATCGAGGTGCATGATGCCTCCGTCATCACGAGACTTCAACTGCAAAGCAGTCTTGATGTGGACGATGCATGACTTCCTAGGCTATGGCGAGTGTTCAGGTAAGCATTGAACTTTTAATTATGAGTAGGCAATCGATGTGGCACCCTGATCCCACCTTGAACTCTTAATTGCATCTATTGTTCAGGTCTCACTACATCGGGTTACCATGCATGTCCTGTTTATGGTCCTTCGCTCTAGTTGCCTCATGGGCAGATGCATTGAATAAGGTCATCTATGAGAATCACCATCGATTTCTTCCACCTGATCATCCTAGATATGTTGCCCCTTGGAATGAAGTCCCCCCACAGTCACTCACTGCATGAGATTGGATGAGAATTCGGGATGGTTCCATGATGACTCCACCACTTGGCATGAGTCGGTAATGGTTTGTAACTATTATATGCTATATTGAATGGAAATAAATATTGCATACTAATACCAGCTTTTGTTTAGATACTCCATCTTTTATCGACTACCATATTGGTCCCACCTCAAGATCAATCACCTGCTTGATCCCATGCATATATTCAAGAATGTGGCATCTACCATTTGGGAACATTTGAATGGGACACGAGATTCTGGCATAAGGGAGGATCTATGCATCACAGGGAGGATGCATGAAGCTTGGCCACAAGAGAGGCCAAATGGGCGTGTCTTTTTACCTCATGCACCATGGAGGTTATCAAAGCTAGAGATGGTGGCGGTGAAATGAGCTATCACTACAATTTGTACTCCCACTAGATGCATGAGGTGTTTGAAGGGGGCCTTCACAAAGAGCAAGTAAAAGTGAATTAGAAGCAACTAATCAACCATTCCTCATGTGTTTAGTTCATAATACCTACTAGCATTTCTCATAGTGCATCGAAGGACGTGAAGGATTGTATTTACAAGATGGGCAAGCTTGTGAGGTACTTTATAGAATACAAAATATGAAGCGTATCAATGCTCCACGCAAGGTTTTCATATTGCTAATATGGGGTGTACTTTTTCCTTTCTGAGTATGTGAGCTCAAAGGAAATAGATCCCACCACACTTGAGAATGCTCGAGTTATGTTAGTGGAGGTGGTTTGTTTAGTGGAGGAGACATTTCCAGGTTCTATTCTCACAAGCCAACTACATCTCATAGTGCATTTGGTGGATGAGATTGCTATATGCAGTACTGTACATGCATGATGGTTGTTCTTCCTCGAGCGCTTCATGAAGACCTTGAAGGGTTTTGTGAGACAAAATGCAAGGCCCAAAGGTAGCATGGTCGAGGGTTGGTTGGTACAAGAGTGACTTGTATATATTTTTGAGTTTCTTGTTGATGTGGATAGCTCTCTCCCACGACTATGGAGAAATGATGAAGACCTAAGGATGACCTCTATTGTGCCTCAAGGGAAAGGATGGAGCAAAATAATAGACACAGAGTTGCTTAATAATATCAACCTTTATTGCATGCTTAATAGTGATGTGATGAAAAGATGGGTGACAAGATACGAGGATGCAAAAGCAAGAAGACAAGGAGAAAGGGCCCTCTTTCATACACACCATGAATCTCGTGTGCCATACCCTCAGCATCTAAGAGCACTTCCAAAGGATATTCATGTGGATTGGCTACTTGACAAAATGGAGAGAGTAGAGAGAGATGAGGGGATGCATATCACAATGGAACAATGGGAGTATGCTAGGGGATGCATGAGCAAGGTCGATACATAGAATGTTATGCAGAAGTTAGGAGCTTTCAAATTTTAGCCATATGATAGTTACCTAGCACAATTAATAATAATTTTCTACCAGCCATGAGGTTGGGTCCAAACCCTACCAAGTTGGAAAAAAAAAGCATTGGGAGAGCATTGGTACCCAAAGTGGTATAACCAGTAGCAGTTCTTGATTTTTTAAAACCCTCTATTTTACTATTTTATAAAATTTTGACTAGATTAATTACCCGAGCCTTTGTGAAAATGCATGAGATGTATGTTGGCTTGACTTGTGAGGGTGACATGGATGACAAATATGATCTTGTCACGAATCCTATCTTCCCTTAATGGACTGACAATTTGTGGTCTGTGTTGGATGATGACAGGTGAGTGGGAGTGCTTATTTCTCTTGCATGTTTATGAACTAAAGTTTTGGGCTTTGCTATACTTTTTTGTTGTTTACGATGAGGGGATCTACATATGGACTATTTTTTTGACTAGTTCTTGGAACTTTGGTCCTTACATGGGTATTTTTTCTACTGATTTCCTTAGCCTATTATTGGGCTTTACCTATCACTTAGAGGAATTATATTGGAGAAGATACACTTTCAAAAAAGTTTAACCATGTCACTACACATAGGAACTTAATAGTTTTACTTGGGAAATGCATAGGGACTTAAGAGCTAGGGATAAAATTTGGGTTTCTTTCATAAATATATGAATTTAATTTAAAAAAGTGAAATGTACGATTGGTGATTTGTTCACCTTTATTACCTGCTAGTAATATGTTGGACACCCCATGCAGAGATATATTCATAGTTAATTTAGCTTTACTAGTCCTTATATGTATACTTATATGAGAAAAGTTAGAGAGTTACCTTTTTGGAGGATGAAATTTATAAACAAGCTTTGAGTTTTTTGGGCTACACTTTGTTTACTAGTGTTGATACTCTAGATTATGTGAAATATTATATGAATTTGATAGTACTTAGAACTATATCTATTTAATATGAGCTTGCCTTGATGATAGTTTTCTGCTAGCAAGGTAACTTACTTGGATACTCTTTTGAACAGTGAATAAATTTTCCTTGAAGCATTTGGTATTGAAATTGACATGGTTGAGTAGTTGATAGGACTAGTCCTATCAACATTGAATACATTTTCCTTGAAGCATTTGGTATTGAAATTGACATGGTTGAGTAGTTGATAAGACTACTTAGAGGATAGGCAATAACACACTTGCACCACCATTGTAAGATAAGAAAAATATTACAAGTAATGGTCTTGCATGCTTTACTTGTGTACCTAAGACACACTTTGGGACCAAGGTTTGAGGGTACTGGGCTATATAGATCTGAGATAGATCTATTACCAGCACTATCCTTTCACTGCATGGTAGCTATGACCATTCTAAATAAGAAGGCCCTTCTTTGGCTGTCAGGCAGTTATGACCATTCTAAATAAGAAGGAAGATCCATGTGACCATGCTTGCCTTGGATTTGCAGGAAATTAAAGATCACCAAGAGTCAAACCGATTTACCAGTCATGCAACTCTCCTATAATGCTAGTGTAGAATATTGGTCATTGGAAAAGGCAATTTAGAGGAAACTTTGGAAATTATCAACCAACTGTCTCTCTCATTGAATCAACTAATGGAAGATGACAACTCAGCTTTGATGGAGTTTTCTATGAAGTCACCTAACATAATTAACAATCTTTACCTCTATTATGATATGACCCCTCCGACAGACCCTATCTCATTTGAAAATCTGGGATTGAAGTGCTTTTTTATCTCGGAGTGCACACCCTGTAATGTACCACAACATATCTTTTACGACATGGAAGGGCAACAGGCTAGTACAGTCACCCCAAAAGAGAGCAACTCCGAGACTTACACAAACCCCTTTTCCCCCCCTTGAGTACTCAAAGAAGAATTACTGGCATACGATATCAAAAGTGTGGGAAATGCATGACATGACCCTACTAGCACCTTTTTCTCCAGATACTTGGATCTTTCTTGCTTACCTTGTTGCAACAACAAAAGAAGTGAAAGTAGAAGCTAAACGAAAAGCGTAGAATTTTAACATCAGCATAGTACACATATGCTTTGAGCAATTTCTTTGCTATGTCTACTTTTGCCACGGGAAATGTCCACCTCCCATTGGAGTGCAAAAGCCATCTTTTTGAAATAGACAGGAAGACTCCCAAATACCTCAATGATATCTTCAATGTTGGGCACCCATATGTCAAATGTTGATGCTTAAAAGAGAAGCTAAGTTGTATGGTTTAACCACATAGTCTGGTACATTGCTAATGCCCTTCTTACCCAAGCACCCTCTTAAAGATGGGATTTAACTCATCTCTCTTGTTCATGAAGAATCAAGATATGGTGTAGTTTTGTAAGGCATCTCTTATCTTTCACTACATGAGGGGTTAGTTCTGACAACAGTCAAAAATTTGTAGAAGAACCCCCATGGTCTCTTACTACCATAGCCATTCTTGAGAGTAACATATTATGGAGAACTTATGCTACGTTCCCCTAAAATACAACCAGCTAGACCTTTGGGATAGGCCAAGAGATTGCACTCTACAGGCTGCATTGGAAATGCATGGGGGAGAGGACATATGTACTAAGGAACCAAAGCTCCAACATGATGATTGAGTGGCAACCCTCCTTAAAGAGCTCTACTCACTTGGACAGCTAGGATTCCTAGGTACATCCCTCCAAAATCTTAGGGGGTGGGAAGTGTAAGAAAATAATACGTCTGTGCTCAACAGATAACAGGATCTCGTACGCAAGAGAGAAAACAAGATAGTATGGAGAATAAAAAATTTGATTACTGTAGAACTGATACAATAGATAGCGCTGCCTCCCAACCGTGTGCTCCTATGAAAGAAGCTTCGATGGTGTGCTGGAAACAGTAGAAGACGGAGGCTAGATGCTAAGGAATTAGGGTTGCTATAGCCAGTGATGAAATGGGCTTCACAAGCTGGCTCTTATATAGCCACTAGTCGTAGTCGGTTAGGCTCAATTGGGCGACCAACCTAGTCTGCCCAAAATGGGCGACTAGGGGTCGGTCTCAAAATAGGCCACCGACCATATGATAGAACCGGTGTGCAAAACAGAGCAACTAACCTATGGTCTCTGTTCGGGCCCAAAGCCATTCGGGATCATTTGAGGCTCCAAACAGGCCCCACAACCCGAGAGTGGACTGCCTCGAGAAATGCTCCGTCTATTCTCAATGCGGTCAATCAAGGGATGCCTTCCCGCACTTAAATGTAGCCTAGTTGGCAGTGTGCCAACTCTATCTGAAGCCGTCCATCCATCAGGCTACACATGGCCCCCATTTGGTGTCCAAACCAGGACCTACCAGATAACCGAGCTACTCAAATGCCTTCTCCTCATATGGGGGGCTTACAAGTAGAGTTAGCTAGTTCCTAGGTAGTTACACGAGAGTGGAGCATTGATATCTAACACCCCCCCTCAATGTCCACCCGCAAGTGAACTTACTTTTTCGGCCCAATGCCAAGTCGATGAAGATGCCTCTCCTGCAAGTCTCTTCCAAGAGCCTTCGTGAAGATGTCCGCAACATTCTCTGTAGTCGGACAGTACACCAAGTTGACCTCTCCATCCATGATGAGCTCACGTACAAAGTGATATTGAATCTCAATGTGTTTTGTGCGAGCGTGGAACACCGGGTTCTTTGCAATCACCATGCAACTCTGATTGTCACATTATAACTGTGTAGGCTTGTTCTACACTGCACCCATGTCCCCCAAAATCCTCCTCAGCCACACTGCCTCGCAAGAAGCAAAGCATGCAGATTTGTACTCGGCCTCGGTAGAAGAAAGAGCAATTGTGGGTTGCTTCTTGCTGACCCATGACACAACTCCAGATCTAAGTGAGAAACAGTACCCTATCACTGATCTCCTTCTGTCCACGTCTCCTACCCAATCCGAGTCACAGAATCCAATCAAGATGTTGCCCTTGGTATAGGTGATGCCATAATCAAGTGTGCCTTTGATGTATTTCAGCACCTGCATCCCTGCCCTCCAATGCTTCTCCCGGGGCTTATTGGAAAACTTGCTTAGTACACTAGTCGCAAAACTGATGTCCGGCCGTGTATTGCATAGGTAAATCAAGCTACCCACAAGCCTTCTCTACTTCACTTCATCCACCAGTGGTGATGAATCCTCGTTTGAGAGCTTCGCGTCAACCTCCATAGGGGTACCAACTGTCTTACACTTAGCCATGCCAAATGCCTTCAGTATCTCTCCAGCATACTTCAGCTATGAAATGAAGATCTGTTTCGACTCCTGCCAAAGTTCAATCCCCAAACAGAAATGCATCAGTTCGAGGTCTATCATTTCAAACTCTCTTCCTAGCAAATGCTTCATCTACGAGATCTTCTCTTCATGGTTCCCTGTTATGACAAGGTCGTCCACATAAAGGACCACGATCATACACCTGCCTCCATTGAAGATATATAAATTTGCATCAGATGGGCTCCTCCTGAACTTGTTTTGCAGAAAGTAGGCATCAATTTGTTGGTACCACACTCATGGGGCCTGTTTCAGCCCGTAAAGTGCCTTCTTCAGTTTGCAGACTTTACCTTCTGAACTGGGGATCTCAAAACTTGGTGGTTGTTCCATGTATACCTCCTCCTTTAGATCTCCATTCAGAAAGGCAGATTTTACATCCATCTGAAACACGGGCCAACTTCCCTGGGCAGCTAAAGACAAAACACTGCAAATTGTGGTTAGTCGAGCTGTGGGAGCAAAAGTATAATGACAATCAAAACCATGTACCTGTGCAAATCCTTTTGCCACGAGTCGAGCCTTGTACTTATTCAACATGCCGTTGGACTTGTACTTGGTCTTATAGCCCAAGAAAATACACTTCTGGCTCTTCGGTTCCCATTTGGTCCTGGTAGCATCAGGAACATGCACAAAACAGTCACATCCAAAAACTCTGAAATGTGCAACTGAAGGTTTCTTACCAGAAAAGGCTTGTAGTGAAGTCATCCCATTCACAGCCTTTATGTAGCTATGATTCAAGATGTAAAATGCAGTGTTACATGCTTCAGCCCAAAAAGTCTTTGGCAAATCTTTCCCTTTCATCATACTCCATCCCATTTCATAGATGATGCGCATCTTGCATTTTGCTACTCCATTTTGCTGTGATGTATGTGGCAGGGGTTTTTGCCTTTGGATTCCATGACTTTTGTAGTAACTTTCAAATTCAGTTGATGTGAACTCTCCACCTCTGTTTGATCTCAACTTCTTCACCTTCCTCCCCGTTTCTTTCTCGACCATTACATGCCATTCCTTGAACCTTCTAAAAGCCTCGTCTTTAGTCTTCAGGAAGTATATCCACATCCTTCTACTGTAGTCGTCGATCAGCATCATGAAGTAGTAGGAACCACCCAAAGCTTCCATCTCCATCTTTTTGTAGAGGTCCGAGTGAACGAGTTCTAGAGGAGCCTTTGCCCTGCTGGCCTCTTTAGGAAAGGGATGCTGATGCCGCTTGCCCATCATGTAAGCTTCACATACATCGAGTAGATCTGAAATTTCTAGTAGGTCTGCAATCATTTCACTTTTATGAATCTCCTTCAAAGAACTAAGGTTTAGATGACCAAACCTCTCATGCCATAGTTTAGTGTTCTTCACATCCGCTTGAGCACTGAAAGCTCAGAGTTCATAAATGTTGTTGCGCCGTGTACCTTTACCAATGACCTTTCCTTGAAGATCCAGGATCTATGTACCATTCTTATCGAATTGAACTTTGAGGTCCTGATCTGTGATCGCGGAAACGGACAACAAGTTCCTCTTGATATTTGGCACATAAAGAACATCGGACAACTGTTTTACAACTCCATCTGACTTGAGAGCAATCATACCTTTTCCTTTTGCTAGACATTTTACATCATTGCCGACTGCTACCAGGATGTCATTCCCTACCGGCTGTAGAGAGGTATACCGATCCTTTCGATTAGTCATGTGGCACGATGCACCACTGTCAATGATCCCATAGTTCATCCGTAGGTACATGAACTGCCTCCATGCAAATGTCCTCAATTGCAACGAACAGCTCTACTGGTACTGCCTACGCACTGTTGCTGGACTCTTTCTTTGCTCCGTTCTTCTCATCTGCAATCTTCTTTTGGCACTCATTCTGCTTGTGCCCTGCCTTGTTGCAATAGAAGCACTTGATCTTCTTCTTTCTCTTTTTATCATAAGAAGAAGATGGGTTACTAGAGTCCTTATCCTTACCTTTCTTTGTTCCAGTCCAAAAAGCTGAATCTTCTCCAGTCCTCATCTTTTGATGCATCTCCTCCTCCAGAAGCATCACACTGAAATCCTCAAAGTTGAGGGGCGGATTTCTATTTTGTGTATTCAGCGCCGTAACAAGACCATCGCACTTTGGTGGGAGAATCTGTATGCACCTTCATGCTAGATTCTCGCTGGTGATGGTGATGCCAATCACAGTCATCTGATCGTGCAAACTCTTCACCCTAGTGATAAACTTCTCTGCCGCTTCAAACTCAGACACCTTCTTGTTCATGAGTTGAGTCTCTAAATTTTGGTCTCGTACTGATTTTTCAAGGCCGTCCATGCCTCCTCCGCTATGGTGACATGCTGAATTAACGCCATGATGGAATCACTAACACTACAGACAATAGAACACAATGCATCTGCATTTCTTCTTGTCCACATGAGAATCTCATCCGCAGTTGGTACTATCTGTTGTCCTACCAACCTCACGTCCACCCCAATAGCAATGTCCCAAAGCTCATATGTGCTTAGGATGGTCTTCATCTTGAACTTCTAGAGTGGATAGTTAGAGCCGTCCAACTTTCCGCTTTCGCCAAACGGTGGGATTCGCAGTCTTGCAGGCTGGGCCATCTCTCACAATCAGCTCGCAAATAGAAACACACTACCAAATCTTCTTGCTAGAGTCCAGGCTCTGATACCGTGTAAGAAAATAATACAACGTATGTGCTCAACAGATAAATAGGATATCGTACGTAAGAGAGAAAACAAGATAGTATGGAGAATCAAAAATTTAAATACTGTAGAACTGATACAATAGATGGCGCTGCCTCCCAACCATGCGCTCCTGTGAAAGAAGCTTCGATGGCATGCTAGAAGCCGTAGAAGACGGAGGCTGGATGCTAAGGAATCAGGGTTGCTGTAGCGAGTGATAAAATGGGCTTCACGGGCTTGCTCTTATATAGCCACCAGTTGTAGTCGGTTAGGCTCAATTGGGTGACCGACCCAATCCGCCCAAAATGGTCGACTGGCGGTCAATCCCAAAATAGGCCACTGACCATACGATAGAATCGGTGCACAAAACAGAGCAACTGACCTATGATTTCCATTCGGCCCAGAGCCATCTAGGATTATTTGAGGCTCCAAACAGGCCCCGCAACCTGAGAGTGGGCTACCCCGGGAAATGCTCCGTCTACCCTCAGTGCAGTCAGTCAAGGGATGCCTTCCCGCACTTGCATGTAGCCTAGTTGGTGGTGTGCCAACTCTATCTGAAGCCGTCCAGCCATCAGGCCACACATGGCCCCCATCTGGTGTCCAAACCAGGACCTACCAGATAACCGAGCTACTCAAATGCCTTCTCCTCATATGGGGGGCTTACAAGTAGAGTTAGCTGGTTCCCACATAGTTACACGAGAGTGGAGCATTGATATCTAACAAGAAGACTATGTCGGTTATGAGTAATAAATCCACCACCTATCCAGTGCGGCACCTTTTATATGATGACAAGGACTGACATGTTGTAGGTATGTGAACGTTTAAGGAGAGAGATGATTACTTTACCCCATGGTAGACTTTCTCTACATTGCAAAAATGAAAATTCAAAGATCTTCATCCATGTGTTATTTGATAATCCATTAATGGAATGCTTTTATATCAAAGACTTGTTTATGAAGTTTTCATACCTATATGGATTACATGAAGCACAAAACTTTGTTAAAGGGTTTACCTTTGGTTGGTCTTGTGTGGGTAGTGTAGCTGCCCTACTTTCAAAACTTGCTAGACATTTAGAGGAGATGCTGATAATATTTGCATGTCTCACCCTGAACAAGAATGAGTTTATTAATGAGAAATGGGGACATGTGATCATTTTGGATTGCAATATCATTAGAAATTAATTTCTTAGGTAGGGATGTAAGAAGGGACATGGAGATATCCCAAGAAGAGGATCATGTTTAGTAGGTACCCTAGCCTCATTAATGTTGACTCAACATCATTTTCATACTCTAGTGACCCTTGCTTGTGCATGTTTCGGCATCTTTGGACTATGAATTTGAATTCTTTTGCAGGTTGTCCCTACAACAAATGATGGGGAGAAATGGTTTCCAGTGGATTGAAGATACATGGGAGGGGATGTCTGAACAAGTTATCCAAGAAATCACAAGGGTTACGTCCTTATATCTGGCTACCTCCACAAACAAATTGGCTAATATCCCAGCTTTTGTTTGTAGAAATTTTGTATTTGATTTAACACATCAAAGGATGATGAGCACAGACCTTGAGGAGATTAAAGACCAAGACCCCTAGACTGCCGACTGGCCAGGGATTGCTCACTTTTCTCTCAACTTTACTATTGAGTCACTTTCATTGCCATACATAACGGTGACTTATAAAGCCCATAAGAGCACATTTTGGTGGATCACCAATGCCTACTCTTGCATTTTCTCTGAGCTTGCATCAATTATTACTCTAGCCTTACAGGCTTGTACGAGTCCCATATGGAGGCAGCTAGGGAATTACAGGAGATGATATTAGCAGATTTGTGTATTGAGGTTGATGCTTTCTGGGTGGTCAACTCAATCTGTGAGGTGAAATTGAATTTACCCCAACACATATACTCAGTCTTTATTGCGAATATTGGGAAGTGTTATGAGAATATACCTTTGCAAGGTGACCTTGGTTTAAGAACAATACTATCCAAGGTCATTGATATGGCTTTTGATAGGAGAATTGATATGTTTCTCCACATCAACTTAAATAGGGGATTGTTTGAATGGGCCGTGAGACCCCAAAAAAGGGGGGTTTCTAACCCTGTCTAGAGAAGCATGCAAGAACATTAATAGTTGGCTACTAGAAAATATGCATGTGGTACTTAGAAGGAAAGTATTCTGGTAGATATCAAGAATCCCTATGGAGTTATCATGCTCACCCCTATGGTGCAACTTGTACTTATTCTAGTCAAAATACAAAATGATCTCTAGAATATGGGCAGAAAAGGAGAAGTAGCTCTTATCCAAATTCAAACATACCTTTAGGTATATGAATGCCATCCTCTTGCTTAATATGGACAAACCCCATGACTTCTTTCAAAGTAGACCAAGGGGTGAAGTAGATCCCTTGTGGATTTACCCCCTTCAATTTCTAGATATTAAGGATACTACAATCTACTCAATTGACAATAGAGATGGAAAGGATTTTGGATCAAAAGCAAACTTCCTCAATGTGACAATTACGGTTACCCATAGAGAAAGTGGGGTGGTAGTGACAAACAAATTTGACAAAGCGGAGACACTAGACTATTTGATGTGCAAATACATATGGCCGTTGAGCAATGGACCCAAATCATGCATCGGGAAGGTGATCTTATCCCAAATAATGCCAATATTGTATACCAAAAAAGAGTATTTTAATGCATTTTGGCAAATCAAAAAGGTGATTGACAACTTTGCACATAATGGTTTTGAGTCTACCCATAGGCGGAGGATTATAAGAGAAACCTTGGAGAAAAAAGCATTTCCAGGTTGGTCTGAAGGAATACTGGACCTAGTGGTCTGCCATAAGGGCATTGGGGTTCATCATTGTCTGGCTCTTTCCTTCCCAAGAACTTCACTCAGTCCATGTACCCTACCAGGGGACTACTTCTTGAGCCCCACACTTTGTACATGCCTAGTCCTTTGATTCTCATGCTAATGAATCTATAGTGACCTTTCCTCCTTGGATTTGGCATTTAGAGGAAGTCTAGAGCATGAGGGTGGGAAAGAAGCCTCAATATGGGAGAGATATGGGATCTCTAGGTACTTATATGTTGGTAAATTTGAGGGTGGAAGGGTGCTAAGGGATCTCTTGCATGGTATGCCTCTATACTTGGGGTTTTAATGCTCCATTTTTCCAAGCATACCTCCATAACATTTGTTTCTCTCTATGCTAAAATACTATTCAACGTCTACCAAGGGATTCTCACACACTGAGAGCCTAGAGGGGTGCTAGTGTCTCATTATCTGAACTCATACACATAGCTCATACGGAGGTGCTATACTTGTAGTTTGTACCACTCGTACGTATGCTCCATACCATCAGCCATACTAGACTTGGAGAAGGGGGGATTTTTAGAGATTGACATCGAGTTTGCTGGTGCTGGTATGGAGAGTAGTACGGACTTGATACGGAGGGCAATGTCTCGTAGTACAAATCCCGTACGGTGAATAAATGCCCAGCATTAGATTGAAAGAGGATATTACGGGACACAACTAATGAGTCATGAGTAGAGGCATAAGCACATCAGTACAATAGCAACCAGCCATCGAGCCTCCCATATGCCACAGCCATAACTAGAGCCATGTACTAGAGGTTGGGCATTATGGGGTGACGTAGATTAATGCTGCTTCCTTAATCGTTTGATCTACGACCATGGCAAACCGCAAAATTGTAGTTTTTCGACCATGTAAAGGGAGTGCTAAGTCCGTGACTATGCCTAGCTTGCAAGAGGAGAAAGTAAACAAGGTAGACACAATTGGGAACACTAAGACGGAACACTAAGACAACATAGTGGAGACATAGAAGGAAAACTATCTATTAGTACCTCTCCTAAGAAAAACATCATGATGCAATTGAAGTAAAACATTATGAAGCAAGCAACATGTCACTCCTCCTATTCAACCTTGCTAGAAGGATTTCTGATAGGTTTGTCGACTGCTTGAAAGAGGTAAGCCAAGCATGTAGTTGCTATGCTATTCCTAGTGAGGCACAATGATAGTGTCGAGAAAGTGGTAGGCTGGTGCAACTCATTAATGACCTCCTCTCTAGTTGTTGCATTTTTCAACTTAGGTGTCTCAAACATTTTTTCTTTATTTGTTGCCCTTTTTTAAATTTTTATCTAGTTGACGGAATTGTGGCTCAATTATTGAATGGAATTTTTAATCTACACACACACACACACACACACACACACACACACACACACACACACACACACGTGCACGCACGCACACCTTGTGACATAGGAGGTGAAGGACCCAGGAGGATTTGTGCTCCTTCCCTTACTAGTATAAGGACAACATTAGGAGATTGTGGAGCATACAGAGGATACTATAATTTAGAATATATAGCATTATAGATTGAGTATTAGAGATATACATATCCTTTCCTTGTCCTAATTTTATATACCATAATACCTTGTCCACATTATAGGAAAATGGACTTCATTATGTGGATATACACTACATGTACTCTAGCATACTAGATGTCTTGGTTAGTATCCTTGTAAGCTACCTTTTTGATATGATAACAAAAATGCTAGAAAACAAAGGACCAAAATTTCATATATTTATGTTTACACTATGGAAATTTCAAAACATTGTCTTTTGTTTAGGATTATCCATTTTGTGTCCAGAGATCCTTCAATTAGCTGGAATAGTTAGACACCTTTGGGAGTTTGGCATGCCAAAGTTTAATTGATGTGAATCTAGCTAGATGGACATGGATATCAATTGTGCATTGGTATTGAAGCCTGCAATCCCACAATTAAAGATGTTGTTCTAACATACCTTTTTTGTGTATGGATGCAGGTGAGTTGATGTGCCTTTCCACTTGATTTGTCAGCTGAGGACTTTGGTATGAGATTGAAGGTAGAGGAAGGGAAGTATCTGATCTAGAAAGTATTTCATGTTCTTTTACAAATATAATATTGAAAGCCTTTGTATACTTCAAGGCATTCACTACAAGATAGGGCCACTTTCCGATGCCGATACTGATGCTAAATACAATTTAAAAAAAAAAAACAAGTGAAAAGTGTGAGAATGTTTGTCAGCGTGTACAAAACAAAGAAAGAATCAGTATCATTGCCGATACGAGTGTCAGTAAGTGAATGTTCTCAATGTCGATATGGGCATTGGTATGTGCATCGATATATACCGACACTGTAGTGTTGGTATATACTGAGATTTTAACATAATAATAATTAAAATCTATGGGGCAAGATGGAGCTTGTTTCAATCCCATCCTGCCCCACAATTTGTTTTTTCATTAGAATCATGATAAAATGTTATAAAAGAGGGCTACAAAATCATGTTACAATGTTACAAAAAAGGTACAATCTACAAAATGACAAAAGTGCCAAAGTTGAAAGGGGAAAATCTGCCAAAGTAATATGCTACAAAATGGCAAAAGTGCCAAACTTGAAATGACAAATCTACCGAAGTAATGTGCTACAAAATGGAAAAAGTTCCAAAATGCAAAATGACAAAATGTCCTATCCTACTACTTCTCCTCCTCCTTTGAACTCTCCTCGTCCTCCTTGCCCTCCTCATCCTCCTTGCACTCCTTGTCTATGGCCTCTTTGCATAGGCCTAATCCCTCACCCTCCTCTTCTATGAGCGTCTCCTCTTCTTGAGATCCAGTCTCCAAGTCTAGATCTTCGGATGGGTCAAAGTTGCCTCCCTAAGAACAAAACAAGTTAGAAAATAAGATAAGAGCGTTGATTGTAAGACAATGATGATACTCAAATGACAACGATGAGGATTAGGCTATACTCACATGACGCTCCATCACCTTTTGCCAATTGATTCTATATTCTTCTTTCTCCTTCTCATTAAACCAAGGCTTGGATTTAATCTTGAATGCTCACCGTTTGGAGGCCTGCTGAACATAGTATTTAGCTAGACTTATGACACTTTGATTATCACATCTGAGAGGAGTATTGGATGATGGAGGATGACCAATATCTGCAAGCAATCGTCACAGCCAAACCAATTCTCGAGCTACTAGAGAAGCCACTACATACTCAGATTTTGTGGTAGAAACAGCAACACAAGGTTGCTTCTTACTTGCCCAAGAGACCAAGCAACCATTGATAAAGAAATAATTACCACTTGTAGACCACATAGAGAAGTGAGAACTTGCCCAATCTGCATCTGTATATCCCAAAAGAACAAGAGACATCACAGAAAGATGATTCTGTATGACATCGATAAACTAATCCAAAATTAGAAGTGCCTTTCAAATACTTTAGAACACGTTTTGCTGCAGACCAATGTTGCATTGAGGGAGCAGCTAGATGGCAGTAAAAAGAATATCTGGTCGAGTGTTCAAACTGACAAACTGTAGGCAACCAATAAGATTGGCATAGGGTTGATGTGAAACCTCAACATCATGAGTCAATTGAGTATTTTTGACAGAGCTCACAAGACAAGGAGTGGTCACAAAGTGAGCATTCGTCAAGCCAAACTTTTGAATTGCATCTTGAATGAAAGTCCAAGCATATTGCTATTCATTACCATTATGTCAGACATGAAGTAAGGAAAGGGATGTTAATGATTGAACATTGTCCCACTTCTTAGATGATTGCAGATATTCTCACTAAAGGACTTAGTGAGGCACGCTTCACAGTGCTATGATAAGAACTTGGATTTCTTGCAGCTTTTCTCTTCCAAGATTAACACATCTATGGGTGACCTTTTGTATATAAATGCACATTTGCATTACATGCTTGTAAATAATTGTACAAATGATTAACTTGTATACTTGTATATAGGAGCTCGGGTTTTTTCCTTGTGCTCCCCAAGGGTTTTTTCATTCATAGCTAGAGACCTTTGTTTGAGTGTGGGTGTTAGAGCTATATAGATAGCTTGCCCTAACTTGAACTAGGTCTCACCTATATATGTGCAACTAGTGATCAATATGAATCAGTCTTTGGGAGTCTATTTGGTGTGTCTATCGTCTCTTCTTCTTCTCTCTCAACAACAACAAAGTCCTCCATTCTATGCTGCTTATTTGTGGCCCCTTCGAAAGAAAGGGGATCAAGCACAAGGATTAAACAATTTTATTTTGTGGTTGTACATTGACATGTAGCTCAATAATACTCTTTAAAAACCATCCCCTCTAAGGAGTCTTTTGACATATCCACATGCTTTCTTAAAATGGTGTTCAATTTATTTGCCAATTATTTTAAAAGTTATATTATGGTGCCTATGTAGTAAGGTTGCATATGGTGAAAAGGTTGCAAATGTGCTCATTTTCAATTTTCATATGAAAATTAAGTACAATTAAACTTGTAGTGTTTTACGGGCTATTTTTAATTTTCATATAAAAATTAAGTACAATTAAACTTATAGTATTTTACCCTATCTTTATGTTCACTAGGAAAAAAAACTTAATCAACTTTTTTTCATATGAAAAGCAGCAAGCCATGGTTGAATTTTCTTTAATATAAGAGTTTAAAATGGGAGAAGTAATTTATGTTATGATCTAGATACATAGTATTCCACTATGATTCTCACTCAATAAAATTGAATTTCAATATCATACTCACTTAATTCAATTGAGCCCCATATGATAACTCTTATTGACATGACCTCACAAAAGTTACTAATCCTTTAACTCCCAGTGGTTATGTAAATATTAAATCCCTAGGAAAAAAGTAGCAAACCATAGTTCAGAATACATAAAGCTAAACTTTACCTAAAAAGTTATTAAACTATGTATTGAAAAGTATGGCTGATACTTTACCTCAAAGGCTATCAAATTCCTAGAAAATAGTAGCAAGCCATAGTTTGCAATACATGAAAGCCTCATTCTAGATTCTATTTTTGATATCTATGGTTGGACATGGAAGGCTTCTTCCTTATTCCCCCCTACTTTTACCTTGCATCCTTGAGGACTACACTAATGTTTTCTCTCCTTAAAAATCAAGAACATTCTATTCTACAAGTGCATTTTGTTACACTAAGTTCCTACCCTTTGGCACATTGTAATGTTTTGGCAAAGTAGAATGTACATGGGAAAGGATTGATACAAGATCCTTCCATTTTTCAAGTTAGTAACCTTGCCATTGTTCTCTTTAAATTTTGGTTCCTTTATTGCTTCATTTTCTCCAAAAATCTTCAAAGCTATCAACTTCATGTTCAAGTCAATAGCTAAGAAGGAGGAGATAAGAAGAACTTAAATGACATATTTGCACTTATGATCCTACATTTTTTATTAGGCACACAATTTGGATATTCTAAAGAAACAAAATGAAAGGTCCCCTTATTATTGGAAAGGCATGACAAGTTTCCCTTTTAATTTCTCTATTTAAAAGTCATTTTTAGAGATCATATACGTACATCCAAAACTTTTCATGCCATTGGAAATAGATGTCCATAATGACATCTTGAAAGATCCTAAAATGCTATATCTAAGATTCACATATACTTTTTAAAAAAACAGACACATCACGAGACATAAGAGGATACCAAAATACATGGCAAGAGTTAAACCCACGACTCGCAGGCTCAAGGTAGAGAACCTTACCAATTTTTGTAACAACATTTATTGTAACAATGGCATCGCATTTATTATTTACCATTAAAAGTCTGCCCTGTTGTGAAAGGGGGTCGGACGGATGTGGCGTTCAACGAGCTTTCAAGTGCTAGAAAAGCAAATTGGGGGTTTCCTCTATCCACGAACAGGTGTGAGACCCCCCTTAGTAATGACCATAGATAGATGGGTCTTTGGAAAAATTATGAACTCCATACAATATCAAAATAGTATTTTCCAATCCAGTCCAGTGAACATATATACTTTTAGGTACAAAGCCAATTCCCAAAATTTTGAAAAAAAATTTAAGCCACAATATGCATCATAAAAAAGAGAACAACCTGGAAAAGGCTAGGATTAGCCATTTGAATGGAATTGCTCATGCAACCAACAAATGTGAACCTTTAAGTGATCTTTCTCTTGAAGAGCAAGACAATAGGATGAGTCGTTTATGTTCCATGGTAAGAGCTCAAGGGGGGGTGCACTACTAAGAAAACATATATATCACGTGTGTTCAAGGAGTATCACAAAAATCCCTCAACTAAAAATTTATCCCAATAAAACCACCCCTCTTTACTTATGGACTTTTTTTTTTCTAACACTGAGCTAGAAAACCCCTCTTGTTATTTTAATCTTTTTAATTTTTTTTCAAAAGTTGAATTAAATTACTTGTCCTTTGGAATGCATGTGAGTGGGACGCAACTCCCTTTAGTAAAAAAACCTATCAAAATCTTGAGTATGAGATGAATTTAACAATATGCCATTTGTAGAAATTATTGAAATTAACATATTGTGTTCTACACTAAAATAACTTCAAATATGCCTTTACACCTTGAAATTTGGGTAATAGATAAAACGGTTACATTCATTTTAAAGGAGATGGGTTTTCATATTTTAGTGCATTTTTTGTTTTACCCCCCCTCATCCAAAAGACCCCCCCCCCCCCCTTAGGCCTAACATATGAAAAATATGTACAAATCTTAAAATCTTGCATATTTTTCAAGGTATATACCTTATATTTTATGGGAGGGGGGACATGAGATTTTCATATTTTTCCCTTGCATATTTGAAATTTCTTAAGGAAATCCATGCATATAGTTTATGGACCTTGTCCCCCCATACCTTGGATTTTGGATGAGGGTAGTAACATATTACATATTGAGTTGGCACCACAGGTGCATGTGGTACACTAAAATTTCTAAGGTGGACCCCACGAGGGTAAGAGGATATGGTACTGAATAGAAAAGACTATTACTCATCGAACAATGTAATCATGTCTTTGCATTATGAGATGCTTCTTCTATAATTTGATGAAAGTCACACAAAAAGTGAACTTGTTGACTAAACGAAAGAACAACAGTGCTTCGCAATACAAGAGACAAAGCAAGGTTTGTAGAAGAATTGCCTCACTTTAGCAAAACTCTTAAGTGTCATTTCAAAAGATATGTTACACAACATTAACAAGTACGAGGAGGATCTACCTAGCTTCCCACCAACAATCAGAAATTTAAATATACTAGATTCCCTTTAGGATAATCACATAATCTTAATTCAACATTCAACATGACATCGATTGATATTATAAGAGAGGGACATCAGACTCATCTCAATAAACATCCCTCAAGAATGGGGATGGATATGTCTTAATCTCCTATATGTGACACCTCAAGTCTTGGTTGAAATGAAGTTTCCCAAGTGGTCTCATTCCATGATGGAAAAAGTCCTCGGTGTAAAATTGGGATCGAAGAAAGTGGAGCAAACTACTAAGTATATTTAGATGGGTGTAACCAAACAAGGGCAATGGGAGGGTGCAAAGAAGGCCACTATAAGAAGAAGATGCACTTGAGAGGCAAGGGCATTTATAGACTAGCACACCATGGGCCCACATCCATCCCATGGACCAAATGCATTCAATGCACATTGGCAAGAAAGGGCGGCCCTAGTTTATAAATATTCAAGTTTTATTAAAAGTACATGGACCCCTAAAAGTGAACTCTCATAGTGTCTTTTGTTTGCACACTTGAATAATAAATTAGAGAAGGTGAATTTTTCAATTCATGAATCACATTGCTTGGTAGCACATGGGCTCAATAAAAGGGGTTTTTAAAACTTAAAATTTTCACATTTTTTACATACACAAGGGTAACATTTAAAGGGGATATTCATAGATTGGATATTTATGAACATGAAAAAGTCATAGATAAGGGAGGCTTTACATATAGTGAACCCCCTGGAGCCAAGGCAAAACTACATGATTTCACTTCACTACATGGAAAGGACAAAGGACTTTGCATTTTTGTACTATATCAACTCTTTTAAGGATTAAAAAGTCATCATGTTTTGGACACATGAAATTTTGTCTAAATGGACCAATCTCTGAGGTAGATTTGAGAGCTCCTTTAAGAGTACTGCATGAAAGAATGATTGGAGAGGTTCCTTATAAGGTAATTTCTATTAAGGAAATAGTTTCATTGCAAGTGCTTGGAAGAAAATTTAGTAGGGATAGATAGGCTAGTAGATCCCTAATCACTATTGTACATATAAGAACTAGTGACAAATGATACTAAAAATGAAGAATTTCAGCCTTATAACAATACTTGCATTAAAAGAAATATGAGGTTTTATATTTAACTATGATATCTCAATACTAAAAATCTTTTTTTAAGACTCAAATACTTAAGAAAATAAATGCATGCTAATCTTTATAACAACAATTCCATTCTTAAGACTCGATTGATGATGTAGATGCACAAAATGGTAATGCTGCACAGAATTCACAACAGCAATCACAAAATATTAGTGGACCTGTAGTGTCCTCTAGCAGTGGTTCACATAGTTTGCCATGGACAGGTAGATTGAGATTAGGAGAATCTCCTCAAAGCAATGTAGATAGTGGTATGCAGGTATCACGAAAAGGAAAAGAGAATGTAGATCAGCCCATGTTTGATGTGAATGTAGGTCAGTCTTATGTGGATGGTGAATCCAGTGGCTCAGAACAGAGCATTGATGATGAGTTGGGTATTCCTTCTATTGTTACACCTGGAGTAAGGAAGACCAGGGATGTTTTGAGAGCACCTGGAAGTGAGCCTATTTTGTGTAGGTCTACCAGAGCTAGGTATCTTGTGGATAGGCTAAAATATGATGGATTTACTGCCATTCACTATGCCTATACGGTCAAAGTGATATAGGAACCAGAACCCACTTTGAGCAAGCCATGGGAAAAGAAAAATGGGAGAAAGCCATGGATGAAGAAATGGATGCCTTGGAAGCAAATGCTACATGGGAAGTGGTGCCTTTGCCTAAAGACAAGAATGCAATTGGCTGTAAGTGGGTTTATAAGGTGAAGTACAATGCAGATGTTCTGTGAACAGATACAAGGCAAGATTAGTTGTCAAGGGATATGCACACACATATGGCATTGATTATGAGGAAACATTCAGTTCGGTTGCAAGGATGGCAAGTGTAAGAGTAGTCATTGCTATGGCTGCATCAAAGGGATGGTCTTTACATCAGATGAATGTAAATAATGCCTTCTTGCATGGTGATTTTCAAGAAGAGGTCTTTATGGAGCAGCCACCAGGTTATGTTTATGCTGTTCATCTTGAGTTTGTTTGCAGGTTGAAGAAAGCCTTGTATGGCTTAAAGCAAGCACCTAGAGCATGGTCTGACAAGATAGGACAATATCTTGTCACTAATGGTTTTCAGATTTCCAAGGCAGATTTCTCACTTTATGTGATAAAAACAGAGAAAGGTATTATGCTGCTTGTCATTTATGTTGATTATTTGATCATCACAGGTGATAGTGATATAGATATCCTTCATGTGAAAATGCTATTGAAGTAGAAGTTTGAGATGAAGGATTTGGGAGAGCTGCATTATTTCTTGGGCATTGAGGTGATTAGATCACTAAGTGGGATACGGCTCTTGCAGCTAGGCAATATGGATTGGACATGCTGTCCAAATATGGGATGACAGGCTATAAGCCTATTTCAGTTCCTTTGGAGCAGAATGTGAAGCTGAGCACAGATGCAGGTGAGCTTCTGGAAGACCCTACTATGTACAGACGCATAGTAGGAAGTTTGATTTACATGACTATTACCAGGCCAGATTTGAGCTATGCTGTTGGATTGGTAAGTCAGTTTATTCAGGCTCCAAGGAAACCGCATTTGGATGCAGCTAGACGCATACTTAGGTATGTGAAGTCCACATTGCAGTATGGACTATTTTATGAGAGTGGGGTTCAGATACAGTTGCATGGATACACTGATGCTGATTGGGCTCGTAGTTTTTTTGATAGATGATCTACCAGTGGATATGTGTTCTCTTTTGGGAGTGCTGCAGTCACTTGGAGCAGCAAGAAATAGCCTACAGTTGCATGGTCGAGCACAGAGGCTAAGTATAGGGGTGCAGCAATGGCTGCATGTGAGGTAGCTTGGTTGCATAAGCTACTTTATGATATGCATTAGTCTACAGATGGGCCAGTTGTCATTTATTGTGACAACATGAGCAGTATACACTTGGCAAATAACCCAGTCTATCACGCTAGAACAAAGCACATTGAGGTGCATTATCACTATGTGTGGGAGAAGGTTTTACTAGGTCTTATTGATCTAGTTTATGTCAGCACAGAGGATCAGGTAGTTGACATATTCACGAAGGCATTGGGCACAAAGAAGCTGTGCAAGTTCAGAGACCTACTTGGTGTGCAGGAATTGGGATTGAGCTCAAGGGGGAGTGTTGAGATATCGAGCTCCACTCGTGATATGCCAAGGTGACCATTGTGCATTTATGTCACTGACTTGTTAGTTGCAGATGAAGTTGGTAGACCACCCATGAATAATAGCTGGATGACAGCTATTCTTATGTACTCTAGTTTGTGGCTCAGTTAGTATGCCACCTTAGTTAGCTGAGTTTGGTTTGAGAGCCACATATAGGGTTCTTCTATTTCTTTGTACTAGAGTTCTTTTGGCTTTCACAACTAAGAAGAGAAAAACTATTTTCAGCCTCCACCTTTGTGTGTATTCCCCCATTGTGTATGTCAAAAAGCCGCAAGTGAGACTCCTTCCTTCTCTCCCACTATCTTCACACCAATATGGCCACAAGTTTATGTATTTTTTACCTACTTGTAGGTGCTTTGTGATTTCTTTGTGACTATTTGGGGGGATGATGAGCTCCCCAAGTAGCAATCCACCAATTGTAGGTTTTTTTAACTATTTAAGATGCTTTGTGACTACTTTGTGACTAGTTTTAAATTACACTTTGTTGTAGCATAATATATTGTTAGTTAATTTTAGTAGTAATAAGAGTTCCTTTTGTTTATATATAGGCATAGTTTTATCTCTTCCAATGATTCAAGGAAATGCATCCAAAGGTCAAATTTCAATAACACCCATTTGAATGCTTGAATAGCTAGACTCACATTCCACCATTATTGATGTTTCTTGGGTGATTCTAAAAGAATATGGTCTAGACAAAATGTCACGTTGCTGACATGAGATAAATGATGATATCAAAAAGATGATGGTGAAGAACTTTCATAGTTCCTAAGAGTCACCTCCAACAATTCATGAAGAACAACCGAATTTTTCAGTGGCTGCAAGTTGAGTAATTCAAAGAGTGGATGATGAGACTGCTTGAAGATGTGGTAGTGTCCATGGTGGACTTTGTAGAAAACTACTCTTTCAAGGAGCAAAATGACATTTAGTTCTATGCATTAATGTTATAACATATTCTATCAAAGTTACCATTTTATTCACATAACATGTGTTTGTAATGGAAGTGAGGTAAAAAACATGGTTCACTTCTTTATTTGAAATGAAAAGGTGCACGACATCCTATTTTACCTACACTATTTTGTGATACATATGTAATTCAAAAATCAAGGTTTGGAACTTACCAAGTATTAGGTTTGGCTAGATGGGGCATCCTCCCAGATCAAAGATAGGAGACCTTTCTACTTTATTTCAAGATTTGGAGGGCTAGTAGGTCTATAAATGACATGGAATCTCTTTGGATCAGACATGGAAAGGCAAGAATGATAGATTTGGGCTATTATAAAGAGGGAATTGACACATGGAAAGCCAAAGGTAAATGGATCAACCTTAAGGTGCATAGACAATGTTGTAGGATTTTCAAAGACCAACTTGTCTCATGACACTCAAGCTAGCTATGCATTGAAGAAAAGGAATGTACCTTGTATCTTATGGGAGTTTAAGGATGGAGCTATTGACAAAATAATAACGTGGGATTATGAATCTATTCCAAAGACATAATCCTTGCACCATGTAAGAGGCATTACACAAGGGAGTTACACAGAACTAGCAACGAGAAGGTTGTCATGCTACTATAATTGTGTATCCAATAGTTATGGAGAAGCTACACTAGCAAAAGTCACATTTCTAGCTAGGAAACAACATCCTTGTTTTTTTGCAAATTATGGGAATAGTGATGAGGAGCTCCTTGATGAGTCTATGTATATAGGGCATCATGATGAACTTATTGATGCTCTCTGCATAGGGGAATGTGGACACAAGGAAATCACACATGTAAACACAAAAGTGAACCTAACATTGAGACCTAAAGAGTGGGAGCTCCTTTCTAGTGAGATATATTTAAACATGCTCCTAGCTTTCCATCTCTAAAAAAGTTTATGTCAAGATTAATCTATCTCTACACAAAATGTACGTCAAGAATTTTAACCTTTCTCACTCCAAAACAAATCATATGTTATGGAATTTAGTATTTCTCTTTCTAGCACAAAGTCTAGGTCAAAGATTTTCTATCTCTACACAAGGCATAGCTCAAGTAATTTATACCTTCTCTCTCTAGCATGAAGTGTAGCTCATGGATTTTCTCTCTTTAGGAAAAGTTGGTCAAATGATTTAGTCTTTCTCTCTCCAGTGCAAAGTGTATGTCAAGGATTCTAATATTTCTCTCTTTAGATCATGATTTAATAGCATAGATCTTTTTAGAGTGTTTTAGGCTATTCTTCATACAATATACCTTTGAACTTAAGTTAGTACAAGTGAAACTTTGTCGATGCTCCACAAACAGAGGGTTAATAGGCATTGTTCTAGTACATATGGTAATGTTGTTAGCATAAATTGACTGGGCATATAGTATCAAGTGAATTTGATGTTGCTAGATCTTGGGGACCCTATTTATAGGTATACTTACAACTCATGACCTTTCATATCTATGGCTTTTTATATGCCTACATCTTATGGCTTTCCATTTCCCTTCCAAAAAGATCAATCTTAAGCATAGGCTTACCACTTGGCACAACCGGTGGGTAGGATTTTGAGGAAACCTTGTATCAAGGCCCATCTATGACTAGAAAATTGAGTACATAATGAACTATTAGTCTATTGATTGTCCCTAAATATCTCAAGGTGGGGGGGGGGAGGTCACTCAAAATAATGTGACTATTGTGTGAGTTCAACATAAAGTATCATTAAATTCACTTTTTGGATGTAAATGTATTTAGAAATATAGTTACATTAAGGGATTTTCTTAATGGTATAGAAAATGGGGCATTTTATTTATTGAAAATTTGTAGATAAGGTATTCTAATATACACTGCACACACAGTTGGTAGCCTAGTTCTCTATATAGTGAACCCTCGGTGCTAAATATGACCTTTAGGAGCTGATGTCATAGTCATTACCACTTATATTGGAACTTCTATCTTTTAAGACATGCTACTCCAAGTCTTCCTCATAATCAACAAATTTGACATTCTTATCAAGTTTGAAACAATGCCTACACACTCTATTGTCATGACAAGGATGATCTTGTCAAGATTTTTCTATCTTATAAGTGTCATTCAAGTGCTGATGCATATGACCAACTGTCCCAGTCTAAGAAACAAATTTTTGTCTATGAGTTGTTGAACTATATCCTTGCTTCTACTTTATCTTTCTTCAATAGCTTCCTCTATTGTGTATGCCTCATAAGGTCTTTGAACTATTTTAAACAACCTCATTTTTATATTGTCTCAAGTGTCTTGCCTTATTTGCATGAGTTACTTTCTCATTTCCTTTAGTTCTATATTACTAATGATAACACTCCCCACATCAATCTCTTGGCCATATACTAATCCCTAGTTTGTTTCCTCAATGGATAAAATACTTTAAATGTTGTTGGATTGGAGTATCACATTTGTTCAAGACAACAAATCCAACTAAACAAAAAAATTCAACGTGCATATCATCAATCCACTGTTTGATCATGTTGGCAATATTAGTGTTTTTATGTAGCTACAAGGTGAGTTCTAAATTTTCATTCATGGATATTTCCTCCCAACTTGCTATATTATTGACTCCATAGCTTCCATCTCTTTTTTAGCATTATCATAGTCTACTTCATGTTGTTTTGTAGTTGCTAACTATTGATGCCAGTGTTGACTCATGTTCCAATTCCATTTATTTTTTATATGCATTGGATTATTTGGCTACCTCAGACCTGTTCTTCCAAAAAGGCATCTCAAATTCCTAGTGCATGTTTATCTTCAATTATACTAACATCTACCAAAGCAAAAAACCACCTTTTAGTCACTACTATACACGGATCCTATTGCGACGTTTACGTACCGACGTTTAGCATGCACGGGGTGCTAATTGTCGGTATGAAAAGCGCGTCCCATAAAGCGTTGCTATATAGCGACATTAAGCAAACGTCGCTATATAGTGACTATTATAAAGGTCTCTATATAGCAACTTTTAAGTGTCGCTATATAGCGACAGTGAGATGCTATTTTATAGCGACATTTTCCAGAGATGTTTTTTACTCATATAGGCCTTAAAAGTTAGTTTTTTCCAATGACAAATTTTTTTAAATTTTCATACATGTTTAATCTCATAGAGAATAAAAATACGAGAGCATGTACATGTTTGATCCTTTGAAAGAATAAAAGTACAAGAGCATGTACATCAAGTTCGAAGCTCATATATTCTATCTCCAACTCTATACTGAGTTGATCTCCTATATCATCATCATACATTCACCATAGACTTGATCATCTTCTTCAATAAAGTCGGGTGATTCTTGATGATCGTCATCTTCTTCCTCAATATCATGATCTCCATCTTCCTCCCATATGATGCCATTATGCACATGCTTCCTCTTGGCTCATATTGTGATCTTCATCTTCTTCTCTAAATCCATCTGGATCAATTGGATCCAGCATTGGTAGTGGCATCTCCATATTTACATGATCTCTATCTGTTGAGATATCGAGCTCCACTCGCGATATGCCAGGGTGACCGTTGTGCATTTATGTCACCGACTTGTTAGCTATAGATGTGGTTGGTACACCGCCCACGAATAATAGTTGGATGACAGCTATCCTTATCTACTCTAGGTCATGGCTCAGTTAGTATGCCACCTTAGTTAGTTGAGTTTGGTTTGAGACCCACATATAGGGTTCTTCTATTTTCTTTATACAAGAGTTCTTTTGGCTTTCACAACTAAGAAGAGGAAAACTGTTTTCAGCCTCCACCTTTGTGTGTATTCCCCCATTGTGCTTGTGAGAAAGCCTCAAGTGAGACTCCTTCCCTCTCTCCCACTATCTTCACATGGTATCAGAGCCTTGTTCGTGGTAAGGAGCTCAAGAAAGCAAACCAAGCTCGCAGTGTCATGGTAAGAGGACCAGTGTTGCTTTCCTTTTTCGATTTTGGGAGCAAATCTCTGCAGGTAGCACAGCCGGAAGTGCAAGAGAGCACTGTCTTAGATTGAGACGCCCTTTGCGGTGTGGTGAGAGGGCATTATATGCTGCGGGATCAGGCGAAGCCCTCGGTGACTTTATTTTTTTGATTCGAGGTCATTTCGGGGCCCGTTTTGGAGGCGGAAGTTCTCCATAGGCACTCAGAAAAAGGCCCTGTTTTTGCTGTGCGACCACTGTTCTACGGGTCGGTGAAAAGTTACCGTAGAAATTGCATCGTATGCCTGTGCACAGAGACATTGGGAGTTGCAGATTCATGCTTGTTGCCTGTTGATGCAAAATCGTCACTAGGAAGTGACTGTGTGGTAAAATACCACTTTCGTCAGTTTTGCAGATCTGCCCGTGTGAGGCAAAAGCTGTGTTTTTTGTAGTGACAGAATATTTTGCAGTGTTCTGTAATGGCATCTGATTCTCTTTCATAGATTGTCACTGAAAAGCTTGACAAGAACAACTTCCAGGCATGGAAGTTTAGAATGACGAATTTCTTGATGGGAAAAGGCTATTGGGAGTTCATTACAGGAAATGAAGAAGAACCTGTTCTTCCTAATGTTCCCAATCAATAGGAAATGCAGGCATTCAAAGGATGGCATGAGAGAGCTAGGAAAGTTATGTACTGGCTGTCTATCAGTATTTCGGACCCCATGATTGTGCATATTCAGGATGCAAGTACGCCAAAGGAGGCATGGGATACTTTGGCAAAAATGTACATCACAAATACACAAGCCAGGAAAATGCAGCTGCACAATGTGCAGAGAGAAAATATGAGCATCAATGACTACTACATGAAGGTGAAGAAAATTGCGGATGCACTTGCTTCCATTGGGTCGCTAGTGGATGATGACGATCTAGTTTCTGTGACCTTGAATGGTCTAGGAAAGGATTATGCACAGTTCCGATCATCCATTGCCGTCCGTGAAAAATTTCCTGATTTTGAGGACTTGATTGCTCTTCTAATTTCTGAAGAGCAGAGAAATGGGGGTGCATCTTCTTCAGCAGGAACTTCAAAAGAAACTGTCTTCTACTCAAATGCTGGTAGAGGTAGAGGAGGCCGATCTGCAGGCCGTGGTAGAAATCAAAATATGCAGCAAACGCAAGAAAACCAGTCCTATGCAGGAGGACGTGGTAACTCTAGAGGCCGGGGGAGCCAAAGAGGTAATGGTGGATGGTAGAGAGGCCAAAATGCAAACAGCAATGTTGAATGCTACTACTGTGGTAAAATGGGGCATATGGCTAAAGACTACTACAAAAAGCAGAATGACATTATGAATGGAAAATTGCAGCAAGGCAATTATGCATCCTCTAGTAGACAGGGTGATGACAGAAATGAGCATTTGTTTATGGTGTAGCATATGACAAATTCTGTGACAAGTGCAGAAGAAAGCAATGATGTGTGGTATGTTGACTCAGGTGCATCAAACCACATGACAGGTCATGCTGAATGGATGCAAGATGCAAGGAAAATGGAAAAACCAAGATTTGTGGAGACTGGTGATGATACTGCACATCATATTGTGCAGATTGGCAAAATTCCTTTGTCTATGCAGGATGGGAAAAAGAAATACTTGTCTGATGTATTTCATGTCCCGAACATCACCAAGAAGCTGGTTTCTATTGGTTAGATGGTTGAGCAGGGCCTGCAGGTCAGATTTAATCCTCATGGATGCGTTGTTGAGGATATGAAAAATAATGGTCGCTTGATAGCAAAAGGAAAGAAGAAGGGCAGGATGTTTACATTGGATGCGGACATGCTTGAATTGAGTGCAGCAATGTTTGCACATGGGACCAGTGTAGTTGCAGATATTGATATCTGGCACAAACGCATTGGTCATGTTAATATACAATGACTTAAATCAATGCAAGCCCAAAATATTGTTGCAGGATTGCCTAAATTCAAGGTTGCAGAAATGCACAGCAACAACGAGATCTTCCTTCGCGAGCACATCGGCAACTCTTCCGATGCTCTTGACAAGATTGGGTTCAAGAGCTTGACGAACAAGAGTAAACTTGATTCGCAGCCTGAACTCTTCATTCATATCATCCTTGACAAAGCCACCAACATGCTAACCATCATCGACATTGGTATCAGCACGACTAAAGAAGATCTTGTTAACAACCTTGGAACAATTGCTCGTTCTGGCATGAAAGAGTTCATGGAACCTCTTGCAGCTAGTGCTGGTGTAAGTATGATTGGACAATTCGGTGCTGGTTTTTACTTGGCTTACTTGATGGCGGAGAGGTTGGTTGTGACTTCTAAGCACAACGATGATGAATGATACATCTGGGAATCCCAAGCTGGTGGTTCATTCACAGTAACATGGGACTCTGGCGAGTGTGGGGGTTAAAGGTCATTGTGCCTTTACCTCGGTTATGTACAATACTCAAACACATATAAATGAATGAAAAAGAAGATTAGGGTGGTTCTGCACCCACTAAAACTTGTGTGGCTCTCTGTCTCTCTCTCTCCCTCTTCCGTTCTCGCTTCTATTGAGAGCACTCTCAACTGGTATCAGAGCCCGGGTGATCTAGCTGAGTGTACATGAATGCTTGAAGCTCAGCAGCTCTGTGGGAAGCAGGAGAAGCTCTGTGGGAAGCTTTGTGGGTGACTTTACTTGCATTCGAGTGTGTAGAGACCTTGGAGGAACCTTTGGAAAAGTCACTTTGGTTTTGCGAAGCAGTTTTGAGAGCTTGTTAAGTGTTTTCAAAGAAAAAAGTCGTTTTTTGAGCTTTTCCCTATTCCGTTCGATGACAGAGACTCCGTATTGACTTGTAGAGGCAACTATTGCTTGCTTTTGGTGTCCACTTCACTTCAGGAGCTTGGAAACACCGTCATTCTTGAATCTGGGATCATTTCATTGGATTTCTGACTCACTGTGTCAGTTTCTGCGTTTTTTTGCTCGGGTGTTGGAACTCAAGTTTGGAGTAACCATTTGTAGATCTGTCAGTTCCGGTGGACTCAAGAGGTCCTCAAACTTCTATGTTGCTCATCATTCACACTCCCGTGGAGTTTACAAATAGCTCTTTTTCCAAAAACGTTTTTCAGTCCATGTGTTGGACCCAGTGATTGAGACCGCGGTTTCCAAGACCGTCTGTCCCATTGCGTTTTGGATGCCCAAAAACCCCTACCTGTTAGTTCTTACGTGATTCGGTGGAGGATTTTTAGAGTTATAGATCTCTGTGTATTCGATTTCGTCTCTCTCTTATGCATTTTTCATTCTAAGGTTTTGAAACCTTAGATTTATGCCACATGGTAGTGGATAAGTGTTGACTCCCATTTCTCACTCATCGGTTGGGATTTTGGAGTTCCGACAGAAGAGAGATATTTGCAAATTTTTTTACTGAGTCCCATGTTTTGAGGCATCTCAGGTTCTATTTTCAGTAGCAGTCATTACCGTGGGACCATGATTTCTTGAGCACACCTTGTGCAGATCACTCTGGTTGCAGTTTGAGCCATGTGCGCTTATTTGTGGTGTGTATTGGGTTACACTGGATGATTTATAGGCCATTTGGATGCATTGCGATCCTTATTGGATGCGTTGATAGGCCCAAATTGTCTTGTGGGATGCTATTTTTATGGACGCTTTGCACATGGATGCTATATTATGTTGAGGGATAGCTTTGACACATTGCAGGTGATGCACTGATAGTGTTATGCTCTCTTGGATGAGATATTATTGATGCATATGCCCATGGACGATGTTTATGCTTGAGCCATTTGGCACCTATTGGCATTTTGGATTGCCATTGTAGTTGGCATTTTCTTTTGGGCCAGATTTGCTCATATGGATGCATAGTATATGCACCTGAGTCAGTGCTTTGAGACATGAGTTTTGGTGATATTTCACTCTATTGTGGCATACACATTTGGGTGCACTTGGTATTTGGTGTGATTCTCTCTTGTAGGCACTAGCATTTGGGATTTTTGCTTCATTTGCATCATGGCATCCTCTTCCATGTGTGAAAAGCAGTTTTTTAGCATTAAAAAGTTTGATGGGACAAACTTTTCTTTGTGGAAAGAACAAATAAGGGTTGTGCTTATTCAAAAGAAGTAGATTAAACCCTTGGCAGGGATTGAAGCTAAGCCTACAAATATGTCTAAGGATGATTGGAATGAGTTGGATGCATTAGCAAAATCTACTATTAGACTTCATCTTGCAGAGTCAGTTTATTTCACAGTAGTAAATGAGCAGACTACTAAAGATTTGTGGAAGAAACTGTGTGTCACTTATGAAAAGGAAACTGCCTCTAATAAAGTTTACCTCATGAAGAGGTTGTTTGAGCTGCAGATGAAGGAAGGGGTCTCCATTGCTTCTCACTTGAATGAATTCAATATTATTTTCAGCCAGCTTCAGGCTCAGAAGATGAATTTTGATGTGGAGACTAAGGCAATATTTCTCTTATGTTCATTGCCATCCTCATGGGATACCTTCCGTACAGCTGTCATTAACTCTGCACCTGGTGGAGTATTGAAATTTGATGATGTTGTGGGTAGCTTGTTGGCCGAGGAGATTAGATGGAAGTCTATGGATGGCAATAAGCAGGATGCAGCCTTAAATGTGCAAAGGGGCAGATCACAGTTCAAGGGGAAGTCCCAAGAAAGAGGGAAGTCTCGTAGCAAATCCAGGGCATAGAACATTGAGTGTTACCACTGTGGCAAGAAGGGCCATATGAAAAAGGATTGCTATAAGCTAAAAAGAGAGCAAAAGGATAAGAAAAAGAATGCAAGTTGGGGTGAAAATCAAAAGGAAGAGAGTCCAAGGGAGGACAAAGGAAAAGTGAAGATCCAGGAGATCAATGCAGTCACACATGATAGTGACAATGACGTTCTCTTCATGTCTAGTTTATCTGCAGAGTTGCTTACCACTTCAGATGATGCATATTCCCAAAATTGGATTTTGGATTCTGGTGCTTCATTCCATGTTACTCCCCATAGGGAATGGTTCTCCACCTATGACAGTGGAAAGACAGTTTGTGTGCATCTTGGAAATGACTATGCATGTGACATAGTGGGAGTAGGTGACATAAAGTTTTCTTTTGCAAATGGGTCTGCATTTATTTTGAAACATGTGAGAGATGTGCCTAAGTTGACCAAGAGTTTTATTTCAGTAGGTCAGCTAGATGATGCTAGTTTTCACACCACTTTTGGCTTTCAGAGTTGGAAAATTTAGAAGGGCTCTATGCTTTTGGCCAGGGGTGCCAAGTGTGGGACTTTGTATCCCTTACATGTATCAGGGGTATTTGATCATGTTGTTGCAATAACCAAGCAACCAAGCACTTCTTTGTGGCATTGTAGGTTGGGACACATGAGCCAGAATGGAATGAAACTCTTATGCCATTTGGATTATGTACCGCATTTGAGTTTCTCTGATTTTGAATTTTGTGAGCATTGTCTCTATGGGAAGCAGACTAAATCAGCCCATAAAAGAAGGGGAAAGAAAGAGTTTGAAAAGCTTGATTTGGTGCATTCAGACGTATGTGGTCCCATGCCTACATGGTCATCAGGCGGGGCTGAATACTATGTGACATTCATTGATGATGCAACTAGGAAAGTGTGGGCTTATGCTATAGCTCGAAAGAGTGATGTGTTCCAGGTATTTCAGAAATGGCTGGCCTTGGTTGAGAATCAGTTAGGTAGAGCGCTTAAATGCCTACAGACTGACAATGGTGGAGAGTATCTCTCTCATGATTTTCAGCATTTCTGTGATACACGTGGGATTAAGAGGGAGCTCACATCCCCTCATACTCCAAAGCAAAATCCACTTGTAGAAAAGATGAACCGTACCATTCAAGAAAGGTTGCAATGCATGCTTTCCAATGCAAGTCTTTCTGGTGGTTTTTGGGATTGATGCTTTCATTCGGTCCCAGGGTCTTAGAAGGAGTGAAATTGATCACTGCCTCTATACTAAAAGGGCTAAGGATAATAGTCTGATAATCTTGGCACTATATGTGGATGATATGCTATTGGCTAGCAGGAATACTTATGAGCTAGATGCATTAAAGGCCAAGTTGCATGAGGCCTTTGATATGAAGGATTTGGGACTTGTAGGTCATATTCTTGGTATGTGCATCACGTGTGATCGGAGTAGGAAACTCCTTTGGCTTTCACAAAAAGAGTATGTTACAAAAGTATTCCAGCATTTCAATATGGAGGGAGGGAAGGCAGTGAGTACTTCATTGCCTCCATATATGAGACTGAGTCATACAGATAGTCCCAAATCAGATGAGGAAAGGGCCATGATGGCCAAGGTTCCTTATGCATCAATAGTTGGGAGTCTTATGTATGCTATGATAGCTACTAGACCAGACATTGCATTTGCAGTGGGAGTTGTTAGCCGGTATATGGCTAATCTAGGAAAGAGGCATTGGGAGGTAGTTAAGTGCATCATGAGGTACATGAAGGGTACCAAGGAGATGTGCATCTGATTTGGTAGAGGAGACATGCGTTTACTTGGGTACACAGATTCAAACTATGCAGGGCATAGGGCATGTGGATAGTAGGAGATCCACTTTTGGTTATGTGTTCACCTTTGCAAGTGGTGCAGTGTCATGGATGTCTCGCGCACAGAAGTGCATTGCTTTGTCTACCACAGAGGCTGAGTATGTAGGCTGAGTATGTTGTAGCCACAAAGGGTTGCAAGGAGGCTATATGGCTTGATCGGCTAGTGGGAGATTTGGGGATTCATACAGGTGTACCGACCTTGCATAGTGATTCCATGAGTGCTATTCAGCTAGCATGGAATCCAGTATTTCATGCAAAGACCAAACACATTGAGGTTAGGTACCATTTCATCAGGGAGGTACTTGAGGACAAGCGCATAGAGCTTGTCAAGGTTCATACAGATGATAACCCTGTAGATATGCTGACGAAGAGTCTACCTGGTCAACCATTTGAGTATTGTCATGTATTGATGGGCATTGGATAGTATGCTCACTAGTTGTTCTCCCTTAAAGGCACATTGTCCTTTAAGTGGGAGGTTGTGGGGGTTGAAGTTCACTGTGCCTTTTCCCCGATTATGTATAATACTCAAACACATATATAAATGAATGAAAAAGAAGATTAGGGTGGTTCTGCACCCACCAAAACTTGTGTGGCTCTCTGTCTCTCTCTCTCCCTCTTCCGTTCTTGCTTCCGTTGAGAGCACTCTCAGCGAGCTGCTCAGAAGGGAAACTAAGATAACATTATTTCTGAAAGAGGATTAGCTGGAGTATTTGAAGGAGAGAAGAATTAACGACCTGATTAAAAAGCACTCCGAATTCATCATTTATCCTATTTCATTGTGGACTGAGAAAATCAAGCATAAAGTGAAAGAAGGTATCAAGAAAGTTAAAGGTTCAAATATAGAGCTCACTTGAATAGAAGGAAGATGTGCATGACTAATTGCATGTTGGAGCAGATCCTGTGCAGAAATCCTGTGGTACAAAACAACAATGAATTACGATTATAGCAGTGAATGGTTTTCTTTATTCTAATTCAACAACCAATTAATATGGAGACGATTTTCTTGTGCCATTTTCTATCTCATACTTGCATAAGAATACATCTAAGTTTTTCTTCAACTAGCCAAGAAGATGTAGTGTCCAAGAGATGGAGGCAAATGCGGGATGGGGACATACCGGCAAAAGATCGGATGTGGTGCCTAGATCTAAGCATTTGATTCATGGAAGGAGAACATGCAGTATTTTGCGGTGATGCGGCAAAGAAGAATGTACGGTGTTTTGTGGATTGCAAGTGTGGGCAATTATCATTTTGCAATTGAAAAGGCAAGATCTAAATCGACTTTGCTAGAGTTTCTTCATAGTTGTGACATTCCATGCTATTTTATGGCATTATATGTTAAATCTGTAATCATTCATGCACTCACATAAGGTCCACTACCTTGGCATTGCCTAAAAAGTTTGTCTCTCTTTTTATTCACATGCACATAAGGCATCTGACTTCCACTCAGGGGATATTTGTGCATGTGTAGTTCGCACAATCCACCATGAGTGCCATGTGTTAGGGCCTAAAACCACACGAGTTTAGCCCTAAGTGGGGATGCCAAGAGGTGTGTGCACATGGGGATACCAAGAGGCACATGTGTGGGCAATGAAGGGGCATAGACCTCTCTATATATGTATGCATGCAATGCAAGAGCAACGTGTGAGTTAGTTACCATTCTTGTTTCATGTCTTCTTGTTCTTGCTGTTTTGAAAGTCTTTTGTGTAATGAGAACCTCTTTGGGGGCTTTGGCCCCAACAAGACCTCCGCTACTTCATGAATAGAGTTGGGGAACTTGTAGAGGATAAGGATGGGAGAAAGGTCATAAAATACATGATGAGGTTGATAATCACACACACTTCTCTAAGGATATCTTGAAACCTTGGAATCAATAGGACAAGAGATCCAAGGATACCATCATAGATGAACTATGGCGACGATTTTCCAACCCTCCTAGGTATGAGTTTGAGCAAAATGCCATGCTTACATGAATGGAAGGACTCATAATGTCTCGTGATATGAGTTAAGGGAAGCTGTTAAGAAAGGTAAGAACAAGCTAGGGTGGGCAGACCTCAAAGATTTGAAGAAAGAAAAGAAGGACTTCAAGGAAAATCCAGTTGCATTCATGACTCAGGCAGCGAGGAGATGTTGGGAGATTGTAGGTGCTTCACACCTCAGGAGCAATGGCAAACTAGCCAACGAGACATGGGTGGTTAGTATATATTTATCTTCTATTGAATATCAAATATATCAGCCATTCAAATTTTTTGTTATTCATATCTATCTCCTTGAATTTGGATCCATAGGAATCTATGATTGTTGAAGTAGCATAATTCCCTTGTGACGAAATTGTTGAACTTGAATACCAAGACATGAATGAATGTCACCAAGATCAACCATATCAAATGTTGAGGATAAGATTTTCTTGACATGTTGCAAGAAATCGAGATAGTTGGAAACAAGTATGGTGTCATCCACATAAAGAGCAAGAATGACAAAAAGAGCACCATCACATTTGGCATATAACTTAGGATTAGAGAAACAAGAGTTGAAACCTTGAGATGTTGGAAACTGATCAATTTTCATGTACCAAGAACGGGAAGCTTGTTTCAGACCATGAAGAGCATGATGAAGGTGACAAACAAGATGGTCCTGACTGGGAAATGAACCCTTCTGGTTGCTCCATATAAATCTCCTCTTTAAGATCTCCATTAAGAAAAGGAGTTTTCACATCTATTTGATGAATATCCAAATCAAATTGAGTAGCAAAAGCCAAGAGTACACTTATGCTACGAACAATGGGTGAAAAAGTATCATGATAATCAACTCCTGTAATTTGTGAGTATTCTTTTGCAACCAAACGAGCTTTAAACTTGCCAAAAGAACCATCAGCTTTAGTTTTGGTTTTATAAATCCACTTACATTTGATAGGAGTGCGACCAGGAGGTAGTTCAGTAAGAACCCATGTACATTTAGAGATCAAAGAATCATATTTAACTTGATTCAACTTCCATTGCCTCTTGCCATTGACTCTTTTGTACAGAAGAGATAGCTTCTGTATAAGTATTAGGGTCTTCACGAGCAACCATTGCATCATCAATGATTTCAAAGTCATCAACACAATCATGAGTAGAACCATGTTCAAAATCAATAGGCAGATCAACATAAATATCAACACTATCATCAAAGGCCTTTGTATGTGCAGGATGCAAATCAAGATTGTTAACACATTGCTCTACAGATGGAGTAGCAGTGATGCCATCAGATGAACGAGTAGTAATGACATCAGAAGTGGAATCATTATCAAATAGAAAAGGAAAGGCAGAAAGTAAGAACATAGTGTAATTGAATATGGCATCACGATTGATTATGACCTTCTTAGAAGAGGGATCATAGAATTTATAACCTTTAGAATTCGAAGAATATCCAATGAATATGACCTTTTTGCCAGGAAGATCTAGCTTTTTCCATGTCTCTTTTGGTACATGAATATAAGCAATGCAACCAAAAGTTTTAAAATGTGATACAAAAGGAGTCTCCCCTGTCCAAGCTATGATTGGTGGTATCTGACTAGAAGGTGTAGTTGTATGTCCAAAAGCTTCGAGATAATCCAGAATGAAGGAGCATACACCGCATGGCATCAAGAGAAGTGCGATTCTTACGCTCTGCGTGAGCATTTTATTGAGGAGAGTATGGAATAGTATATTCACGATGAATGCCACACTCAATGCAATAATCATTAAAAAGATTAAAAATATATTCTCCACTATTTTCACTATGAAGGGTCTTGATCCGAAAACCAGTATGAAGTTCCACATCAGTTTTATATTGCTTGAATACTGATAAGGTCTCTGACTTATGTTGCAAGAGAAATGCAGTCATATATCTTGACCAATTGTCAATGAAAGTGATGAAATACATGTAGAAAGACTTGGATCAAGGAAAAGGTCCACATATATCAGTGTGAACAAGATCCAATAAAGCATATGAATGAGTTGAAGTAGATGCATGAAAGGATTTTCTATGATGCTTGCCAAGAGCGCAATATTCATAGAGGCGCATGTGAGGATGAGCTGGGAGATTCATATCGTCCACAAGATCATGACGATCTATAGCAACAAGTAGCTTGGCAAAATTTGAATGAATAAAACGATGATGCCATAGCTTGCAGTTCAGATCACCAAGGACTGTAACCACATTAGCAATATCATCATTTAAGGAAAGTTGAAAGAGTTTACCATTCTGAGGAGCAACTATTATGGTATGTCCATCTTTTCCAATTCGACACTATGTGTGGTCAAAGCCAATAAAGAGACCAAGATCAACAAGTCGTGCAATAGAAAGAAGATTTCTCTAAAGATCTGGAACATGGAGAATGTCTCGCAAGACTCTTGTTGAAGAAAAAGTGCCAAGATATAAATCACCAACACCCATGACTTGACAAGTAGTGTCATTAGCAAGATAAACCAATTTTTTGTGAAGAAGAGCATGATAATTATGTAACCATTGAGATTGATATGTCATATTACCACCAGTAGCACCAGAATCAACAATAAAAATGAAACCATCTTGAACATGAAGTATCCTTTTTAGAGAGACATCAGGATCGATATGATTTGCCTCTTGATGTATATGGGCATCTTGTTTTTGAGCAGCATATGCTTGAGTACGTTCGCGATCATAACGCCTCTTGTAACACCAAAAGGTTGGATGATTTCTGCCACAATATTTGCAAGGAGAATTATTGGATAAGCGGGGTTGCTTAGTAGTAACACCATGTTCCTGATCATATTGCTGAGCCCAACAATCAGAGATGACCTGACCATGCTTATCACAGTAAGAACAATGTTTCTCAAAATATTTGAGGCGAGAAGAATTACCACCTCTATATGGATGACCACCATGTCCATAACTACCACGTCCATATTTGGAGAAAAAACACTTGCGAGTAACACAAGGTGTCTCTAAATCGGCATCATTCGTTGTTATCATGACAAATTTATAAGGATCTTTACTACGCTCGCATCGTTGAGCATACTCAATGAAAGAAATACATGTTTGATCAAAATCAATCTTGTTTTTGTTGGAAAGGATGCTAACAATATTATCATATAATGGATCCTAGACTGTGTCGAGAAGATAGGTCACCAATTGATTTCGTGGAACAGGTGCACCAACAGTAGTAAGTTGATTGACGATATTCTTGAATGAGCTAATATGAGTTGTCATAGGAGCTCCAACTTTGTACGGAGTGCTCAAAAGGTTACGAAGATAAAGAATCTCCGTGATAGATTTCTTCTCAAAAGTAGCAATGAGATATTTCCATATTGCACGAGAAGAAGGAAGGACAAATACATCCAGCATAAGAGAATCATGTAGAGCATATAAAATATACCGATGAGCTGCTTTATCACGAGAACGCCAATGATCAGAGTCAGATCTCCATTGCTTAAAGAGAGGGCCTTGAGTCACAAGAACATGATTTGGAGTTGCATCAACAGGTTGGGATGGACAAACGAGATCACAAAGAACAATATTGGAAAGATTATCAACTTCGAGTATCAATAATATCTTCACTTTCCAACTAGGAAAACCTTGTCCTTGAAATAGAGGAACATATCATTGGCCAGAAGGAAAGCCGTTGACGATTATAGACGCTGCCATCATACTTCGGAAGAATATGTTTGTTAGAGCTCACATCAATGATCGAGAATACAGTGGTTGCTCTAAAAATATAGAACTCAAGATACCTCAAAAAAGCATAGAATGTGAGACAGGAGCATACTAGAAATAGCATGCATGGTAAGAAAGCCCTTTGAGTTTGTTAATCACGAAACCACGATATTTTTGGAGAAAAGAAAAACTTATCGATCATGAAACGAAGTTATTTTTGACAAAAAGCACTACAATCGTACCGATCATGAAACCAATACGTTTATCACGAAGCCATGAGATTCTTGGTAAAAAGCAGTACGAGCATGTCGATCACGAAACCAAGAAAAAAGTAGTCGTCATGAAAACTGACATAACTTTCTGCTCTGAACTCCGATTAGGGCATTTAAGTGCTTAGAACGAAGAGCACAATGAGAGCTATGCTTTACAAATAATAAATAATCCATTTGTTACTGATAACTTTTTCAAATTTGCACCAGAAGACCTCCAAAAAACCACATCAAGTTAGACATGTTAAAATCGATAAGAGAAAATAAGCGATGAGATATTGAAAGTGCTATGTAATCAAATCAATAACTAATGCTTCCTTTCTTTCTTCATTATAGTGAGCATACAATAGTAACACCTTTGTAGCTCTGATACCATGTTGAGAGAGAAGAAGAAGAGACGATAGACATACCAAATAGACTCCCAAATATTGATTCATATTAATCACTAGTTACACATATATAGGTGAGACCTCGTTCAAGTTAGGGCAAGCTATATATATAGCTCTAACAGTTGTTGCCTTTGAGAAATAGTTAGTAGCTATTTTGAGAAAGCATTTATTAGGTTGTAATGATAGTCACATGAAAAAAATATAATGACCATATAAAGGGGAAGCTTATATCTTAGTGGATTACTATTTTTTAATTTTAGGTGCTTCATAAATAATGGATTACTATTTTTTAATTTTAGTGCATTACTATTTTTTAATTTTAGGTACTTCGTAAATAATGGATTTCTTTGAATACACAATTCCCAATGTGGGTAGATATCTCCTTTGGCCATGAAACAAGATTCCTGTATAAAATATAATTTGCTTTGTCTATTGACCATTTTTTGCACATATTTGTTTGAATCAACATGAATATGTGAAGACATGGCATGCCTTGTTTAACCCAATAAGGATTGTGTCAAATCGTCTGCTTCTCCTGCAATTCAAATTTAGGGAATGTGAGGTCAACACCTTTTCCAAGAAAAATGTGCCTCTAGTTTTTAATTCTTCCATCCTCTTGCATGAGATAGATGGAAATAAATGCAAGAAGATGGAAATTTTATTAACAAGTGCATGTTGTAAATTGTAAACAAAACAATCTATAGTCCCAATTAAAGTATAAATTTGAGGCATGGAATGATATTTACCTAGAATTCAATTTCAATACAACATTATAATTTAAATATGACATCATAATTTCAATCCTTTTGTAAGGCATTGAAAACTTTATATATGGGGATAGCAGCAAACATACTTCATGTAAGACGTATGAATTTCTAGACATGTGGACATGATTGCCCATCATTTTATAGTCTACAATGATGGTGTCTCCATGATTTATGAACAAGGTACTAAAGCCTATCATCTCCTTGGAACACATGGTGCACATGTAGCAATGAGGTAGCAACATTGATCTACAATTAAACTTGTGGTCCAAGACTTTGAACTATTATAATGCCCTACTATAATACAATGGAGAAGAGGGTAATTGATGTTTAATCCTCGTATAAGAAAAGCTTTTGATGGCAACATGATGGTAACATATATTTTTGGGAGGGTAATCTATGAGAGTGCATTGAACATAAATGTTAAGGCTAGAAGAGCAAATTTAACCCCTCACCTAGCCATTGCCATAAATTTGGATGGCACCCATGATCAATATCATACACATAGTGAGAAGCCAATTTTCTCCCCTAGAAATGATGCATGAATGGCTCATTGAAAAATTAGTTCCTTATCCTTGAATTCAAGGATTGGGACATCCATTAGGGTGTGACATATTTGGGGATCAAAGATATCCATTTGGTGGAACACATTGAGATGTGTGAAGAAAGCATAGCCATGGTAATACAGAGTACATTTGTGGGTTAATACATGTCTTTCTAAAGGTCAAGGTATGTAGAGGTGGCTAGCCTAAATTTCCCTTGTAGCCACAATAATGGGGACTTCTTATTGTATGAATAGCCCCTTGGTTTTAAGGATGACAAGGTGAGGGGAGGAGGGCAGAGGAGAAGGAGGGCATGTGAAAAGGCTCTCCAAGATTGAAATAAGAGACGAGGGAGAGGGAGGATGGGAGAGAGAGGGGAGGGAGGGAGAGGGAAAGGCAAGGGCAGAGTGGAGGGAGAGGGTGAGGTGCTGAGGGAGCGATACGAATATGTTAATTGAGAGTGGAGCGTTCAAAATTAAAGTGAATGAATAGGTTAATGTGAGTTGAGGAGGACGGGGGAGCAAGAGGGTAAATTAATTAATATGAGAGATAGCTTGGAATAGAGAGCTTTAAATGATGAAACAAATATCTTACTATATATTAAGGAGACATCTACCAAACCTGCTAGGATGGAGCTTCGTGGGAGGTCCAGAGCCCAATCGAAGTCTCGAAGGAGAGAGCGCATCCATCGAGTCGCTACGTGGCGAGGGTAGCATGACAAAGCCATCAAAGAGCCTCCACAGACACACACAGGTACAAGTTATCAGGCGAAGAGTAAATTTGCATAAAGTGAAGAAACTCGAGGGAGGTGCCATGTGGCAGGGACAGTGCAGCAGGGGAAGCACACAATGGGACAAATGGCTCAATGCAGTAAATGGCGTGAACTTGAGACATATTGCGTTGTCGAACGGCATGACTGTGGCTATATGATGTGGCATGACACAAAACGACATCACATGTAGATACGCACGTCACCCGGGGGATTCACTCTTCATTAAAGGGGGACGTCACCTACGTGCATGAACTTCAAGAAAACCCCCTATTTAAGATCCACGTAGGATGATAAAACACCCCTATTTAAGCTTATAAGATACCACCAAAATTCCATTATGTCCCCCCCTTTCCTTAAATCTACATTCTCTCTCAAGCATTTAGATTACACAATAAGCAAATTTAGGTTACTTTCCATATGACTATTTAAAACCATACACAAAGTCAAACTTGTTTGGACTAGTTACCCAAGGTAACCTATATTATGTCCCCCCTTCTTAAATATGACATGGTCCCCCTAGCTTAAATTCAATATTGGGGAAAAAAAAAGGGCCCCCACCCCTAATGTATAAGCTTATGCCTCATTTCAAAAAAAACCCCTATTGTACACTCACGTGATATCATAAGTTTCCCCCTGTGAATCCCCCGGGGCACGTCACTACTCACACGTGGAGAGAAAGAAGAGAGTCTGTTAGATATGCTCAATGCCCCACCCTCTTGGTAACCACCAGTGGTCCAAGGTGCTCAAGTTGTAAGGGCCCCATATGAAGAGAAGCCATGTGTGAGCCCGAGACACTGGATGGATCTTGACTTCCATGTCGAATGAGGTCTATCAATGAGACTATTGATGGTAGAAAGGTGATTGTGTGGGAGCCCCTTAGCTCGGCGGTGTCTCCAGATATGTCCACCAAGGTTTGATGGATTGGTATCAGCGCTTAACACTCAGGTGAGACCCCAACCATTGTCATTTAAGGAGTTCTGTGCTTTACTTATTGTGCTCAATGCCCCACCCTCCTAGTTACCACCAGTGGTCCAAGGTGCTCAAGTTGTAAGGCCCCCATATGAGGAGAAGCCATGTGTGAGCCCGGGACACTGAATGGATCCTAACTTGCATGTCAGATGAGGCCTATCAATGAGACTGTTGATGGTAGAAAGGTGATTGTATGGGAGCCCCTTATTCTTGTTGGGGCCCGTGGACCAACGACCCCCCTGGTGGGGGTTCGGGGATAGAAGTCCTCGAGGCAACGGTATAAAGAATATTCCTTGAATATTCCATGGACGACTAGGTCGACTGTGGTCAGCTCCACCGACTAGGTGGACTCCACTAACTACGTTGATCCGACTACTGTCCTCATAGCTATAAAGAGGCGACCTCACTCCATTGTATCACATGAGTTCAAATCAGATCACATCTTCTAAATAGTAGCTCTTCACCTAGTATCTGTCTAGATCACCATCTAAGCTCCACACTGGGAGCGCATGGGTGGATGGAGGCATCATCTATAATACATCAGTATTGAAGGAAAAGTTTGTTCCTCTCCAGTTTGCTATGTACTCTCTATTCTTTGTTTAGTTTCTATTCCGCTGCACCGTGTAATTTAACAGAGTCTACAGAGAGAGACGAGAGGGAGAAAAGAGGAGAGAAGAGGGAGAGAGAAGAAAGAGAGGAGAGAGAAGAGTGTTTAGAGAGAGACGAGAGGGACAAAAAAAAGAGAGAAAGAGACGAGGGAGGAGAGAGAGAGTAGAGAGAGATTACTTAATATTTATTAAAATATTATATTAAATAAGATATTGTATAATATGTTCCATTACACATACATGCGCACACACACATACACACATGTATGTATGTGTATGTATCTGTGGGAGAAGAGAAAGAGAGAAAGGAGAGACAGAGGAGAGAAAGCAGAGGAAATGAGAGAAAGAGGGGGGAGGGGAGAGAGAGAGAGAGAGATTATAAAATGTGTGTATATATATATATATATATAATATTTATATTTTATTCAAATAAACAAAAACACATATCTATATATATTGAGAGAGAGAGAGAGAGAGATTATAATCTATGTGTGTGTGTATATATATATATATGAAATTTATATTTATATCAAGAATGTGGATATATAATATTTATATATTTATAGTTATTTAGGTTTAAAAAAACATATATATATATATATATATAGAGAGAGAGAGAGAGAGAGAGAGAATAAGCGACACAGACAAAGAGAGATAGAGAGAGGAGAGATAAGAGAGGACAGAGTGAGAGAGTAAGAGAGAGAGAGAGAGAAAGAGAGAGAGAGAGACTATAAACTATAACCTATAAACTATATATATAAATAAAAATATGTATATTTATATATATAAATATATATATTTTCTAATATATATTTAAACAAATGTGTGTGTTTTTAGAAGTTTGGTTTAATGAAAGACAACTTAAAAATTTTATATACCTTTGTAAGACTAGAATAAGTCCAATCATACAAATTTAGATTTTTTAAGGGTTTTTTTGGTTCTAAAGACAAAAAATCTACACAGAAAATAAAAGAGAAAATGAAAGAGAAGAAAAAAGAGGTAAACAAAAACTTTTATGAAAAACAAAAGGAAGACATACTTAGTAAGCAAAGCAACACTTATGTCGTTGTCAATGCCCAAGCATAAGTTGCTATACTGGGTTTCTAAAGACCCACGGAGTCTCCTGGGTAAACCCAGTGCTTACTAAAATACGTCAAACAAACAAAAGAGAAAGAAAACAAGAAAGTAAGAAGAAAGGAAGAAGGTGACTAGGCAAAAATAAACAAGCAAGTCAAGAAATAAAACTTCCAAGATAACTTAAAATTCTTGAATGTATGTGTGTCGGTGAGTATTGGTATGCATGTATATGTTTTTAGCAAATTTTCTAAAATTCCTCAAAGTTTGAGATTTAAAAATGAAACTTTGAATTTTATTAAAGGCAAGTGTTCCTATGCATGTATATGTTTTTAGCAAAATTTCTAAAATTCCTCAAAATTTGAGATTCAAAAATGAAACCTTGAATTTTATTAAAGGCCATCTATGATCTCAATTTTGAGACCCAGGGAAGGGGTCTCTAGGGAGCGGTAGACTGGCAAGGGAGGGGTCTCTAGCGAGTGGGAGACTGGTCAAGTTACTTAAAGATGAGTTGAGAGCTTTAAATGATTGAAGGGTTCTAGAATATAGGTCAAGTTACTTGAACATGAGTTGAGAGCTTTAAATGATTGAAACGAGAATATAAGTTATTGGTTAAGAAAATATTAAGATTACGAGGGGAGAAGAAGATCAAAGAAAGTACTCACCTTGAATTTCTTGCTTGTTGCTGGCGAAGGCCACAGGCTCTTCATCTCCTCCTCCTCCTTCATCTGCTTCTGCAGCCTCCTCGCCTGATTCCCGTCCAAGCTTTCCATCTTCCCATTTCGCGAGGCTGTGCGCAGCGTCGTAAGACGCATGCAACCCAAAGAACACGTAGTACACAAGCAGTACCGCTGTCCAAACCGCGAACCGTATGAAAGATGCGCTATCCAAAGACCCCAGCAGGAAGATGTTCGCCAAAATGGAGAAGGATGGAAGCCATGGAACCAGCGGCACTCCCCAGAAGCTTGGCTTCCTTGCCTTCGGCACGAACACCGCAAGCCCCAGCGTCGCCAGAAACCATAGCGGCAGCGTCACCGCGTATCCCACCCAGCCCGATGTATTCCTCGCCCAGTAGATCGCTGTTGCTAGTGAAGAGCCCAGAATTACAATCAGAAACACAATGAGCAAACATCTGTGCTGCGTCGAGGTCTGCCCCTCCACGTAATGTCGTCGCACCAGCAGCGCGAGTGCCACGAGCATAAAGATGAAGAGAGTGCTGATGGAGAGCAGATTCGCCAGAACGCTCAAGCTGGAGAAGAAGGCAATGATGGAGCTAGATAGGACCGCCACAATTGTTGCATTGATGGGTGTTCCTGTCCTCTCGTTCACCAGTCCAAACCAGGGTGGGATGATGTGAGTTCTCGCTATGTGCGTCAAATAACGAGCCTGCCCGACGGTTCCTACCAGCAGAACTGTAGTCATGCTCTTCAAAGCTCCGAGCGCAACGACGTATTGAGCCCAATTCCAACCAGCCACATCCCTGAAAGCTGAGGAGAACGGGGCATTCACATCTATGTCCACGTAATTCTGCAGCAGGCAGAGCGTCACTGCCATGAGGCAATACAATAGGGTGACCACAGACATGGATACCAGAAGCCCGATTGGGATGTCCCTTTTCGGATTCTTCGTCTCCTCTGCCATAGTCGCAACCGTGTCGAAGCCCAAGTATGCAAAGAAAAGCACCGACGCGGCTCTGAAGACTCCCCGAATTCCGTAAGGCATGAAAGGAGAGTAATTCGACGGCGTTGCATTGGCTAGCCCAGCGATGATAATGAAAGCTATGATCACCATGGTGAGCGCCGAAGCGACCCAGTTCAAAGTCGACGCTGCTTTGGTGCTAAGGGTTGCGATGAGGCCGGTGAGAAACAAGATGACCACAGCGATGGGGTCGAGCAGGTTGAAATTCTCGGCCAAATTGGTGTGTATGCGGAACTGGTCGGGGTCGAAGTTGAGCAGAGTGGCGAAGTAAGATGTCCAAGACCTGCCAAGAGCTGCCGAACCGATGAGACCTTCCAAGAAGATGTTACCAGCGGCGATGAAAGCTACGAAATCTCCAAGCTCGACTCTCAAATAGGCAAACGATCCACCTGCGGAGGTCGAAAAAACTAAGGCGGATGAAAATATGAAACCAGTCGAATTGGGCAAATTGGTTTCACAATCGCCACAAAATCAGAGCAACTAGCAAGAAGCATACTTAGCAACCGAGGCCGATCTCACCAGCAACCGGAATTTCGACCGCAAATTCCGTGTAGCAAAACACAGAGAGCATGGCGGAGATGCCCGCTACCACATACGATAGCACAACCGCAGGGCCAGCTGCGTTGCGAGCTTCCACTCCTGTAAGCACGAACACGCCCGCACCGATGACTGCCCCGATCGCAAACCAGCCCAGATCCCACCATGTGAGCGTCTTCTTCATACTATGTCTGCTTCTGTCTCTGATCCTAGACGTTTCTTGAGCGGCATCTGATCTAGCAAAGAGGCGATCCGAGAATCGATGGGGGCTTTGGCGGAGAGCGTTGAAGTAAGCTCTGAAGCTGGCGAAGGATTCATCGCGGAAGAAAGCACCGGACGTCGACTCGCGTCGGGTGGAGACTGCGGACTCCATCCGAATGATCAATTTGGACAGAACTCGTAGCTGCTACGTGATTGTGGATGCATGCCAAAGATTAGAATCAGTGGTTGAAGTGGACCAAGAGCAAATTAAAATCTTTTGGATGCAAATCGAGTGACGAAACGACGATCGATCAAACGATTTTAACTGATCGATAGCCGGAAGTTCGGATCCCGTGATATAGATTGCAACGAGGAGTGCGTGCATCATAAAGGCTTTGCATCGATCTTTTCCTCGTGTACACCTACACTATTTACCTTCACAACCCACCACCTCACACGTGGTTCCCCCCACCCCCTCACCCTTCCCCTTCCACGAACCTCTTTCCCCGTAGCCCGGTGCGATCGCGGGCGGTGCACCCAAAGGAAAGGTACATGGTAGAGTTGGCCATCAACATTCTGGCCCCTGCCAAGGGAGGGGCTGCACGGAGAACCTGTATGGAGTTGCAGGCAGAGGCTTCCCCCTGCAAAATAGCAAGGAATGACTTCCAACGATTGGCTGGGTAGAGATAGAGCACCCCCTCGCCAAAAGAGTCCAACGATTTTCAGTTGAGCTCCTTGGCACATTTGAACTCGGAATCACAAAATGCCCACACTTGCACCTGAACACGCGCATTCGAGTTGCAGGAAAACATGACCCAACTTCGTACCCCAAGTTCTTCCTAACCAGATCATTCATAAACATGGCTCATCTTGGGCAGGCAAGGGACCCCCACGGGCATGGGTGCCTAATGGATCCTGCTTGGCCCCTTCCTCATCATCTGCCTCTCTTAATCTCATAAAGAAAACTCCACAAGCTTGCCATTCCTCCAATAATTGTACAATTATATGACATTGGGCACGTATAACTTTCGTAGTGCCATCCTTGCTTACCCCTCAAGATCATAAATATGTAAGCCTCGAAGGTACCTTCCACAAAAGAGATATTTCTAATGTCACTTCTCAAAAAACGTTTTTAAGCTTAAGGGTCGTGTCTATCCACAAAAGTGGACATTAAGGATTAAAAACCTAGATCAATTATATCTACACAAGAGAGGTGTCAAAAGGATGGTCACTCACACACATTGTGCTCCTCAATTGCAACGCTCTTGCAAAGCTTCCTAGGAGGAGTGCAAGAGAGAGAGAGAGAGAGAGAGAGAGAGAGAGAGAGAGAGAGAGAGAGGATGGCCCAGTCAAGGCACTTAGTATGAGATAGTCTAGATGGTCACTCCTTACCTGAACTTTAAAACACTTTCCATGAGGGCATTGCTTGCACAATGAGGTTGCCATGTCTTGAAGCAAGTAGATTCATAGCTTACACAATTTGGGGTCCCATCCCTTCACAAAAGCACATTTGAGCCCATCCATACGTACCCCACCTCCATAAATTGCCTTTTTATTGCTACATCCTATAGTAGGGCCAACAGTGGATTATCCACCTTGTTTTATTATCAAATGTTGTGCAAATTATACAAGGAAGCGTAAAGTGATCACTCTTTAAGGAATGCTCGAATCTCTTTTTTTTAAAAGATCCTCTTTAAATATAAATAGTTTAATACATGTACAAATTTAGCCCCTTATATTTCAATTACACACATGCTTTGTATACACTATATACACGATGTGTCTTCTCATGTTTAGTCACATGTTATCATGTATTCTTAAATCCTAGGCATGTTAGTCTATTAGTTGGTAATATATGTGGCTCCCCTTATTTACCATGGTCATTATAACCACAAAGTGCAATATTCATTCAATTACAAGTGTTCAATGTGAGTATGGAAAAGATTTACACATTTGTAGGGGTAAATGGATCTCTTGCATACTTGACCATGAGATCCAATGACTTTCAAATTGGGTTGAATTTGAAGTAGTAGTTAATTGGTGAGTAGAGGGCCTACTTTAAGAATTATATGGTGAGTGTGCTTAAAGGGAAGAAAGAATAAAAAGGATGGATTTTCTTAGAGAAATCATTATAGCAACTTAGAATAGGAATAAGCCAACATGTATACCAACAAGAGCAACTCAAATCAGGAATGGAAAATTTGTAATTATGCTTAACCCCACTACATCCGTGGGGCATGAACACTATGCGTTCACAAAGGGACTTATACCCCTTGTATCTGTATATTTTCTATCACTCCACAAGGAAAATAGAACCCCTTATATATGTATATTTTGTATAACTCCACAAAGATATGTATACCCCTCATATCTATATGTTTTCTATAACTCCAAAATAAAATAAAACTCGTTTTGTTGGGTTCATGCACATGCTATCTTACATATTGCTTAGTGAACTCCTTGGGACTACACCATGTTGAGGTTTTTATAAAAGCTCTTTAGGAGAAAGCCTAAAGGGGGCACATATAATACAATTATGGGAGTTTTATAGGAAATACAAAAAGGGATTTTTTATTTGCATTCTAAGTTTCATTAACAAATGAGACCTTTATAAGGCTCATGAAAGTTTGTATGCTCTTGTAAAAGTAGAATCTTACAGGCACATTTGCTAGGATTTGAAACTTGATTTAAATATAACGAGTAAATTTTATCCTTCAAGATCATAGAATTATGAATAAAATCCATAAAAATTTGCCAAAGCTTTAAATATTACTATATTTAAATGTTAAACTCCACATTCTTACTATTCCTCCAATAATAGCACAATTATATAATATTGGGCCTTCTTAACACCTCAAGCTAAGGAAAGATGTAACTGTAGAAGGCTCCTAGAAGGTACCTTCCACAAGAAAGATACGACTAATGTCACTTCTCTATCTAGAAAATTGGAGTTTCTACATTAAGAATGGAAAACCCAAATCAATGTAATCCACACGAGAGAGAGAGAGAGAGAGAGAGAGAGAGAGAGAGAGAGAGAGAGAGAGAGAGAGAGAGAGAATGCTCCTTTTCTCCCCTTGGTATGGCATTGTCTATAAGATGCTGACTCTTCAACACTTTCCATTGCTTGCACAATGGGGTTACCATCTCTTGAAGGAAGCACATTCATAGCTCCTTAGCACTTTCCATTACTTGCACAATGGAATTAATGCAAGCACATTCATAGCCCATCCATACATACCCTAGCTCCAAAATTTGCATTTCTATGTTACAACATATAGTAGGGCCTATAGTGCATTATCCATCTTGTTTTATTATCAAATGTTGTCACTTTTTAAGGAATTCTCATATCACTTTTATTTTAAAGTCAAAGAAATCATGCTTTTCATATACGCTATATACATGCATGGGGGGTCATCGTAAACATGTAACATAGCATGTTAGTGCATGGAGCATTATTTTCTTAAATATAGGGTGACTTACCTGCCATTCACATGGATGATGGGATTTATTAAATAGAAACTTAATGTAAATTATATGTGTAGGTTTAAGGAGAGGTGCTTAAACTTTAAGATGGAAAATTTTATACATGTAAGAGAGGGGTAATCAATTACAGATGAAAATGTAAAACTGAAAGAATAGGGGTAGCTTTAATACATACTTATAATCACATGTGCTACATGGGATTTAAGAAATTGACCCCATGGAACACTTATTTCAATAATTAACTCATATGTCTACATTTGGACTAATCCCAAAAATTCTTTTCAAATGGAAAGTTTACTTTATGAAAATGTCATTCGTTTACTTTCTGGCACTAGCATTTCCACATAACAAATTTCACAATATCTCTCTACAATGTTGCACTAATAATGCAAAAATTACAATTAAATCCTAATTTTGTATTTCTTGTTTTTAAGAATCCTATTCATGTTTAAAAAATTCCTTGAGTTATTATTTTAAATCCATGAAAACCAATTACAAAATAAAGAATTATTAATTTATTTTAATCCATGCAAATGCACTTAAAATTCAATGCAAAAAACTATAACACTCTTGAAGATTCAAAAAATTAAAAGGTTTATATAGACAAGAGACATGGAAGACTCTTTTGTACTCTAAAAAATAGCAATAGCTATGCTTGCAATTTTACATTATCATATGTTTACAAGAAATATTGCTCTGGATGAGTCTTTGTTCAAAGGAGTCTCTCACGGCCTTTTCAATAATTGAATTCTGCCTTTATAATGAGCTAAGTACAAATGGGTGATCCTAACATTTTCTTGTTTGAATGTCCGATTCATTGTCACTTGTCGCTTGGGTGCCATCTTCATTCCCTCTAATCTGATCACCGACACCTTCAGTCTTTATTAATGTTTGAATGGTGTTATCATGGGCATTCTTGATTTGCACTATTCTCTTCTACTTCCTCCTTAGTGAGCATCTTTAAGAACTCTGTAATGCCCATTAATTCCTCCCTCTCCTATCCCACGCCCTCCCATGTTCTTCTTCCCTTCCCTCAGGCTCATGTATTAAATTATATATATAATATAATATATCTCTCCCTCTCTCTCTCTCTCACACACACACACACACACACACACACACACACACACACACACACACACACACACACACACACATCTGTGTGTGTGTATATATATTACATACATATCTCTCCTATTTTCAAATAGGCCTCTTTTAACACATGTGCATATATATATATATATATATATAAACATAAATAAATAAATAAATGAATAAAAACATCTTTATGTTTGTGTGCTCCTAACCTATGTAATTGTGATAATTTGTAAAAGTTTTGATCTTACTCAATTTAAGTCCAAAGTATCATACTCCTCCAATATCATTTGAATGGTCCCTAATGAATATCTAGTAGTTCAAGTTTACTACTTGTCTTTCTATGTGCTTATCTTCCATCCCTATAATACTCTAGACATTCCTTCAACTTATCTAATCTAAGATTCCTATGATACTTTAGACTTGCCTTCATCTTATTTGGTGTAAGATTTGTGCAAATTGTCATAACCATCGCATATCATTTGCATGTCGTAGAGTCCTAAAAAGTTTCATCTCGTTTAGACTGTCGGTGCCTGATATGGCTATGAAAAATCAATGTTGTCAACTCACACATCCTCTAGTATGTGTGAACGTTTTCTTAATTAAAACCTGCATGCATATACCTATTTATGGGACAAGATTTGGTATGGAACTTGAGTCTAATGTAACTTAGAAGAATACCAAGTCTTGGTCCATTACGAGATATAAAGCCATGGATTTGACCTTACCATATCATAAATGTTTCACCTCGAGGTGCAACAAAGAAATGTTATCCATCCTAAAACAAGACGCTTTGCTACTCCAAAGCCAATACCTCCTAGCCAAAAAAAATTATGCCATCATTTATTATAGTCCTACGAAGTTTCATCTTGTTTTGACCATGGATGCCCAACATGGTTATGAAAAATTAATGTTGGCAACCCACATGTGTTCCAGTGTGTGCAACATAGTTCTTAAAAAAAAAAAGACATGTATAGACCTATTTATGGGAAAAGATTCAGTACAATGGTTGGGCATGATGTTACTTAGAGGCATTCCAAGTCTAAGTCCATTAGGTGATATAAAGCCATGGATTTGACATTACCCTAACAAAAAAATATTTCTTATCGCAGTGCAAAAAATAAAGAGTTATCTACCATAAAACAATATGCTACGCTACTCCAAATGTAATAGATCCTGGCCTTAATCTTTATGCCATCATCTAATATATTCCTACAAAGTTTTGTCTTCTTCTGTGCATTGATGCCAAACATGGTTATGAAAAACCAATGTTGGTGACCCTCACGTGTTGTAGTGTGCGTGATGAAGATTTGTAAAATAAAAAGGCATGTATAGACCTATTTATGATACAAGATTTGGTACAGTAAAATGTTATTGATATGTCCTTATTTTTTCACCACGTCTCATACATGAGTATGAAAAAATATGCATAGGCATGCTACTACTGCATGTGCATATGTTCGATGGGTTCAGTACTTTGCACACACCTTAAACCTATTAACTTCAAGGCCCATGCAAAGCATCATGTCCATTAGACACTTTTTGCATAGTTCGGCACACTTTTTTTTTGCATTTTTCACCACATCTCATACATGACTATTAGATATTTTGAATCAACGTGTTTCTATCACATGTGTATTTGTTTGATTGGTATGATACTTTTCACACACCTTAAACCTATTTGCTGTAAGTCTTGTGCAAAGTGCCATGTCCATCATACACCGTTTGCATGGTTGGGCACACATATGTTCTTGTTTTCAATGTCTCATACATGAGTATAAAAACTATGCATCGACGTGCCCCTATGTTCATTCGTTTAATGGTTACGATACTTTGCACCTTTAAATTTATTATTTTAGGGACCGTGCAAATTATCATGTCCACTAGACACTGTTTGCATGGTTAGACATGCATATGTTTTCATTTTTCACCACATCTCATACGTGAGTATGAAAAACTACACATCGGCATGCTCCTATCACATGTGCATATGTCTGATGGATACAATTCTTTGCACACACCTTAAAACTATTCACTTTAAGTCCCATGTAAAGTATCATGACCATTAGACACTGTTTACATGGTTGGACCCGCATATGTTCTTATTTTTTCACCACATCTCATACATGAGTATGAAAAAATACGGATCGCCGTGCTACTACCAGATGTGCATATGTCTAATGGGTACAATACTTTACACACACCGTAAACCTATTCACTTAAGGAACATGCAAAGTGTCATGTCCATTAGACAAAATTTGCAGGGTTGGGTACACATACTTTTGCAGTTTGTACCACGTCCCATACACGAGTATAAAAAAATATGAATCAATGTGATCCTATCACATGTGCATTTGTCCAATGGGTACGATACTTTGCACATGCCTTAAAACTAACTACAAGGGAAGAGACATGACATGAAACCTTGGTTGAAGGTCATACAGATGAGAGAGGAAGTGGAGTGGCTAAGACACATGCGGTAGCCTTGGATGAGGGTGTCACACACATAGATGCTCACTTGGATGATGTAACTCAAGAAGGTGATGGGATGCAATAACAAGTACAACCCTTTAGTACACTTGAAGTACAGTCTAAAGTAGTTTTGATAGAGCCTCTAAAAGGTAAACCACGACGCTAAATGCTGAAGGCAAGACTTACTTCACGAGCTACAACACCAAGTTCTAGTATCACTACAAGTACTCAAAAAAGAGGTCGTTCATCTACAAAGAAAGGAAAAAAGGAAGAGCAAGATCATGAAGAAGAGGATGGTGATGAAATAGGTTCATTTTTAGAAGCCAAAATAATGTCAATGAGAAACCTAAATCTTTGTCTCAACGACAGAATGACATATGATGAGCCACGCTATATTTGGGGGAAAAAGACGTATCGTGTAAATGCAAAGAGGGTGCTCAGAGCAAGCATCTTCACAAATAGTAGGACATTAGACCTAGTCTATGTTGAATAGCTTTACAAGGCTTTGGTTGATGGAAAGAAGCTAGTAGTGTCACATGTGGTCATTCGTCCAATGGCATATTGGCCAGTCAAAGACAAAATGAATAGTATTAGTTTTAAGAAACCTGAAGTTTTTCTATTAGAATTCACCAATTTCATCAGACAACAGGTTCCATCTTTGTAGGAAGGACAAACTAAAGTGGCAGATCTAGACCGACATATAAAGGATGCCAAGTCTCATTTCTTAACTCACTGCACATTTGAGCCGGACACTTTGCATTTTCTTATAATGAGCATGCTAATGCCAAAAATTGTGCTTAGAGAAGACTTTCTTCAGAGGACTTCATTCAAGTTCCTCAATTCCATTAGTACGGTGCACGCATATGTATTAAAAAAAAAAATTTGATTGAGTCAGAAATACTTAATCATGATATTCATGCGTCATGATATTCATGCATTGTGAAAGATCACTTCTACTTCAGAGATGCTGGAGAAAGCACAAACCATATGGGGTTCTTTCCATACTCCCATAAGCGCTTTAAAACAAATTGCTACAAAAGCTGAACCAGAGGACCTTATTGATTCCCACACATGCTTGAGTGCAATTGTTCTAAGGGGAAAACAAGGAAGGACCGAGGTGATGACAAGTTCTAAGATTATGAGGGATAGGTATCAGGACTACACAAGTATAAATTTTTGTTTGCATGAAGTGTTCCAGTAGATAAAAGAAGTGTGTGCTACATATGAGAAGGGAGATATCACATATAACGCTCCCTCACTTATTATGCAAAAGGCAAGGAAGGTCGAGAAAAAGGAGATGATGGCTCGGATGTGGAGGCTTGTGAGAAACTTGCTAGACAAGTATGCAAGCATGGCTACATAAAAACTAATGAGTAAACAATGGTTTTTTGGTAAAAAAAGATAAAGACCATTGCATGGAATATTGTACCATCCAGCATGTGAAGCCTAATGCAGTGAAGAGCACAATCAAATATTTTCTCATAGAAAAAGGTATTCCAATCAGTCAATGTGAAGTTAACACTAATATTGTGAAGCAGATTGCAACAGCTTTATCACCTAAAGAGAAGGCATGGGCAAGTAAGGGTACATGAGGATGGATTGCAAGTCACTCCTCATATGACTAATGAAATCCCAAAAAATGTGCATTCATATGTATAGAGACTCATCAGTGATGAGCACACTCTCAGAAAAATATGATTCTTTGCACAACAGCTTCCAACTCAAAGTGGAGATAATTTCAAAGTCTGGAAAGCTTGTTGAATTCAAGGTAGTTTCATGCAAAGACTTCTTAGCTGATGACACAATGTGGGATAAGCTGCAACATGGATGCTTTTTTCAAGTTAATTTCATTAAGAAGCTCAACTTTTATATTGGCACTAAAAGTTTCTATGCTTTAATAAAAATAAATGTTTGAAACATTCGCCAGCATTTGAGACTTTTATGCATAAAAATTTAAAGTTTCGCCAGGATTTACATATTTTCCTTCAAAATTTAGAAGAAATTATATAAAAAAGTACTACATTCCACCAATAATGTGAAACTTTAAAAATGAACTTGAAATATTTCGCCAAGATTTTATATTAATATATAAACATAGCTTTGATAAAAACATCCTTGAGCTGCAACTCTTCTTTATCTATGAAATATCATTTGTTGATGTTCATCACCTCATAATATTATGTACCACCATTGGTAAAATGAGATTATGTAATATTCACTACAAGGCACAGGCTGTTTTTTGATGGAAATACCGACCTTTTTCACACTAAAAAGTTCTTTTTAACGGGTGCAAAGGTTGGTATTTACATCACTATTAACATCAGAAAACATGCGTTGCTATATAAGAATGGGTATATAACAACACTGGTAAAGGTCGGCATATACCAACACTGGTAAAGAGTCATTATATACCGACCCTGAACAGAACTTAAAAAATTTTAGTGGGGAAAAATAGGGCTTGATGTGACCCTATTTTTCCCCACTATTGTTTATTTTTTTGCATTACAAAAGAATTTTTACAAGCAAATAGGTGAGATAAAAATCTCAAACCTTGTTTGTTACAAAATTTCCCTTGTGAAAAGGGTGATACAAAATTGATCAAATGAGCCGACAGACAAAAGCATATACATACCGAAGTACATAAAACCTTGTTTGTTACAAAATTTTCCTTTCAAAAAGGGTGATACAAAATCTCTCAAACGAGCCGACATACAAAAGCATATACATGCTGAAATATATACAAACTACTACTTCTACTACTACTACTACTGCTACTACTGCTGCTGCTCATCCGAATTGTCAAAGTCATCGTCCTCATCATCGTGGTCGTCCTGGACTCTGTGTGATCCCTGGCACTCGTGACCTCTACCTCATCCCTGGCCCTCGTCAAAGCCATATAAGCCAAATCCCTCAAGACTTGCCTCCTTGTCACTCATCACCGCTCGCCTCCAATGATGGGACGTTCAAGCTTGCACCCTAAGAGTGAAACCATATTAATTTGAAATTAGATTGGAACTTAAAGAATAAAACAATTTAAAAAGCGAGATTACAAGTTGGAGTAGACTTATACCGAGCGAGCAGCCACTGTAGCCCAATTGACTGGCGGTCCCTGTGCCTCCATCTCAGAAGCCACAGCTTCGCTGTTATACAGAATGCACATCTCATCACTTCATTTGTGGGAAGGCGACCAATCGCAGATTGCTGTGGACCCAAATTACGAGAGTTAGATAAAGTGAATGCAATATGAAGAGAGGAAAACGAGAGGAGAAGAGAGAAGGAAAAGAGAGGAAAAAGAGAGAGAA